>NC_051161.1:69881527-70246255 GCF_013339745.2 Dermacentor silvarum
ATAGATTAAATGAATGAAACGAACAGACTTATTTTGAACAAGTTCAAGAGAATTAATTAGATTAACTTGACATGAATCCCAAGCAGCCAATGCATATTCTCATTGAGGGCGTATTAGTGTCGTATACAGGAGTAGTTTTAAAGTTGGCCTGAGCGAAATGGAAATACCGGCGCACATAACCAAACGTCCGGTTGGCATTGTTAATTTTGTAATCAGTATGAACAGCCCATGACAAGTTATTCGTAATATGAACTCCGATTTACTGGCAGTTGTCAACGCATTCAAGGGCAATGTTATTCAAGTAATACTTAGGTATAAGGCATGAGCGTCTGGGGATATTCTCATTACTTTGCATTTATTTGTATTAAATTCCATTAGCCATTTGTTACACCACCTAGGAATAATGTTTAGATCGGTCTGTAGCGCAGTTATCTCATCTCATCGGAGTTACCTATTTTGCGAAAGACAAGGCAATAATCGGTGAAAACGTGAATATTTGAGGATATTTCTGAAGGAAGGTAGTTAATATAAATAAGAAATAAAAGAGGATCTAGTACAGAACCTTGTGGTACACCTGAGTACACGTAAGGGAAAGCAGAGTTATAGTCGTTAGCACTGACGAACTGAAAACGATTGGTTAGAGAACAATCTATTCATTTTAAGATGTTAGTCAAAATTAAGAAGGCTTAGTTTGTATAGTAATAGCTTGTGACATACTTTATCAAATGCTTTAGAAAAATCTAAGAAACTGCAGTCGGCAAATGAGGGTTGGTCTAAAATGCATTTTAGTTTGCGCGTAAACGAGGTGAGCTGTGTTTCGCACGAATACGTTCTCTGGAAACCATGCTGCGCTGACGTGAAAAATGAATTCGTTTCGAGAAAATTAACCATATTACTACATTTAATGTGCTCTAGCATTTTACACAAATGCTAGTGAGAGAGATTGGTCTTTGATTACCGGGGCAGATTTAGTACCTGACTCGTGGGGGGAACCACCTTCACAGTTTTACATTGCAGAGGCAAAGTAGATGTGTCCAACGATTGTTCGAAAAGTTTGGTTAACATAACGGAACTGTAAGTAGATGTGTTCTTCGAAAATTTGACAGTTTGACAAAAAATCTGTCTGTGACAGTTTGGCTAGTCGATAAAGGCGTTTTTCCTGTTCAGTAAACGTCTGATATGTCTTTGAGACCATCATGCCTGTTGATTAGAAGTTATTGTATAGACACGAATGTATTTTACCGCGAGGCGTTCGACTTCGGATGCAAACATGTTCCAGTTATACTGGACAGAAAGGTCATTAAAACCATGCAGAAAGACTGCGATAAATTCAGCTAGCTCGTTATTTATGGCGTCAAAGTTAGATCTTCTGTAGTTGAGTGTGGTTTTCTCCATTTTGCTTGTTCGGACAGATGGTGCAGAAAGAGTAAAGGTGAGGAGCATGATCAGTGATGCATAGTAGATGTGTAGAGCCATACGTTATTATTATTATTATTATTATTATTATTATTATTATTATTATTATTATTATTATTATTATTATTTAGTAGTAGTAGTAGTAGTAGTAGTAGTAGTAGTAGTAGTAGTAGTAGTATAGTAATATTACCATTGTTCAGTTTGCGCTTTGTTGTATGTACACTCATTCATATTGTTCTTTTTATTCATTCTGTTTTTACTAATATTTACCTGCAGTTTTTGGTGTTGTTTTTTGGTTTATGAATGTATGCCTGCGCTAGCACTCCAACCTTAGGGCAATGAAATGATTCATTGATGGATTGATTATATATTATTGGCCCATCATGCAGTTCAATGTCCTTAGTGAGCAGCAAGCAGCGCTTCGTTTGTTCTATTGCAGAGGCAAATCTGTCGTTTTGGACAACGTTGCGTTTACGAACAAGTAGTGTGCATCAGAGCTCCCTGCCCCCCGATTGCCCAATGTAAGTACCGAAGGAACACCCCCCACACTGCCGCATGTCACACAAAGTTTTGTCAGCTGCCTGAACGTAAAACTGAGCTAAACCAGAACCCATGATTTGAAAATGCAAGTAATATTTAAAAACGGCAGAGCTAAGGAATGTGTAGCGAAGTAAAAGGTTACGACAAAAAAGCGATTAGAAAATAACAGGAATTCTTCGTTTCGTAAAAAACTCAGCTCTAACGTGATGGAAGTATCGAAACGATAGAAGTTCTAACGCAAATGGCGTTGTTACAGATGCCGTATCAGTAACACGCGAGTTTTGTTCACCACCAATAAAAATTTCTTACTACAAGTACGCTGCAATTCGGTGCACATCTGAGAAAAAAGGTCGTGAAGAAGGTCTGTTCTTAAAATACGCAATGAAGGATTTACCCCTGGCGGTTCCGAACAAAACACCAAGAGGGTAGAAAATCTGAGTTGGGAATAAACTGAGGAACTTAGGTTCGAAAAAATCAGACCTCTAAAAAACGTCAGTTCGAGTGAAGTAGACGGTGGCTTCGAAGTCAAAATAAATGCAGCCACCATCTCATGATTAAGAGAATGCGTAAGACTCGCTGAAGTGCATGGGTCTATAGTTTGTGTTCGAAATATACACAAATTAATCAATTGTAGAGGTGAAACAATATCTACTTTTTGAATACAAATCGTATACGAATCATAAGTATCAAACATCAAATTGAATTTAGCATAGTCTAACGCATACGCCAATATTTAAAGCATGAATATCTATTATATAATTTGGCGCCGCGTCTGTACTGGCTAATGCCAACAAACAGCTATCCGTGACAAATGAAGAGTTTTAAACACAACATCAGTAGAAAAACTGCAGGAATAGCCTCTCAACGTATTTAAAGCCTAGTTAAAAACAAACTCGATCCACAAGAAAGAATGGCTGCTGTATCACTAGCTTTACAAAATCGCTAAATAAATGGCTGCCGAAAAAAAAAAAAACAGGAGCTACGAAAAAAAATTAAAAAATATGCTGATGGATTGCGTGGTGTAGCGACGTGTAAAATTGCCTGCTGCTAAGAAAACATGACTGTAGCTTCAAGGATAATATAGCGACATAGCTATACTGCCAAAAAGACTAATGACACTACGAGAGAAAATCACAGGCTATGATGTCGGCTTTCACGATGAAACCGAAAACAACACTTGCATTACTCCTTTTGTTTCTGCATTGCTTCCAAAACCTTTGTCTTCCTCACACTTTCGGTAATTAGCGATACTTTGTTCAGCAAACTCAGAGCAGCAACCAGATTTAAACAGTTGGTTCTTGCAAAATCTTTGGCTAGTTTTGAATATTCGAAAATACACAATAGTTCTTTTTTCAACAAGAATCGAATATTACTAACTTTTCGTATTTCTATTCCGAAGTTTGAATAATAAGCTGCACCTAATAAATTGTAGTATGCACATGAACTTATCAAGAGGACGCAATAATAAAGTGTGTATTTGAACTGGTTGCGTACATAAGCTACGTTGTTTTGATGTTTCAAACTAGGTAAGCTTAACGAGCACGTAAGTAACATATTTGGAAAATTATTGCTCGTGTTTGCAAGAATTTACTCAGACATTTTCTATTTATTTGCAGGTGTGTGACTTGACATCGGCAACAAGCAAACACCCCTTTCGCGAATATCATACGTACATATTAAGTTCCTTTGTCCGTGCAATAAAAAGAACTGTGTATTGGCGGTATTGTCGGTGACTTTAATATAGATGCCAGAAATTCTGCTCGTAATTATTCGACCTCCAATGGACCGCGCAATGGCTGCTACAGGATGTTGCTCACATCGCAAACAAATAGTTCAATGCCCCTCTGATCAACAAGCGTTGCACGCTCCAGCTCAGCACAATCCAGCTCAGCACTATTGCTTCGAAAGAGCACTGCTGAAAGGAGGCATGAAGAGGCTGAGGAATGATTTAAAAAAACAAGAAATACACAGACGCTGCCATACACGCTCTGCCAGTCTCTAATGCACTACTGAACCGTGCTTGGCAAGTGAAGGGTGCATGTGCATGTCTGTGCGCGCATGCACACACACACACACACACACACACACACGCACACGCACACGCACACGCACACGCACACGCACGCACGCACTCACTCACGCACGCACGCACGCACGCACGCACGCACGCACGCACGCACGCACGCACGCACACACACACACACACACACACACACACACACACACACACACACACACACACACACACACACACACACACACACACACACACACACACACACACACACACACACACACACACACACACACACACACACACACACACACACACACACACACGCGCGCGCGCGCGCGCGCACACGCACACGCACACACACAGAGAGAGAGAACACGTCTCGCCCGTCAGCTCTGGGCGGTCGAACAGCCGTAGAACGAAACATAATTGACGGTCCATTAGTCTCAGGTGAAGTTGATTTTGTCGTCAGCTCCTTTGCATCGAGAAAACGACGAAGTGTGAACGGCAATTCACAGCTTCACGTTCGTCGGTGCAGCATCAGTTGTCCCGAGGCATTGCGAGGAACAACAATATGCGCAACGTTTTCTTTGTGCACGACAGGACTTGAGTGCGCGCTCACGCTAATATGCTCCAGTCTGGCCGCGCTACGTGGTGCCGCTTTATCCTGTACCAGCTTGACCGACGGATAGTAGCCACATTCAATTTGTGCCTCTTGAAACGCAATCAATAGCTCAATACAAAGCGAAGTCCGCCAAGGCGTCTAACTAGGAGCAGCCAGGAGTCCACGCACACTGGGAAGCATGCGCTTGGTCCGACGTTAAGCCCAGTATTCTCAAATGAGCCTTCACTTGAAGCTGCGACTTGACTTGAACAAGTCCGGCTCAAGACTACAATCGACTTGAGCACGCTTAAGGCAGCCGTCACGTTTCATAAACGTTCTTGCTGCCTTCCTTCGTCAAGTCAAGCCCAAGCGACGACACGGTGTGTCTGGGAGCGAGGTTACCAAATTGAATGATAATAATATTATCGTTACATCTATAGCACTGATGATTTCCAGAAAGGTTAAACAATGTGCGCGTTTACAGACAGGCATTTGCGGAAAAAAAAGCAACGCACGAAAATAGCCACAGCCACCCAAGTCAATCCACGGCCGCTCAGCAGTCAATTTTTCAAAATGGCGTCGGAGAAGTTGACGGCACAGTCGGGCTAGTGGTAACAGGTCCCGTGCTTCACACTCGAGGGAGACTTCTACTTTTAAGCTTATAGCTAACAACTACAGAAAAGTTCTGGAATGCATGAAGATGAACGTCGCATCGCTGAGCGCCAAAACTGCGGCTTGGAACAAGCTCGCAGTTGAGTACAATGCGCAGCATGGTGTCTCGCCTCGGGACTTCAAGCAAATGAAAAAAATGTTGGGGAAACATGAAACAGAAATGGACAGAGGAGAATTCGGAGGCGAAAAGAAGAATTCATGGACGGGTAAGCAATATTTCATTCATGATGGTATATGGAAGACTAGCATCATTGTGTAGGACATTGGAATTGTGTTGTCAAGCTGGGTATGTGGTGTCGACAGTATATTGGCTTTGGTGATTTCGTACTTGCTGAGACTCGCGTCATTAATCGCAAAAACGACGAAACGCCCGTACGCATAAATAACACGAACAGCGTATCGTCCTGTGTGTTCCGTGTTATTTACGTCTCCGCGTTTCGACGTCACGATAAATACCATTATTACTATTTCGCGCGTTTGTACTGCACTGCACATACATGTGTGCTTCGTGTAGCTTTGAGAATAGCAGGCGACCGAAACGGTGCACGGTACAAAACATTTTTCCTCAAAGAGATGAACGTGATGCCCAAGCACATTCTCGCGCGATGCGTATATGCTTGAACAGATGATCGGGTTCACATTGGGCGTAGGGTGACGCACAAAAGGCGTGCACACAGCTTAGGTTTGCTAAACGCTAGGCATTAGGCTTGAAGTATTTTATGCAAAAAAGACAGGCCTGCGCGGCACACGCAGCACAGTCACAGCGTAAGCTGGGTGGAGCGGCTCAAGAGTAGGTCCAATTTGGGCATCACGCACAACAGGGTCTTCGCGGCAGTCTGTTCGCCTCGTTTTGACGAGAACGATCTGAACTGCCCGCCCGGCGTCGACGGCGAGCTGCGCCTTGTAATGCTCTCTGCACAGCAGTCTGCTGAGCCCGATCAAGCCTTACAACTGCAACTTACATGTCGGGCGCGCTGCGTTTGCAGGAACATTAACTAGATGGCGCCACCATACTGGCGGAGGCTCGGGTAGTCTGCTCCTGCGTGCTTGGAAGCGTATTATGGCTTCTTTCCGCTACCCGATAGCAAGCGCTTGCGTGACTCAGTGGTAGAGTATCCGCCTCTCAGGCAGTGGGCATGAGCTATTCAACCTACATGCTATGCTCATTCTACAGCTCTGAAAAGTAATTCCATTTGAAATTATGCCCCGGCACATTTGTATGCTGATAAACACAGCTTGGTAGTAGTTTGACAAGTTCGAAGTACTTTATTTCAATATGATCAGATACACATAGGCTCCAGTTGACAAAACTTGGCACTGAATCACATTTCATAAGTCCTAAAATGCCCTACTACTATAACAGCCTGCCTGCTTGTTTGTAAACAGTACATGGCAGTTTGCTAATCACTTTTTGGCGAGACTCCGAACAACCTCAATGACCATCGTGTATTGAATCCACAATACAGCAATGACATTTTATGTAATACCACAAGCGTTCTAAAGATCAAACGCTGAAAGACAATGCAGGTAACAAAAATACAAATACTAGGAAAATATTAGCACATTTTCGCAAACTCACAGTTACTAGAAATGTGCTTTACGTGGCATGATTCTATGATAACAGTGTTCTGCCGGTAGAGGTAAAACTGTGTAATATACACTCTAGTACCACTCTTTACTTGTATAACAATGTTCACGAGTCGCAGCAGTTCTAGACACACTAGTGCCTGTTATGTAGTTGTGCCATAAAGAAGCTGTCCGCTGAAAATTCTTCATGTTCTGTAGAGAAAAGGAGAAATTTATCCGCAGAAAGGCAGAGAGGTCGGCCTGAGCTATACCTTGCTTTGGCCTGCTGCTCTACACTGGGATAAAGGGACAGGAAGGAAAAGAGCTGGTGAATGATGATGGTGATATAAGGAGGAGGTGCGTGTAGACAAGCTCACAACGTTGTGGCATCTCTAAAGCCATGCGTCTAGCCCAGTGGCTTGTAGAAAGGCTATAGCAACAATTGTAATGAAAGCTGCGTTGTTTTCATTAGGCTAAGGACCCAAAAGAAACTAGTCTGATAGCGGCGTCAGTAACACTGCATGCATGCCAATAGAACCTGCTCCACATAGCGACATAGCACATAGCGACTAGTTTGTGTCACTCTCGACAATCACGAAGCAGTGCAATGGTGCAAAACTGCTCATTTTACAACCTTATCTATTAGGGAACAGAAACTGTGGCAGCATGCAATACTGCAATACACCTTGCATGCTAATACTGGAAATGACGGGAGAAAAAGGTGTGTCACAGCAGTTTCAGCAACTTGCTCGAAAGGAAATGTGTTGGGAGGAGCACACGCCTCCATCTACTCCCGCGTACTCATGTCGTCGCGTTCGACCGTTGCGGACGCATGGGGAGCCGGGGTTAACACGTGAGAGGGGCACTACGCCCTCTCCCAGTTCTCGCTCGCCTCTCATGACACGCGTACCCTTTCCCCTGGCTCGCGGGAAGAGATATGCGACGGGCGAGGAGGCCATTCTCCTCGCAAAAGGCAAAAAGGCATAAAAGAGCGCCACCGAGGGAGACCCCCTCTCTCTGGCGCCCCGACCTCGAACCTGCCGGAACGGATTTACCTGATGCAACCCGTGAGTGACCTCGTCGGCGTGAGTATCACACGAAACAAGGCAAGCCTATTTATTACTTATTACAGAGTGGAAATCCCTCTGCAAGTGCGCCTTATTGCCCGCAGCAATAAATGGTGTTGAGTTGACTCGCTCGTCGCCTTATTCGCCCGAGCCCTACGTAGCTGTGATTGCATGCATGCGCTACGGGTTGGGCAGTACGACGGAACGACTGTGTGTGGCTAGATCCGGAGCTTGCGTTTAGCCTACGCAGAGCCTCACGCAGAGCCTCACGTTCAGCCCTGGCCACCTCCAGAACGACGAACAGTCAATGGACAATTATGGCGTCACCAACGGCACATGTGCACCCATTGTGTACGAAAGTGCAGCTGCGTTGGAGCTTCTGGACAATGATGAGTCCAAAAAAAAAAACGAGCTCGAGAGACCAGCCAGACAGACTGCAGTTGTAGCTCGAGTTCACCCAGAGGCAGGATGGCACTCTTCGAAAGAACATCTTCAGAAAATGAAGTTCGGATTGCTTTGCTCCAGGAGGAGCATAAGATGTGAATGCCCTTCATGGGGGAGTAGCACAAAGACAATCCGCAAAAAAGAAATGAAGAACACAAAATCAAAATGGCAATATTGCAAGCTCAAAAACAAGTTGAGCTTGTTAAAGTGAATGCAGTGAACGAAAGAATGTAAACTTGAATAGAGTGGTTGGAAGTTTGATTAAAGCCTTTATTGTTAAATAGGTCATAGAGTATGAGAGGATATAGTGCAGTTCTTCCTTCATGTACATTTGTGAAAATGCTATAAAGGCTATAGAAGCTGTGGTAAAGCAGTTACAGCGCAAGCATATGGCACCTGGAATAAGTAATTGCAGCATGCCATTGGCTGCAGGCCGTCCTGCGGCTACACGTCTGGGCAGTAGTTGAGTTTTTACCACAAATGGTCTTTTTACATTTCATCATTTGTGTACTTATAGTGCCATACAAATGCGGCACAACACATTGAAGAGCACTAAACCCATTACGCAACTATTTAATTGGAGTGTGTCCATTTTTTTGAAGCTTTTTTGAATATTCCTAAACGTCAACTCAAACAAGATTGGAGCAAAAGCACGGTAGGTTTTCATCTCCTTGGGCATAGTATAGACATGAAACATGAGAACTCGCGTAGTGAAACAGGCTACGTCGCTTAGTTAGCCATACATTACAGGCTGTGCAGCGTCCATTCGCACACTGTGAAGAGGTTTGTGCATGCGAAGAAACATCTTGTCTGCTCCTAATGCTCCATTTCTGATTATAATAAATAGGGCTTCATAACGTGCTATGTAATGACAGAAACTTCCTAACTATACTAGGATGTGAACATCGTTATACATTAATTGTCTTAATGCTTGTTCATTATTTCAAAACTGTTCAATTTGGGACAATTTGTATTTGATTCGGTACCAAAAATCACTATTGGCACACTCCTACTATTCAGAAACACTGAGGTGGATTTGAAACAACAATGTTTAGGAGAAATTTCGCTGAATCAGAAGTTGCCGTGCACGCATGCCAGCTATGTTGTCCCCCACAGTATTAACAGGTGGCAGGTGCTCTTGGCAGGTATTTCTTCCGGTACGTCTGCATCGGCTGGTGGGAACATGGAGACCAAGTGGCTCGGGTTCCCTTCGTAGGAGGGCTACGTTGTGCAGGGCAGCACAAGCTGTTATTATGTGAGCTGCATTGTGAGGCTTGTGTTGCAGCTTCATATTTAAGCAGGGGAAGCGCCTTTTCCACACTCCAAAGGCCCTTTCTATGGAGTTACGGGTCTTCATGTGCGCCTTGTTGTACCTGACAGAATTACAATACAATGCAATTAGTCTGTTTTGTAATGCACACTGTACATTAAATTGTGCCAAAGCTTTCCTTCTGTGCAGTTAGCACAGATATACATTGAATGCCTACAAATACAATCCATTCTTGCAAACAGTGTAGCACATAGCTAGATTCACGTTCATTCTACCCAGGCATTTTTCACTACCCACCATTATACTGAATATAGTTGTATCAACCTGGCGATATGTGTGCTCTTGGTGCAGCAGCAGATAACAAAGGAACATGTTGCTTATGCGTTACAGCTACTCGTTGCACCATGCTTCAGGTGTATTACATAGCTTCACAAAAACATAGTATGTTATTATGTAGAGAGGTGCTACCTATCGTATACACCTCTGAAATGGTTAGGCATTACTTGCCTGCCTTCTGGTGAGTTGACTGGACCTGGCTCATGAAGTGGGGTCATCAGGAAAGAAGAGCAGGCGTAGCCCATGTTCCCAAGCAGCAGACCAGGCACACGGTGCTGTTCGTACATAACACGTACGCGAGAATTGTCGTATATGCGACTGTCATGGGCAGATCCCGGCCAGCTCGCTGCAACATCGAAAAACTGCAGCATTGGTCCCGAAACCACCTGCAAAAAATTAGAGTATGAGCGCTGGAACAGCATGTTGTAGTTGCAGCAACTGTAACTACATTTTACCTCCCAACAAGACGGAAGATCAAAATCTGAAAACTACTGAAGGCTATTTCGTCTACCTAAACATTTCAAGTGGCCCACAATTCTAGGCCCTGTTCTTGCCACGGCACATGTAAGTATTGTATTTTTATCACAGCTCGTAGTGGTCACGATGCACAGAACTGTGATAGCCCATTTCTTACGTTGTTAAGTAAAGATATGTTTACGTGCACAGCATATCAGTTACTTCGTGATCAGCAAGCGAAGCTCGTCTTTGCCGCTCATTTGCACTACGGAAGTGGCCTGAAAGCGCAACAGTAAAGACCACACACTCGACTAAAAGCAGTACTCGTACCGTCTTTCCTTGAAATATTGCGTGCGAATGAATATGACGCGCGAGACATCGTTACTTAACCCGTATGGGAAAATTGTGGTTTGACGATTAGGACCTGGAAAATTAATCGCTTACGATCGCTACAAATTGTGACAAAGAGCTTACCTGAACGTTAACAGAAAACGCTCGTTTGCGGTTGCGGTAAACTTCTGCGTCGTTGCCTGTGGGACTCTTGATGCGGACATCTGTGCCGTCGATGCAACCGGTCACCCCGGGGAAATGGGCGATCTCATAGAAGTCTCGCATCACACCTGGCAACTGCGAGGCATCCGGGAAGCGGACAACATTCGGGAAGCTCGAAACAGGTGCCTGGCAATAATGCGCGTCACTTTTTTCACCGTGCGGCATACCGTGGGCTGGGACACATTGACCGAGTCCCCGCTCATAATTTGAAAGGTTCCGGAGCCGTAAAATCTCAGGGCCGCAAGCAGCTGTAGCATGGATGTTAGCGGCAGTCCTCGATTGTCGCCGCTCGCTTGAAGTGGCAGAAAGGCAAGCAGCTCAATAACTGTTTGCTTCGTGAATCGATAGCGCGTGATGAACTCATCGTCGTCGTATACCTCCATCGGGTTCGATCTGTCGCGCAACCATGGCCGCGGCACACTTTGCATGTAAAATGCATCACGGAAGAAGACATCACAGGCTCTACGCGCAAATTCGTACGCACTGATTCTTCTGGCGACGTCGCTGCTATAAGCCGCCATGTTGTCTCAACCTCCTCAAGTCCACTTCAAGGTAGCTCTGTCCCTCTCTGGAAGTTTTCGCGTACTTGATCAAGTGAAGTCCGCCCCGAGGAGGCGCTTCAAGTCAAGGGAGATTTATGGTACTCGTCGGCGCCGACTTGATGCGGCCGCAAGTCAAGTTCGAGTCAAGGCGCATTTATGAGTACGGGGGTAAATTCCCGTGGTTTGAGGCTTGTTGAGTATTCAAAACAAAGCGAAAATAGCGAGACCCGACGGATACGACATTGATAAACAGGTTGGCCAAAGTTTAATTCCTACGCGGATCGACGGCCGCGGACGAGCTTGAGCAGACGGCAGTCGGCTTCTTCCGAAAGTACGTATAATTATTATCGCAATGGCGAAGGCACATTTTCGGTTACTTCAGCCTGTTTATTTAAACTGTGTCAATAAAAAGAGCAGACGTGAACTAGTCAACGAAAACTTAAAATTGCGCTATAAAAGATACTCCAACACGTTAGCCTTGGTTTTAAAGAATGCTAAACCAAATGAATATGAAAATGAACTTCAACTCTAAAAATGATACAAAGAGAAAATGGCAGCTCCTAAACGAATTTGTAAAGTCTACCAAGTCACGCAGCCAAGTAACGTCTGTTCGTGTTAACAACGCTATCCTCAACACGGCCAGTGGTGTAGCCAATGATTTTAACGATTTTCTAGTCTCACCGCCTCCCCCTCTTACTGCTATGCACCTCCGTTTACTCGTACTTCCCAATCGTTTTCTTCTTGTTCCTGCTTGTGTCTCCGAGGTTTCTTCGGTTATTTCAAAATTAGAAGCCCACAATGGTTAGACAACGTTCACTGAAAACATATTAAATCTGTAAGATCTGTTGTTGCTCCCGTTCTCAGAAACAGTTTTAACCGCTTTTTCAAATCTGGTGTATTCCCCGAAAAATTTAGGTTGGCAAAAGCCACATTTAGCCGCATTTCGATGGGGGCGAAATTCAAAAAAAAAAAAAAAAAAAACTCGTGTCCCGTGCATTTGGGGGCGTGTTAAAGATCCCCTGATGGTCAAAATTAATCCGGAGTAACCCGCTACGGCGTGCCTCATAATCAAATCGTTGTTTTGGCACGTAAAACTCCAGAATTCGATTCGACTGATTTCTAAATTTTGCGGAATTATTAAAAATCACCTGTTGCAGATAACTTAATTCTAGTCCTTGCGATGAATTATTCAAAGAGGCAGAAACGCTGGCACGGGAAATAGAAACACAAATTGAACTAGCTAATGAAGACAAATCCTAATTAACTTTATAATTAATTACTTTAGGGCGCATATTACAATTTACGAACTGGTGCCGGTGAGTTTGTAAGCTGTATTCACTTGGAACAAATTTCCCAAATTACACCACTTTGGAGACCTGCGCAATAAAACTTGCCATAAAAATGCACCGTTGTTGCACTCATTTTTTTTCAAGAACGCTGTTTTATGCACTGAAGCACAAAATTAACTGTGACGACCATGTATATTGTCTCAAATTTTGGGGAAATTATATCTCGAAACTGCTGTCATCCTGGAGATTCATTTCTTGCAAACAGGCCGGCTACAATTCTTAAATTGCAATATGAGTAAGTAGCGAAGAAGTCATTTATTGAATTTTCGTTAATTAGGTGAATATGCGTATCGATTTCTCGTGCTGCTAGTGATGTCCTTAACAGAAACTCTCCGAAGAAAAACGTTGCGCACATAGCACGTGATCGGTTCAATGTCATACCACGTGTATTCTCACTTACTCCCGTCCTGCGCAGCAACCCTTATACAACAACCGGTTAGACAGCGTTCCGTGCCAACGTTACCTAACCTTAGTATACAAGGTTAGGCGATAAGGCCTCTTCTAAAGATGCTACTTCGCGTCTCTTGGAAGGCACCTGGAGCGATGCAAGGATGTTTTCGCTCTCTAAAAACGACCCTATAATTACGTCTTGGTCCGGGCACAGACCATCACTTTTGCCGTTTAGCCTTTAGTCGCCACTCTCCTGCAATCACCGAGGTCGCCACGATCAAGAAAATGGTGCTAGTATTTGCCTTCCTTCGTGTCTGAGTCGGCGTGTTCCGAAGCAGCGAAGTCTTCTGAAGATCTGTATCGGGAAAGGAGAATACCTCGCTCTTCAGCTAGGTTTGTCAATCTGAAAATTATATATTTGCTCGCAGAGGTCAGCTTCTGTAAATATTACCGAACATATTCCTTCTATTGGTGATATTTTGCGGCAGGAATGATCAGTATACAGGGTGTTTTATTTTAGCTCCACCAAATTTTTTAAAAATTGCCTGTGGCAGCTAGAGAGCACAATTATAATCCTTGATCGAAACTACATGATGAGGCGGCCAATACTTCCACGAGAAAACAAAACGCCTAATTGAATAATTAACATCATTACGGTAATTAAATTTCTAATTAATTATTTTACGGCACATCTTTCAATCTCCGAATTATAGCCGCTGAGTTCGCAATGCGTATACACTTGGAACGAATTCTCAGGACTGAACCAGTTTCAAGATATTAATTTGCAAAGTGTCCGACGAAATACATTAGTGTTCCAGTTACTTTTGTGCTTCAATGCATAAAACAGCGTTTTCCTCAACAAAAGAAAGCCAACAATCTTCTGGGCGTCTTACGATTTGATTAATAAAAATCGTGCCCTTCGGTTCCCTTTCTTCTCGTTGACACATTATATATATATAATGCAACTACCGTCAGTTGCACTTCTCTCAGAGGCGGGACGTGTGTCGCGTGTGCCCCTGATCAGTACTTTGCGATGTGAGGAACGCGGTTTAAATCATAGATTCGGGACCTCAAAGAGGGACATGGAAAACGCATTTATCTCGCATTTATCGCTAAATCGCCACTGAAATCTGACCCATTCAGCTAACAGACTACTCAACTCTTTACTTCGTTCAATGCTTGGGAGGCAATACTTAAGATGCACAAATAGTGGGGTGAGAAATTCTTACGCCGTGATGTTCATACCGCAGTTCTTTTACTTCTATAGGCCGGCAAAACGTTTTGCTTAGCAATAAAAGTCTTTTATAAAGTGCAAGTTTTTGCCTGAAGCCAGAATGGACGTTTAGCAGACACGAAATATGCTGATATGTCGCCTGAGAATGCCACAGACAGCCGAAGGGCAGGAATTCTCGACGCATTAGGATGGCCCAGTAAAGCAGGCACATGTATTGGGCAGGTTTCCTTTAAGTCCCAGAATGCTTGCTCAGGAAAAAGCAGTAGAACATTTCTTTCGGTTACAATCTCCAGAAAAACGTGAGCAGTGTTAAATTATCAAGGTTATCAGAATTTAAAAAATATACGTTTGTTGTCCGCATAGTATATGAATGAAGCTTGTCCCACTAGGTTTAAATATCATTAGTATAACGATTAAATTATAAGGGTCCTAACACACTGCCCTGAGGAATACCCGCTTTCACAGTTTAGCAGCATTTTAGCAGCTAAAATATGTTCTGCAATATGAATGAAAAATCCGGTGCACTTCATTTGCGCACATTTGGCTCTAAATTAATTATAGATCGAGTAAAGCAAGAATGACAAACGACTGAGAATACCGCGGGATTATCACGAAAATTCTATGTCATTTGTACGGCAATAAAGAGCGCTTTGACCCGTTAGTGTCAGCGTTAGGTCGAGAATTATTACCTAACTTAATCATACTTACAATTCGCATGGTTCTTAAATAATCGTTAGAGAAAACTGCGTGCATGAGCACTCATTTATAGCGTCTGTAGTTCTCTCCTGAGAGAACGCGGGTGGGCTTTCACGTACCTGAGTGCCGGGGAGGGGCGGGAAGGAGGGAAAAGGGCTTCCTGTCGCTCCCTCCTCGCTCGTTCTTCGTCCGTTCGTTCAGACTATTCGCTTACACTGACAATCATCGTTGATTGTTCATGTATAATGTTTTAGTTCAGGTCCGCTGCTAGCGGGTGCACGAACTCGACGAACCCGCAAGGCCTAACCTACGCTGTACAATATCAACATTAACTAAAACTTCATGTGCACGGCTTGGGACGGCTGAAGTTTGCTCATTTGTACTTGCAGTATATTTCGATTCATATAAAGAGCGGATAAATATAGACATAAGCAAAGTCTGTGAGTAATGGCGCTGTCGATTCGCTCAGCGGCCCATCACATGGGCAGTTATGGAACGGTAGTCCGCAGACTGCTTTTGTCGTCGCCATCGGCACGAACGCCCATCACACTACGACGACTTGCGATCGTCGGTTGCGTCTTTGTCGGCCTATAGTCGGGTACAACGTTAGAAGGCAGCGGCATTTGCCCATCAAATGTGGATGCACACGAGCCTCCACCAGTGGGCTCGCACTCTAGACTGACGTCATCAGTCGGACTGCTGGTGACCCTGCCGACGGAGTACATGCAGCTCGCGCTTCGACTGGGCGAAGTCACGTTAGCGGGACTATTTCTTTAGCCGTGGAAGCAATCGGCTGCCTCGCTTCGGTGCATATGGGCGGGGCCCTGCCAGTCTTCTTATGTTGTACCCGAGTATAGTATAATAAGATGGCCTCTCAGATACACAGTCTGATGATCAGTCAGCCAATCGTTGGTGGCGGCGTCTTGTCAGTGTCCTATAGGCCCAGTGGTATACCGCGCCTTAAGCGAGCATGTAAATTCAGGCACGCGCTCGCACCGCCAGCAAAAGAATGCCGACGCCGTAGACATTACAAGAAAAATTCGTCAGCAACGTGATGTGTAATAAAGTGTCGCCATAGTGAGACGTAGGGGTTTTTACCTGAATTTCCTTGCCATCAATCCAAGGCGGCTACTAAATGGTTGAAGGCGTAGTCTTAACGCAGCTCACGCCACTTGTCGTTTTAAGTGTAAAATTGAATCCGTGTGCCGCGCACGTTTTCGGCACTACACCAAGGTGAAGCTATCAGGGAAGTTCCAACGAGGTAAAGGCACGAGGTATTTAAAGCAGTACCTAGAGTATGTGCGCATCTTGAATCGCTCCGACCTTCCTAAGGCTTGCGAGATTGGTCAGCGCGCAGACGCTCACAAAACTCAAAGCGGATGTGCCGAAGATGGATCAGCTTGTGCTTTTTTTTTGTTTTAGGCTCTGGAATCGAGACGCCACGCTAATGGGCCTAGCCGGGCATTTTAAGTATTGCTTAGGTTATTTCACTGTAGCTGCAGCCACATCTTCAGTGAACGCTGACATTCTAAAGTCAAAACACAAAAGCCATACAAAAATTAAGCAGTGCCCAGAATGCGAGCCAGAGAAAATAAGCTATACACCTTATCATACGAAAACTTGATACGTGCTGCGGTGAACGGAAGAAAGCCATGCACGGAACCAAGTCCTGACATTCAACTTGGTGATCACGCCTATCCTCCGTTTTTGCCGCACATGGATGTTACACTTGACTTGCACGAATGCAGTTCGCACACTCGAAGCGACAGTACAACGCTAACACAGCAACTACAGTTCCCCTAAGTTGTGCTCATGGAGCTTTAGTGTCACCTTCGACGAACCTATTACTATATTATTACTATTATTACGCCATTATTATCTTATTACAATTACTACGCACTATTACCGGATTGTAAGGTGGTTATACTTTCGTAACGTATGTGTAATGGAGGCTGTCTCAGTTAACACGCTATTTCGATAGGTTATCAATCTTAGTACTAGTGGCTGTAAGCTAAATGAAATTCTTTAGTTGAACAACAGCCTAATTTTCCCATATGGAACAAAGAAAAATTCACGTTTTTTTTACTTTTTTCGAATTCTGAATATCTCTCCAGAAACATCACAACCCAAGCATGCTGACGATATATCACATGCTAACATTCCAGCTTAACTTAAAACTCAACTGTTATGATACAACTACTATCAGCGCTGCGAAAACATGTAATACCAATAATCAGTATTATTAAAATAGCAAATGTGATTTTGTGTGTCGCCAGCTACACGTTCACAGGCTCTATGTTGTTTATGGTTGAAATGAACAAATCATTTTTCAGACGCTTAGCTATATGAAGGATGTGGTATAGCCACGTTGGGGTTAATATGGAAGTAAATGAGAACGATTACCTTCCAATAATACCATAATTTGCCAAATGGAAGTATTCGTATGTATGCATACACAAAAACAATCAAATAGAGAAGTCAGACAGCTGGCCACTGCCACCAGGAGGAGCACTACACCTGCCGGCTCCACTAAAGAAATGGTACATGAAAATAATACTGACTGACAGAAAGAAAGAAAACGAGAGAAACCATAAAGATTAAACGCAAATAAATCTCTTCCGGGGACATAGTTTCCCATATGATCAAAATAATTTCTTGCCAGTTTTACAGTGGGCAAGTATTGTCCGAGACAATCAAACACGATTGATTTTTCAGGACTAGCACTCTCCGAGGCCGCATTCAACAACTTGGCGCCTGAAAGCGTCCCCCGCGGAGCCTAAAATGTGGTCTTAGACAGTAAGAAAATTCGCAGACAATAACAAAAAAAGGCGAACCATCGATTGTGATAGCAAATGCGTAGTCGGCAATACGAAGTAAAGATAGTAGTCTTATCGGCCGTATAAACTTGCAAACATTCGCTTACTATACAAATTCACAAGCATGGTGTCAGCGCGCACAGGCAAGTATGAACACATCACACTCGATGACCGCAGACACTCGCTGTCAAAACGCTGGCGTGAGGAAGCGCGTCAGCAGCAGCGAGTGAAGTGACGTTCGTGCTGTGTATCGCTTCAACGCGAACTCAGCGGCGAGGACGCAGCACGCACAAAGGTATGAGCCGCCGTCGCACCTAGACTCAGCCCCGGACGCAGATCGCTTTCAAGATATATAGGGTGGGTGCGGACGCGGACGCGCAATGCGCAGTTCGCTACCGGAGTACAACGCAACCCCCCCCCCCCCCCCCCCCCGTCCCGCCGGCGTCATGTGCGCGACGGAAAACGGCGCGTCCCCTCCCTTTTCTCCCTTGCACGCGCGAGATTGAGCCGCGACAGTCGGTGCCCCTGGGGTGCGGCCGCGCAACACGCAGTTAGTGGCGCAGTAAAATGCAGCGACGCCCCCCCCCCCCCCCCCCCCGGGGGCCTTTCACGCAACGCAAGGCGGCGCGTTTCCTCCCGACTTCCCCCCTTTGCGCTCGCCACACTGAGCCGCGATCGTCGGCTGCCCTCGTGTGCTTTCCTTCGCACCTACGTGCAGCATGCGGCGCACGGCGACGGTGTTATCACCCTTGGACTTTATACGGAACATCACGGCGACCGCAAGAATGCGTCTGGAGTGTGCATAAATTGCTATCGCATTAAAAAAAGAGCTTAATGTTTAGAGAGCTGTCCGACGCCGCGTTGAAGAACTTCGCGACACAAAGCATGAACGGTTTAGTATAATAGAATCAAAAGTCCGATAGTTGCCTCACCGTCAAATTCTGGGCTTAAAACTTTTGATGCAGGCTAATGTTTGGGCATAGATAGAATTTTCGTGAGTAGAAAATGTAAGCCGCCACGGACAAAATTTCTCCGGCGCGCAGCGAGTATGGGCGGATCCTCAGGAAAGCAGCAGATGACAGTATTGTCGCCGCAGTGCAAGAGTTATTTGGAACGGTATTGTAAAGGTTGAATTGCTTCTTCATTTGATACATTAATCTTGGTTTTCCTGTGTGTACTTGTGTATTGTTGAAAAGTTGTCCTGAGGTGCCATGTTCTGTCTTCGTAGTACAAGTGGTCTGATGCTTCCACACCAGTAGTGATTTATTCCTTTGCTGTATATTCCGCTGTTTTCTTCCACTCTTTGTTGCTTTTTGGCTGGACGCTCATGTGCAAGTGAAGCAAATATTGCTATAGCAAATGTTGCCGACTTGCTACCTCTTCTTTCAAAGAGTTTGGTGTTCAATTTTTGGTACTACCCGAATGAAGCATTGGACCCCAGTCATTTCAAAATCAGGAACTGCAGCCCAACTCATTAAAAATAGCCACGTAGAATTTAGCACAAAAGCATGCAGAAATCAATGTTTTGATTTACTATTGGGGGTGTGCGAAGAGCAATTTTTGAGACAAAATTGAGTGCGAATCGTATAGTCCCAGTAGGGAATTGACTATAATGTGGAATACTTCGAATAGTTTACGATCAGTGAACAGATGTGATTTTTCCAAAGCAATGTTCACGTCCTAAAATATTAGTCACTTCAGGAAGTTTCTGCAATTACATTGTACGTTATGAAGCCTCGCTTATTGAATGCACATATAGAGCACTATATGAATATACATATACACATGTAGTGTGTTCGCACATCCAGGACTCTTGAGAGAGCACGAATGATCGTGGTTCAGGCAGTAAAGTCTGGTTCGCTGAGTGCTGTATCCTGCTACACTAGTATATTGTTGTGCTCTATTCCTGCAGTGCCGCGGGGATTAAACTTATCGTACTTTTGCTTAAGTTATATTGACACGCGTACTTATTACAGTACGCGTGTCAATATATTTATGTTATACGCTAGGTTCTGGCGGTTTGTGTGTGTAGGCAAAAAAAGAAGGCGGCCACCCCCGAGTTCACGACCGACCAATCCCGGTGATAAAAACGATAATAAAAGCGTATGGCTGGGTATGCCCCAGCCTGCGTTTAATCGAGTGAAGTGTCAAAACGTTTTGTGATAAAAAAATATCGTACTAAAAGAAGTAAAACCGGAATAGACACAGTTTAGTATGAATTGCGGCTTGACGTCACGGGTTCTATAGGCAAACCACGTAACCTTATCTCAGTTCTCTTCCCCCCGTGCGATGGATAGGCCGCGTGTGGTTAGGACTGCGGAAGAAAAGCGTGCCTACGGAGAAAACCGTCATGAACAGAAGCGGGAATGTGTACGTCGACGGCGGGCGGCACGTAATGCGGGCGAAGATCGTGCCGCAAACGCTAAGCGTATGCATGTTTGGTTGGATCACCCCCACCTATCGAAATTGTGGGTAATTTCAACATAGACGTGTCTCGGCCAGACGGAAAGTGGTTCGTGTCAGTTTCTCTTGGAAAGGTTTGGCATTCAATGTTACACAAGCATCAGTGTGCCCACGACGCGTCATCGGTCGTGTATAGACCTCACATACAGCTCCGCTGGTCATCTACCTTCACAGAGTGGAATGGCTGTGATTTTTTTAATCTCTTACGGTAACCGCTTTTCACCGGCTAAGAATTAATCCCTCAGCGCAAGATGCGCCTCTCTCTATCGAAAGTTTTTCGAATGTTATCGCTTGTTCTATCTGCTTCTACTTTGTGTAATTAGATTGCGTTCCCGAACCGGATAGTGTTACACATTCTAGAATTCACGCGCGCATCAATCGAGTACTCTGTAATCTACCCCGAGTCATGTATAAATTGCCGACGGGTCGGAACCGTGCAGCAGACTTCGGCGATCGATTATTGGGCTCGCCGCTTTCATTCTGCTTGGGTGTTACTTGCTTTGGTGGGGACTAGATCCCCTCAATAAAGAGTTAGTTTACGCCCCTCGCCGTTGTGAGACCGTCTGTTTTTCGCCGTCTCTACCACGTGACATCTGGTGGAAGGGCTTTGTTGTGTATCGGAAAGCTCCTGCAAGCCGTGAAGCCCGAAAGCCGAAGCAATGAAGACAACGCCAGCATCGCCACGCACTAGCGAGCTAGCTACAGGCTGCAAAAATATACCCCGGAATAGCGACTTCTATCCGAAAAGACAAGGAACACCATGACGTATTCTTCAACCACAATGGCAGATTAAGTGCCGTCTGCAGCCATCGCACTGCAACAACCGAGAGAGCCACCTACCGTTTGCTAAGCATCCTCGGACGACTCTGAAATCTGGCTCGAGACGTTTGAAAGAGTGTCAACCTACAACAACTGAAACTGTGAAGACAAGTTGCAGCACGTATACTACTTCTTGGAAGACGCCGTCAGGACTTGGTTCGAAAATAGAGAGCGCTCGCTAACGGAATGGGACCTGCTTCGGAGCACGTTGCTCAAGACCTTCACGAAAGTCATAGTACAACTCCCAAATGAGAGTTGAGGATTATCACAGAGGAAATGACACATCTCTTTCTCCCTGCCGACCCTGACATCAAAGATGAAAAGAAAGTTCGCTTTCTTATGAGCATCACAGATGAAAAACTTTTCGTAGGAATCGGACGAGAACCCGCTGAAGACCGTCGGGGTGTTTCTTTCTGAAGGCACCAGGCATCGAGGATGCGCTAGGGATGCGGACAATTCAAACACCGTACACTTACGACTAATTACGTCGAAGCTCAAGCACTAGGCACTGAAGACCTCCGCGAGACTATCAGAGCGGTAGTATACGGAAGGAGCTGTTGAACTTGGCCCCTCAGTGACAGCGTCCTAGTGGATTCGAGTGCTGGCATCAGTCCGCGAAGAGATACAGCAAGTAAACACTCGTTTCGTGAACATTGAGCCAACAGATAGTGAAGCCAAGAAAATCATAGCGGAAATGATCTGCATTTGTTTTTATTATTGAAGTGTAGAAATGATGAACTAAAGAAAATAAAATGGCTGAAAAAAGAACTTGCCGCTGGCGGGAGGCCAACCCACAACTTCCACATTACGTGTGCGTTGCACTATTAATTGCACTACGGGGCGGCTGATCCCACATCTAAATTCTTGGGTATTTATGTATGTGTACACGATGTTACAGTCCCCGGTTTACTCTCTAGCTTGTAATTCATGTACATCAATAAATACATAAAATATTACAAATAACTTCCTCTATGCTTTTCTAGGGTCATTACCCATTGAATTTATTTGGTTTTATCGAACAAAATTAGGTTCCTCGGTTCCCCTTCTACTTGTTCGTTTCGCGAATATCATATGTACAAGTTACAGTTTGTGTGCAATAAATGCAAGTGTACCTCTGGTATTGTCAGTAACGTTATAGAAAAAGCAGCGACATTTGCTTCATCGCAATCTCCACCTTCTCGTTTTCTTTATATACTATGTAGTGCTCACATTTATTTGTACTGCAAATCCTGCAGTAATCCCGCAGTGCCATCTTCAAGTGTTGCACTTTCTCGCACGGTCACGCAGTACACTCTAGAATTAGTCATTATAATCATCCTGGTAACTTGCCGCAAAAAGTAGCCCAAAAAGCAAGCATTTCTCCCCATCAGAGATTCTAAGTTGCCCTTTCTGGGAGAGGGCGTTATATAATGGGACAAATCAAGCACCCTTCATGCACTCATAAGGGTGTAAACGTGCGCAGTTTGTACGACAAGACTTGACCGGCTAGGTCACACAGCACCGAATGCAAGGCGGTACAGAGAAACATATATTCATACAAATACTCAATTGCTTGACAGAACAGTACGATTGAGTAATGATCACCTTGAAAACGGTCAATGTAGATTTTCTTGCCCTTCAAGACAAGACTACTATATGCCCAAGTAGAGCCAAAGCAATGAGCACGAGGCCGTACGATGTTTACGATGTGCTTAGCCAAGACGTACAGAACTAAACGCTTCTCGCATAGCAAATGATTGGCTCAATGCCATTCCGAGGGTATTTTCACTTCTTTTTGCGCAGCAAGCCTTAGACAACGCCGTGCCAACGTTACCGAACATTCACACACAAGCTTAAGCGATAACATCTCTCCTAAAGATGCGGCTTCTCTGTATTCTGGAAGGTGCCTCGAGCGATGCAAGGATGTTTTCCTTTTGAAAAAGCGTCCATATAAAAGCATCTTGGCCCGAGTACAGACCACCGCACTTGTGCCATTTAGTCTTGAGACGTCAATCGCTTGCAAGCACCCAGATCACCACAATGAAGACAACGGTGCTCATACTAGCCGTCCTTCTTCTCTCAGCAGGTAAGTTCCGAGGCAGTTATGTCTATTACAGCTGTCTTTCGGTAAGAGAAGGTGTCTGTTCTGTTAGGCCTGTTAATCTTAAAATCAGTTCATTGCTGCACGAAGTCGCCTTCTACAACTATTATACACGGTGACATCCCAGGGCAGAAAACATATTCCTTCTATTGGTCATATTGGCAGGATTGGCATTAAGCATTAAAACATATCCGCCGGCAATAATTTTAAGACAAATACTTCAAAAACAAGCGGTCAGCTAAGGGAACGTAAAGACGGATTTTCGGGATTTCAGTGGTTTCCTATGCCCATGACATTGGCTTGGCGGCTCCTGAGTCAGCGACTATTGGCGACATCATTCATGCATGTGTATGCAAATTTCCGTGGAAACACACAATGCTCACAACTTGCATCAGGAATAGATTGACACACTGAAGGCTGTGCAAAGTACACCTAAGTGGAATTAAATTACAAATAACAGGCCATTTTCGGCGACTTCTGGCTAACAGTGCCCTGCGGAAGCAGATGCGCAAGCATATTGACAGAGAGCTGCGCGACCGACTTGCAGCTGAGGCTCACGGAACATTGAGAACTTACCCCTTTATATAAATACATCCACATTGCAGTCTTCCTGTGAATAACATCCTCTCAGAATTTGGGTTTCTGTACTACGTGCAACTTTATTGTGAATTCCTATTCCAGTGGTATTGACGGAAGCTCAGCGTGGTTCGGGCGGCCGACGGGGAGGTGGTCGCCAGCAATCAAATTCAAAGAAGTGTGGTGTAAGTACACTTTTGCAATAAAAAAGAAGCCTGAAAGCAAATTGCCACCGTCTGTATAAAAGTGAGACTAACAAGAAAGTGGTAATGCAGCTTCTAATTTTCTTTCCTTTCCTTATTTGTATTGGGTGGCAATACATTTCGTTTTGAAACAAGAAGTGCTTTGGAAAGTGCAAGTGGTTGTATGCAGTCGTAATGGACGTTTAGTAGGCGCACGATATGTGCTAACAGGTGTCCTGTGTATGCCTGAGGCTACAAACAGCAAAATGTGGGAACCTACATAATGTGCTTAAGGATCATAAGAGTGAGCCTTTGTTATAGCCCCGAGAAACTTTACAGACTCCCGTTCGCGTGCGACATCATCAGGAGGAGTACGCTGCGGCACCGCGCTCGCTATGTGGGTGTTCCTTTACGCGGTTGGTCGAACTGCACTGCAACAGCACTTAAAATTTATGATTTGCAAGATTGTACGGCAGCTTACAGAGAATTATAGAACACCTTCCATGCGAAAATGAACGGAGTCACTACCTCGGAACGGTTGTAGTGTAGATTGCTCTTGAAGTAGTCTGCTAGACATCAGTGTGAGAAATTCTTGTGAGGGCTGTTTCATGGTTGCAGCACATTCATAATAGCTTGCGGGCCCTTTGTATCTTGAGGACGAAATGCAGCATTTGGCTTTCGGTTGCTGCGTCTGCATTCAGGCAGACGCAGGCAGTGTTCTAGTGGCATTGCCTAAAAAAGTGATCTTTGGTAAGTCACGCAGCAGCAGCAATAAGTGATCTGGCGTAATGCACACCGAACGTGCTCAGGAAGCAGGAAGAGAAAGAAATAAATTGTGTGGTAGAGTGTTAGGTCCGAAGTTTGCCTCACATTTCGTACGTCTTTCCCTCGTAAGAAGCTGTTGTGCTTTTAGTAAAAAAAAGTGATGTTGAACACATGTACAATATTATCAATTCATTGGAATTACACCCGTTTCAGTAACAGAAAATCGACCATGCTCACATACGAGTGCCGTCGTGTCCATTTCAGAGCGTGCCGCCGGTCAGCCGTCCAGAGATTTCTGACCTTGTTGAAGTGTCTGTAAACTGTGATAGAAGAGCGCTAAAAATTTGTGAGCAAAGGAGAGAGTTACGTTGTCATATGCTTCAGTCGTTCAGTTTTTTACAACATTACCTCGACGGGAAACTGAAACTACTTTACCGTTCTATCTATGCAAATGCCGGGATGTGGTGACTTCGGAATGGCATTGTTTTTCGGAGAGGCAGGACAATAGAAGGCGCACTTGGCTAGCAGTGTTGCGTCTGTCACAATGATTACTTTTCTACAGAAATAGCATGCAAAATAGAGTTTTATGTAAATTATGTAACATGTTTTATTCAATCAAACTTGTGTTGGGTTTCAAAGTTGCATCAAACGTAAGAAAAGTACGGGCGCGCCACTAAAGTTAGAGGAAGTACGACAAGGCTTGTAGGTCAATGTACTTCAGATTCAATAGCCTGTTCGCATGCGATTATTCTCGCATGCTTGTTGCACTATTGTAAGCACACTTTATAGAAATATGTATTACGAGTGGGTAAATAAGTACACCATATATATGTATATAACAAATATGTGTCTCTGTCCCACGCGCAGTCTTACGTCTGCACGGCAAGGCAGCGTTGCGAGAGACAACTAGTACCGGAACCTACATGTGAGTACTGCGCTTTGACTTACCGCTTTGTACAACTTGGCAGCGTTAGTGTCACGTGACATGCTCACGCACATTTATATCGGCGACATCATTCACCCCACAGAGGATAGGGACTTTCAAGTGACCGTGACTGCTTGTTGGAACGACGCGTACCTGTAGCTTTGTGACTGTTGGGACAAAATAATACGAAAATTGGTCCTCAACTAAATTTGAATCAGATTCTTCACAACCTTCATCAGTGGCAAAAAGGCGACGACGTAACCAACAGCACCAATCTGATGGCACTGAAGGGGATAAGATTAGATTACAATCGAAGGAAAATGACACTTTTATTACGCATAACTTTATGCATAATAGCAGCGCGGGCTTTTGCAATACTACAATGTCTTTATGGCGGACTGTGATCTTAAAGAGCACTGCTTAAAATGGTCAATGGTATCAAATAAGCATAAAGGAGAGTGCATAGAAATTGGTATGGTGTAATGGGGACACAACCACCATGAATACGTGAAGCGTCGTGTGCATGCTGCTGAGCTTGTATGGGCACTACAGTACAGGCACGACGTAGCGAAATACACAAGTCACATTTATTATTGAGTTACGAAGTTTACACGCTTAATTTATGATGTAGGCAGTCCGGGTCTAACGGATCTTGCGATCGGACCGCTCCTTATTCATAATGGCCCTCCGTGACCAAGGGTGGTGGGTGCGAATTGGAATCTCTCTGTGTTGGTGCCCGAGTCTTTTCGCGCCGTTTATGGACCCTACGTATCAGCAAATGCCCATTGTTTGTGAATTGCTACAACAAACGTTTAGAAGTCTTACATATTTAATGGTTTAATTGAGGACATGATTTACCAGGTGCTTCAATAACGAAGGTTGTGATATTGCCTTGGTGGCGATGTTATAAAAAAATGAAAACGACGACGTTCCAATGACATAAGAATGTGCCAAATGGGCGCATTTTTAGGTTTGCATACATAAATACCACCACCAAGGACAAAAAAAAAAAAAAAAACAGACAACAGCAGCCAGGAGGAACACTGGACCCACCTGCTCCAGAAAGGAAATCTACATATAAATATAGCAGTGAGTGGGGAATAGGGCAGCGAAACAATAAAGAATTAATACAAATTACCATCTTTCAGTGAACAATTTTCATGAACTCCAGTGTTGCCACTTCGGCATTACCTGTCGAAGCATAAACTGGGACGATGAAACTTGAGTATCTGATGGTGCATTCGTGGCACAACGTGTAAAACTTCTGAGATAATAGCACTAAACGTCTGATCGCTGCCTCTCCATGAAATTCCCGCCCGAATACTTTCGGTGCAGGCTAATGTTTAAAAGTACCCAGAATGTCCACGTAAGCAGCAACATTCAAAATTTCATCGGTGGGCAAAGAGTGTGCACGTACCCTCAGAAAACCATCAGAGGTTATTGCGCTGCAGAACAAGAGTTATTTGGAAGGTTATTGTAAAAATTTGTAACTGTAATTGATTGTCCACTTCCGGTATTATTGCTGATCTTAATGTGTATTTTTTATTGGTTTCTCTTTAGTTCCCGTTTTGATTTGCACGTACAAGTGTTTGCACATTTTAACACAATTTGTGCTTTTTCCTCTGCTGTTTATCGCAGCGTTTTCTTCCATGGCTTCTTGCCTTCTAGCGGTGCACTTGTTTGAACATAATAGCGAATGTGTAAACGCTTTTACTACATTTCACATCGAGTCAAACGTATCGACATTTTTATAATTGGTTTCCTGAGTGCTTCATATTTTGAAGTTCAATATTATGTAATTTCGGTCTGTTCTCACATGGGCATCATAGACTGAGAAATGTTTGGGAACTGGAATCGGAAACGTTTTAAATACAAATAAACAAAGGAATTTAAAACTTTCAGGTGAGGGAAGTGCACAAAAGCGCTTTTTTTGTAGCATGGTAAATTACACTGATTTATGTCCACAGCAAACATGACATGAATTTGTGCTTGCCGTAAAATTACAGCCGTTTTTCTATATATGCAGGTGCCGACTTATGAGTTTACCGGAAGGAAAAACACCCTGGATGAATGTCAAGCAAACCAACAACCTCGTCAGCTCAATAAAGTTGTTTTTAATAACAGAGAACCAGGTCCGACACCTTCTATTTCTTCTTTCAAAAGGCACCTTGGTGCCTGCTGCTTCTCGAGGCTTTCTATTTATTTAGGCTGCACATTTTTTTCCAGCTTACAAAGGGGTGAAAACTCTACAGAAACTTCAAACCTTTCGTATTTATTTCACCCATGCGCCATTCTATGGACCTATGGAATAACTACCGACCTTTATCGCGTTGCGAGTGGCGTTTCTTGGAATCTGAAAGATGGAACTGGTATCTGAACAGAAATGAGGCACTGCTACGTATCTCTTTAAGAAACTGTGGATCAAAACGGTACTTCTGCTAAATGCGAGTTTGCTGTGAAAATAAAAATCTGAGCTGAACAGACTTAGAATATGAACGTTCATAGCATCTTTTCCAAAATGCGTTTCTTTAGCCTTTCCTTCTGCTTTTTCTTCAGTGCAATTGGTTTTACTTCAACTTTTCTCAATATCCACGACAAGGTCTCAAGAGCCTTTTCAGAAAGCGCGCCTTCTGGCAAAATAATGACACACCCATCGGTCAACAACTTTAACCCATTCTCCATTGAAAAATTTACCACAGTTTAGTGCGAAACAGTTCTTTCTGCATACCTTCAGGCCTTGTTAAAATGTCGACACACATTGCAACGCACGTAGTGTGGTCCTAACGGAGCACGTTGTGCGATCTTCCCTGCCTGAGAGATCTTCTCCGGAGGCCTCAAGTTAGGTTCTGAAGAAAATTTCGGGCCTAACTGAAGAATTTTCTTGCATTTGCCCGGTAGACACATATCAGTGGAAGTGAAGACCCTTCCTGTGGCTCTTGAAATTTTCTAGCGCGAAGGCAGGTTCTGTCGAAGGCAATTCCATGGGAATTCCGTTGTTCCGTGTAAAATTTCACACCACTCAACAAACATCCTGCGGCAACGCTTCCCTCAGTCGGGTCGACGCATGCTATGCTGAGGCAGTCTGTCAAGAACTGTACTCGGGGCTAGTATTCAGCGATACAACTGATATCCGACCGAGGGCTTTATGAAACTACACACAGCTGGTACTTCTGGAGTGCAAGTTGCGCGTTTCACGTACCATTTCACGTATCAAACGTTGAGCGCCATCAGTAGCACCAGAAAACTTGTTTAGGAGGGTAGAAGGCATTAGCACATGTAACAGAGCCCGATGTAGCAGAAACGAATCGTAGAAACATATTAAGCTGTGAGATTTGGTATGCTCGCATCATGAAAACCGGCCCACAAACACACTGGAAACATGAAATAGCACGACACTTTACTGGACTCACAACAAAGTGTAATTGCAAAAACGAAGGAATATACTACATAAAAGCTCGCGAACATCCTCCATCACAACCGAGCCAAGATAACCCCACTAGCGAAACTAAAGCGATACAATCCATGCACACGTAAGCATCATAACTGCGCTACAAAATGACAGCTTCCATTAAGGCTTTTATGGCTTCGTTATACTATATTTTAAAAGGATAAAAATACTTGCGGAGTTATTGAGGTCTTTTATATTAAAGGACTAGGAGATGAATGCGCTTGCAGTCACTTGTTTATTCATTTGTCTTGGGATACTTTCTTTTTACCTTTGTGTACTGCTTCATTCATAGTTAATTCAGTCGTTATTACCACGTAGCCACGGAGCTGCAGTACCCATTCCATGGAGCATCCGGAATCTGGTTTACAACAAGCGCGCTGTTACAAGAGGAATCTGTTCCAGGATGCGTGCTCGCACGTCGGTCCAATAAAAAAAAGTACTGGGATTAAGACGTAAAACGTGAATGGACGATTTTATTCTATAGTGCCCGCGTGCGTTTCAGCTGGCCTGAGCGTAAGGAAGGTTGGCATGTGCAGTATGGGCGAAGAAGGGAGCCCATGACCGACTCCCTAAGAGCCGCACCCTCGCGAGAGAAGGCTTAAGGACCACGATGAAAGAAAAAAAAATATTTTTCGTGGCAGGCATGCACATTGAAATCAAGTGCTACAGGCAACCTGCGCCCGTGCGATCTATGTAACGTAATAAGACAATTCCACGTTTCACGGCTGTGCTAGAAAAATTTATTTGTTTTGCTCTTGCGATGACTTTTGCTCGCGACTGTACGCTGGGCGAACACGCTCGTACAGCCCGACGAAAGTCGCGGAGCGCCGGGATACGAATTTTGGCGGTGCTTTGTAGACGACAATTAATTGCGTAAACAACGGAAGAGGTGTATACACTATGTATACACCTCTATGCACCAAGGCGGTACCACGCTGTGCAGAGGCGAAGCCATCCTTTCAAGTAGCACCGCGTGTAATGTTGCAGGGTAAAATATTGCCGATGTTGTAGCGCGGAAATGAACAGAATATTGCAGTCGATAGCACCTGCGTGCTTTAGCTGAGCGACGTGAGTCGCGACGTATCTACGAAGCGTGGAAAGCCCATTAAAACAAGGGATATTTCTATATTGCAATGGCAGTCCAATTTTTGCGGTGAGTATGCTGACTGGTTTTGTTCAAGATGTATTGCAAAGTTCAAGGGAATCTTTGTAAGCACATTTAAATACCTATCAACGCCTAATGCAAGAACGCCCGTGTGCTTGCGTTGTAGTGCACGTTAAAGAACCCCAGGTGGTCAAAATTATTCCAGAGCCCTCCACTACGGCGTGCCCCAAAATCAGAACTGGTTTTGGCACGTAAAACCCCTGAAAGAACAAGAATCAACGCTTTTCTCGATATTTTATTTTGTTTGTAGCGTGACTAAGTTTTATCAATAAACAATTTCATGGTTGAAGAAAGCTTTTTCGATTCCAGTGACTAGGCTACAAAAAGAGTAACTCTAATCGAACAAGCATGAGTGCAGCGGCCGCCTTACGAAGGAATGAAAGATCCATGATATGTAAGTGTCCCGCTCTAAGGTTACCTTGGTAACCTTAGAGTGCCTTCACCTATTGGGAGGTGTACTAGAACTACGCTCTGAAGGAGTACGATCACTCGGTTTGGGGGAATACAAACCCTCTTTTGGGGGGAGCACAAGTACTCTGTTGGGGAGAGTACAAACACTCTGTTTGGAGGAGTAGAAATACAGTTTGGGAGTAATACAATCACTTGGTTTGGAGAAGTAGAAGCACTAGGTTTGGGGAAGTAGTACCACTTTTTGGGAGGAGTGTTAGTAGTGTTTGCCGGAGAAACAAAAACTATCGGGGGTGGGGGGGCGTTGAAATGCACTCTTCTAAAAGAGGTTGAAAACTCGGGGACCGTGAGTTAATCATAGGGCAATCAAACACTCTATGAAGAGGTTTTCCACGAACTCTGTATATCGAGTGTACGTTTATGTAAGTCAAGTATAATTGCTCTTCATTTTTCTTGTGGAACCACAGTACGCCAGACACGCACCCTTCATGCGGCCCGTTCGCGTATTATATGGAGCATTCATATGTTCTTGATCTTAATCGTCTTTCACGTAATAATTTTTTTCGAAACTCAAATTTGTGCACCGAGGTACCGACCGACCGAGCGGCAAAAAGCAGCTGCAGCCACGCAAAACTCTCTAGGGTAACCTGAGAAAGCTTTGCTTTAAAACAAGAATATGGCTGCTTCAAAATCTCTCCCTAGGATATAGGTGTGGTGAATTTGGGCTTCAAAGACTTGTCTACAGCTCAGCACCACTGTTTCAGAAAAGCACTGCAGAAAGGGGGGAAAACGAGAAGAGGAAACGCTGCCATGATATGCTGTGTCAGTCTCAAGTGCATTACTGAAACAAACTTCACAAGCGATTGCCAGGTGCAAGTACAGTGCTCGAATCAGAATCAGAATTTATTATTATAAGTTGGGACATATTACAAGTGTTTAGTATACAGAAGAAGGTCCCATTGTCAAAGACTGTATCGGGACCTCCTGTACAAGAGTAATTATGATAGTTAACATCTTAAAGCAACTGTAGCACACAATAAGGTAATACACAAGCAAAAAGAAAAGAGGGCTAACAGAACGAAATGCTAAATAGATTGTAAAGAATAACAAGGTTTAGCATATCTCATGGTAACAAGAACAATTGAATGAAAAATATATATAAAAAATAAAAATAATAACCGTTTATTCACTTTGTTACAAGAATAAATAAATTTTAAAAACCCGGACAAAATGAAAAAAAAATATATATAAAATAAACGGGATACAATAAATCTTCTCGTTAATATTTCAATTGTAAATGAATTTTTAGTTCTCCTTTAAATTGGTGTAGAGATCTTGCGTTTTTCATTATAAGTGGAGGAGTGTTCCATATTGATATGGAGGTGAATTCTACGGTCTGTTTTGCATAGTTAATGCGGAATCTTGGTATAAGAAAATTGTTGTTCAAGGCGAATCTGGTGGTACTGTAAATCATTAGGTTAGATGGTGAAAATGTGATCCGTGGTAGCTCGTTATTCAGAAATCTGTAGAAAAAGATACCTAGCTTGTAGTTATTGAGTTCATAGATGGTAAGGATGTCATTTTCAGGCAGTAGAGATTTGGCATTAGAAAAACGTGAACTGCAAGTAATTATTTTTATGGCTTGGTTCTGAATAATCTGGAGATACGCAATTTGAGTATTATAGGTGTTTCCCCAACATACTTTACCATAATATGAGAGTGGACAAAATAATGGTAAAGTGAGAGTAATGTGGTGCGTGTGAAGTAAGGGCGTGTTTTAATTAAGATGCATGTACCGTAACCTATTTTCTTTTTGTATGAACTGTATAATTCAGATATTTCAAATTACAATCAAGTAGAATGGCAAGGAAAGATGAACATGAGCTTGGAGGAAGACAGTGGCGACCAAGAGTGATAGGTGGAAGGTTAAGGTTCGCTGATGAGAAGAAAATACAACAAATTTAGTCTTAGTTGCATTATTAGATAACATATTCACATTACAACACCTTAGAGTATATTCTAAATCAGTATTTAGTTTAGTAATGAGAGATGAAATATCTTTATGAAAGGTGAATATAGTGGTATCATCAGCGTATAGAATGCATTTTGTGGAAGAGAGATAATTAGGTAGTTCATTAATATAACTCAAAAACAGAAGTGACCCCAGTATAGAGCCCTGGGGCACACCAATGTTAGTAGTTCGCTGTCGAGAATACACATTGGAAATAGAAACAACTTGAACTCTATTATAAGTAGCTTTTTAGTAGTGAAAGGGCAGGACCGCAAATGCCAATTGACTCGAGCTTAGAGAATGGGATATTGTGATTTATGCTATCAAATGCTTGCGTTAGATCAATAAAAACTGAGGCCACAAGAAATCCTTCATCAATAAATTTTCTTAATTGGTCAGTAAGAGGAATGAGTGCCAGCTCTGAGGAATATCCAAGACGAAAACCAAACTGGCATGAAGAGAGGATATTAAATTTAGAGAGGTATTTCGTTAGCCGTAATTCAATTAGTTTCTCAATAGCATTCCCGAAGAATGGTGGAATACAAATGGGTCTGTAGTTATTTAGTATTGAGCTATCGCCTTTCTTTAGAACTGGGATGACTTTGCCCCGCTTGAGTTCACAAGGGAATAAACCAGTCTGGTATAATAAATTAACAATAAATGAAAGTACATCTGAAATTAGGTGCGCAATTAATTTAATATTAGCAGGGTGCATCTCCTCAATTCCAGCGCTTGTTATTTTTAGGTTATTTATAACAGAAGCTATTTCTTTTGGCGTTGTAGGAAATAAAAAGAAGAAATAAGGAAGACGGTTCATCTTGACAATCTGTGTGAATGAAGGTAAATTGTTACGAGAAAAAAACTACTGAAAGCCTCAGCTATATCAGGAGGGGCGGTGTGCTCTACTCCACCACTTAAAATTCTGGATATCTGGTCTGTTTAAAAAGGAGTTGACAACCTCCCACTTTTTTTAGTGTTATTTGCCGCCTGTAAAATTCTTTGCTCGAAATGCAGTCGTTTAGCTGTTTTTAGTTAACAGTTAAGCGTGTTACAGAAGCTTTTATATCTGGCACGTAAGTTCATGTTAAACGGTTGCTTTTCAGTTTTCCTATATAAGTTATCGCGTTTGCGCAAAGCTAATAATAAGTACTGTGAGAGCCATGGATTGTGAGGAAAGGCCATGATTTTTTTACATTTCTTCTTGGAGGTGGACTGTCGTAAGTATGACATAATTAGTGAAAAAATGTGGAAAAGGCTTTCTGCGGGTCGTTTAGGGATGTGATTTCAGACCAATTTATATTAGCAACAGCAGTTATGAAGCCATCTTTGTCCAGAACATGTTTAGTATGTAAAGGTGGGAAAGGTCGTACATTAAAATTGAAACGTAACAGCAGGGGGTAATGATCACTGATGTCGATTTGCACAGACTGCTAGCTCAACACACAAACATTTTTCATGAAGTTTGCAATTCGTAGCCAGAAACACTAAAATAGATGATATCAAGCAAAACAGAACGCATTTTCAGGAGACTGGTTATGTCATAACCAACAAATTCTGCCTAGGGATCATGACAGGGAGCCTTTGTACCAGCACTGAGAAGTTTAAGTGGAGCCCTATAGCGTATGACGACAGCTGGGGGACTCGACGCGGTTGGGTGCACGTGCTCGCAATGTGAAGCCTGCTTGACACGGTCGGTCGACCTGCGCTGCTTGAGATTTCAACATATTGTCATCTGCATGTTTGCAAGGCAGCGTACGGAGAAGTATAGAATGTCATTCACTGCAAAATCTAGTCGAGCACGCCTATAGTGCTGACGCTTCCCGGCGTCACCTGCTAGATATCCCTGTGTATAAGTGCACGCACGGCGTGGGCATCTTGGGAAGACTGTTCCGTTGTTGCGGTGCACTAACATGGCGGGCCTTCTTATTCAATTATATGGAAACTCCAGGTGAATTTCCGCCGTAGCCTTACCGTGATGTTCCGTATAAAGTCCAAGTGCGACAACATGGCAGCCGCGTGACGTATGCTGTAGGTGCGAGCGAAAGCTTGCGAGAGTGAGCCAAGAAATATGGTGGCTTGATTGTGCCTTTTATTGTGTCTTCTCGCTGCTCGCAAGGGAGTAAGGCGTGGAGGATGCACGCGTCTTCTTGCGCGTGCAATGGGGTGGAGGGGGGATGAGCGGGGAGATGTGCAAACGCCTCTTAGATAGCACGAGTCCTGTGAGCTTCGATCCGTGACGTCATGATACCTTGCCCGTCTACCACAGAATATAATAAGGGTGCTCCCGCGTAAGCCGCGGTAATTTTGACGTCACCGCCTTCGTCACGCCGAGCTTGACACTGGAAATTTCGGTCCAGGTAGCATGACGTCATGAAGCAGAGGGCGCAGGCCTGCTATCTAGGAGGGTTGGATGTTTGCGCAGATTATTGCCAATCTCCTCTTCTACTCCAGCTGCGGTGGCTGAACCCGACCACGCGTGTCCTATCTCGGAGACAATCTGCGCTGGGTTCGAAGGCTAGCCTGCAAGATTTAGCTGATGGCGTCGTGTGCGTTGTGTTCTCGTGCGCGCAGTTCGCGTTGAAATGAGAGGCAGTACGAAAGGTAATTCGCTCACGGCTGCTACCGCTCTTCATCGTCCCAGCGTTCTGACAGCGAGTGTCCTCGGTCATCGAGTCAGATGTGTTCGTGCTTGCCTGTGCGAGCGTGACAACGTGTTTGTTAACGTAATAGGTAAGCGATTGTTTACAGCTGTTTATGCAGCTGATAAAACGACTAACCTTACTTCGTATAGCTGTCTAATAATTCGCTATTGCAATCAATGCTTCGCCTGTCGGGCGAAACTGTCCCTTTTCTTGCTTGCCTTGACGATAAATAGGAACATTTGTGCTTCGGCTGCCATGTTGAACTCAATGTTTGCAGGGAGCCCAGCGTAGTCCGCTACAGGCTCTCTTGGCTACAGACAGTTAAATTTTGTCGCCTACTAGCGATCTAAACATATCACGAGATGTTGGACACTGTCCTGAAAAATGAAGCGGTCACTTTGGCTCGTTGGTGCATGCACGGCTCTAGGTTCTTTTGTTTGTTTTATAACTGCACACCGATGGGAAAGCAGGCTATATAAGAGCCTGCTATCCCAATACACAGTTGAGAAATACGCACACAGATGTTACAAGCACGCAAACACACTACGAGTACAAAAAAATATGTGTAAACTTGAAACAAGAAAACTAAGCCAACAGAAGCGATCCATATGTACCCGCTTTAAGCAAGAGTACAGTGTAATATAAAAGCGCTCCAAAACGCGTAGCACACGGATGTCATTTTTTCAAGTATTCTAGGCATCAAACACTCATTTAACGTAGAGTTATTAGAAATCTACAATTCAAAGCATAATAAGAGTGCTGGCTACCAGGAAGTACGTTAGCGCTATCGAGACACATCTTTATTGGTCCGGACATAACCATGCACCAATAACTTTTGTAATAGAAAATTTACGCTTGTCCAAGTGGCTTGACTTCTTTCGGTAATGAATTCACTGTTGGTCATTCTGTGGAAAATCTATGAGCAAGTGCTCCACGGAAGCGTCTAGGGTGTCACAGTAGGTGTAGTTGGAGGTTGTCTTGCTTTCTATTCGCTGCAAAAAAAAGGACGTGTGTAGGACGCGTGCAGTCGTAACGCTGAGGAGGGGTATTTAATTTACGGTCAATTTTCATGTTCCCAGAAAACCGCAGAGTAAGGTCCACTCAATACACCAACCACTCAATGTTTGGTCGTTCAACCACATATCTTCAGATAGCGTTCTACTCAGCTTGTGGAGAACGCTGTAACAGCTTCTGAGCGTTTGTTAAAGAAGCTGGAAAGTAAAACGTGCTCAACTAATTATTCTGTTGCGTCGCAGAGTAAACGTAAAAGAGTTGCTCTAATTGTTTATGTGCACTCAATTTCCCACATGTTAAAGAACGTTACCACGCATTATAGCGGTGACTTCTTTTTTTTTATGTGGTAAGAAAGTTGGCGGTCTATGAGGTGCGATTGATAGGCGTACAAGGATTGGAGCAGGAGCGAGTGATAACGCTTGCTCTGTTAATCATGTGAATAAGCCCACTGGCTGTTCCTCTGCAGTAGTGTACAGAATTATTTGCACATGTGGTAGCGTCTACATTGGACAGACTGGTCGATATTTAAATATCAGGCTACGCGAACATGCCAATACCTTACAGGTAGTGTTGTCGTAGCGTATTGCCAGCCATTGTCATGATTGCGGCTGCGCGCCTTCTTTTCAGGATATCTCAACCACCATGAAACACCAAGATCAGAGCACACACGTAACTTCTGAGGCATATAACATAGTCTGAGCTGGGCAGTCCATGTAATGTGTAGGATGCATAACCGGTGGGTCATTTAGAGTTACAGAATGAATACCAAGAGAAGGGAAGCGCAGTCGAGGACGGCAGAAAACTAGGTGGGGTGTTGAAGTTAGGAAATTTGCAGGCGCAAGTTGGAATCTGCTAGCGCAAGACAGGTAATTTGGGGTCGCAGGGAGAGGCCTTCGTCCTGCAGTGGACATAAACATAGGCTGACGATGATGATGATTATGATGATAACATAGCCAACAACAAAAACATGTGTATAATCATCCAACCGCCAGCTTCCCTATCAAAGGAAGTGATCACGTTCATTGACTGATCGTGAATATGTGATGATGATTTATACGTTACCCACATGACTTTGATAATCACTGACTATATAATCTTATTCTTTCAATAAAAATTTTCAGTTGTTAGACCAGCGCTTGTCGTGTTTTCTTTCTCGTGCTTCGTGTTTGTGTGCGCTGCCCAAGAATGGCTATGGTTAGTGTCTTTGCGACAGCCTACGTTAGCGAGCAAGAATCGGCAGAAATTGAGCCAGTGACTGCAGTGCAGCTTGTGAGTCAGTATATATGACCTAATTAATATACACTTTCATAGCAGCTATGTATTTTGTTGCCTGAGAATGATATAGTTCTGCCGAGGTAAATGACGTCTTGTGCGTGTAATGGTAACTTATACTTTCATTGTGCGTGGGGTCGTAAAAGGCACACATGCAGGTATTCTTTATTCTGGATCAATCAGTAAATGTAAATCAATAAATCAGTAAATGACCGTACTGCTTTGTTGCAATCGACAGCGCTCTAGCGGCCTTGCAGGAAAATGTGGTATTAGTTAAGCAAGTCACGGATCTGCAGTGTTCAGTGCCCCTGCTCGATGCAATGCCGACGTGCTTTGGAAGCACTACGAAGGTGTGAAAAAAGGAATTGTCGCGCCTTCACGAACCCCTAGTCATTTTGCATCTAAATACCGGACAACCCGGACAACTTGCGACAACAGTGGAGAGCGTTGCGCATCTCCTTGGTGAATGTTTTCGCTTCAATGCAGCTGGAAAGCACCTCTCAACCACATTAGACAGGCAGTATAATGGGAGAAAATGCATAATGTATTAGTAAACCTGTATCGTTTATAATTTTGTTCCCAAACTATATTAGCGCCGTAAAGCAATTGTTATATTCATAATTTTAATACGACTTTTTTCAAATACTGTTCATTTCATCATTAATATTACTATATAATACTTGTAACATCAATTATTTTCCCAATCAACAAACGTGATACACTCATTGTATCCATTACAATAAATGCCTTCAGGTGTTTTAATAAATCACTCATGAAGACTGAACTATTCAATAAACTTAACATTATCAAGTTTTCATTTATAAATTTTATTATTTTCTCTACTCTTATTCCGAATGATGTTTCTTTTTCAATGATTTCAATTGATTTATTAATTTCCCTTTGTTGAAAGCGAGAGCTCTATATAGGACCATGGTCGAGACCATCCTCAGCACAGACAGCGTTCAGCGCGTTGCGTTTCTTGAGGACAAGAGGACTGAGTGATAGACTTCGAGAAAGGTCGCAAGATACAGCGCACTTATGTTTGCTTGCTTGCTTCCTATACCATGGCGCATATCCACCACCGGGAATTGGCCAAGAAGCGGGAGGTTCTTGGGGAGCAAACTTGAGGGAAAAAGCATTCAGAAAGACAATTGAAATTATTCATTGAAACAGAGCGATGCTAGAGACATTTTTTTCTTATAGGGAAACGTGTGCTTTTTGAAAGGATATCAAGCTAGAAGGTAATAAATTTTAATCAGTTCAATTGGAATTTTCTAAATTATTAAACAATAAATCATGCCCAGTTTTCTGCTTCTGCCTTTTATTTTCGCTCCAGTCTCCCCCTGTTATCATTGACTCCCTGTGCCCACTTACAAGAGTACAGGGTAGTTAGCCCGTCTATGTACTTGCTAACCTCCCTGCCTTCTCTTCTTCTGCTCATACTTCTTTCACTTAAAAAAGAGTCCTCCGTTTCTCGCAAAAAAAGAAAAAAAAAAACAAGAAAAGGAAAGTTGCTGTTTGACGATAGCGTATCATCAGACGTTTGACATTGCTCTAAAACATTAGGTGGTCGCGTTGGTGTGATGATGCATGCAGTGTTCCAGAGGCACTGCAGAAAAATGTGGCATTAGGTACGTAAGTCACGAATCAGCAGTGTTTAGCGGCCAGGCATTAAGCATACCGAACGTGTTCAGGAAACACTAGGAATGTGAGAAAAGAGAAATGCGCCGCCTGTGTCTTTGCGCGGCCATCACGAACGATTAATTATTCATTTCGCATCACAATTCCCAGCAACCGTGCACGCGACAACTGTGGCTGCGAGGAAACAATTGCGCACCTCCTTTGCGAATAGACTTTGGATCAGGGACTGACTTGGCAATCAGCACATTTTCTTAAGCAAGAATTCTCGGACACTCGTCGACACCATCGTCAGCAAAAAAGGGCATTGAACGTGTTGTTGTGCTTCTGGAGTACCCGTCTGAGGGAAAGATGTTTAGAAGTATCACGAGCCACATAGAACTAATGTCCAGTTTTTCTTTCGCTGTCTTATTTGCTCGTGTCTCGTTCTGTTATCATTAATTCCCTTTACTCCCATACCCCAGCATACGGCGGCCAGCTGGTCTGTGCACTGGCTAAACTACCAGTCTTTTCGTCTCTTCTTCTCCTCTACTTCCTCGTACTGCTTTCGCTTACAAGAGAAGAGTGTCCCCTGCTCACCAAAGAAGAGGGCGCTGTTCGAGAAGAGCTTTAAATTTATCGCAATCAGAACGTTTTAGTAAAAGAACACGACGCGCAATACCATTCGCGATGCATCGAATACGACGCGCGATGCCTAGACGGAGACCGTTGGCAAATAAACCTAGTTTTACTGCAAATGCTTGCGGCTGATGGTAAATCATGCGCATTTCAATATTTATACGAATCGGATACCCGCACGCCAACACCTTGGCACCGTGTAGGTATTTCTGAAGTTTGCAGGTCGCAGGAAGGGGCTTATAAAGCGAGTTCCATACATGGGTTGCTGAGCCAGAGGTAGACTCCGCAGCTCTGCCCGGCACAATCTTACTTTTTATCGTTCTCGACATTAACACGGAGACTACATATTACGGAATGAGTTTTGTAATAATAAATGTTAGAATTTGAGAAGTCCATGGGCGCCATTCCGGAAATAGAAGCCAAAACTGCAGTGGTCCAAAACCCTCAGGTTGGTCCTCTAGTGAACAAACAAAATATTAGACCTTGCGCGAGGCAGAAGAAAAGAAATACCCAATATTACGTTTTCGCGATTAGAACTAGAACGGCAGTGCTTTCATGCGAAGGGGCTGCACGAAGGATAAAGGGGCTGCAGGAACGTGGCCATGGTGCACATAACCCGTGTATTGAGTCGATGGGGTTTGTCAAGATACTACAGCGAAAGACGCGACTATGCTGTACAAAACTTCGTTATGGAACGGGTTTTCCTTGCGCAAGGGCATTATGAACGGATAAAATGAATCTTACGCGTCCATACTGCGTGAACTTCAGGATGACTTAGAGGTTTTCATGTAGTTTTTTTTTTTTTTGCAGTGAATGGTTTTTGCAATGAAAAATGATGCGTGATTTCGGTAGTTATTACAGGGCCCTATTGTTTCAACATTACCCGAGGTGAGAACGGATTTCGAAGCCACAATGGTAGCACTGCTGTATTTGTCACGTGGGGCAAAGATCATAGAACGTGAGTTTCTACCGAATTTATAAAATTTCGCCTCCACAATTTTTTATTACCAAAAAATGAACCCGTCCCATTCAAAACGGGGGAACTTGGAGTAGCGGCTGTTAGAAGCGCTGATTATCCAGTGTCCCGTCTTGCTATTCGAGGTTCGAGCTGGTTGCCTAAGAACAAAAACTTACCGCAGCAAATATTCGCAACGAAAATGACGCATGTGTATGTTTCAGCGAAAATCCGGAGACCACTCAGTACATCCTAACTGAATGCGAAGAGATTCACCCAGTGAGATCAGTAGGTGACGTATACCTTCTAGAAGGGCTTGGATATTAATTTGATGGAAGCATCAACCGGTCAGCAGAAGGGATAAGCAAGTGACGTTTAGAATATTGGTGAAAAAAGGAAGAGATTGATACGACCGGATATATTACAGGAATAGGTATCGGTACATTATAGATAGAGAAGTTTTGAAGAAGAAGAAAAAAGACAGATTATGGAGGTGTATTCAAAAATACTAGAATGAAACGTATGTATAGCATACCTGAATAAATCAAGTAGGCTAGGCGACTATTTGTCGCGGCCTTGTTTCAAAGGGGATGCTAATGAATCATCATCATCATCAACCACAGAGATGCCGCTGAGAAAGAAGAAGTGGTGGCAGAGATGCGATTAGACTACCATCAAGCGGCGGACAGAGGCCACGTCACAGTATTTCTTCTCAAAACTTCTCAAAACCATAGAAGTTTTGAGGAAGATAAAAGAAATTATTAAGGAGATGTACACAAAAATGCTAGACTGAAAAGCATGTATAGCATGCCTGATTAATTCAAGCGAGCTAGGTGATCTTTTGTCACGGCCTCGTTTCAAAGGTGATCCGAGCCATTTTTTGAGCTAACACCGATAACACCAATAAATCATCATAATCATCGTCATCAGCAGAAAACATGATGTGGCCCCTTTCACGGCTATCAATCGTTTGAGGCGTTTCTGCTGTTGTACCGACCTCATGAGATGAATCACATTGTTAATCATTAACCAAGTTCAAAGCCTCCCACAGTTTCCATGTGGACGCCGTATACCATTCAAGGCAGGCCATGTACATCCTCTCCCCCACCATCACTTTCCCTACCCAGCTGGCTAGTGGAAGTGGACGATTAAATATCGTTTCCAATGAGCAAGCGCCAAACTTTGAGAAATTTTTGAGAAACCAACCTTTCTCGCGTCGTTTTGTTGTAAAGGTCGAAAAGACTATTTCTGGCCTTCCCACCGAGAATACCTAGAACGGAATACGTAACCTCATTAGGTACTCGGTATCACAAGCGCAGCCAGTGTAGGCTCCAAGTGGTCGATACAAAAATAAAACATTCATTTGCACATCTTGTAAACAAGGTGTAGCGATAAACATATGGTTAGTGGAGTGGCATACTACCCGACGTGGTAGCTCAGCGGCTATTGCGCTGCGGGCGTGAGTTCCAGGTCGCGGGCTCAATCCCGACCGCGGCGGCCGCATTTAAATGAAGATGGATTGATAACTACACTTTTACTGTGTATCGCGCGCACGCTAAAGAAACCCAGGTGGTCTAAACAATCTGGAGTGCCCAACACGGCGTGCCTCGTAATAAGATCGCGTTTTTGGGACGGAAAACTGCAGAATGTTTAGACTAGGAGGTTTTCATCCTGGTATTAATAGCGTTGGAAAGTTTCCGTCATTACATCGTAAGTGATCAAGCTATCCCATTAGAAGCACAAATGCAGCATTAGGAACAGCTATGTAGTTTGTTCCCGTACCCGTGATTATTTTGATAGTGCGAATGATAGAAGTTAGGCAGGTGAAGTCTGGCTTTCTCAGTGACGTACGCTGCTCTACTGCGAAACATCTCACACATTATGGCTACTATGGCGATGGGGTTGACATTACAGTACTGTCGCTTCAATATTATTCAAGACTGAGCGCAGTTTAGAATACTGAAATATTTGAAAACTACATAAAAATAGTTGTACTTACGAATAGTGACTGTTCGATTCTAAACGTTTAATGTGGGCTTGTAATATTGCTTTTTTTTAATATCACATCTATACGGTAAGAAATCATTTGTGTCAGAGAAAGAACGGCAACCCTAGTTTCTTCCTGGAGTCTGCCATTAAAGTTTAGGTGTTCCGGCTCCTTATAAGAAACTAAGACGCGAGGAAAATTGGGTAGGGAATATGTTGATCAACAAAGTAGGCTCGAATAAACGAATGCATTTAAAAAGCGTCGGTTCAAAAAAAAAAAAAAAAGAAACTTACGACAGCTTCAAAGTCCGTATAAATTAGCTACCGTCTCACGTTAAAGGGAATGTGTAAGACTATCTGCAGGGTATGACTCCAATCGGTATATAGCCTTGGAGGTATACTACAAAGCAAAAAAATGTCGCAGCTTCGCCCGACAAGCGAAGCATCAATGGCGATAGCAAATTGGTAGAGAGCTATTCGGAGTAGCGATAGTAGTTTTATCGGCTGCATAAACGTGGACACATTCGCTTACTAACTGAATTAACAAGCGTCTTGTCAGCGCGCTCAGGCAAACATGAATAGATCACACTGAATGACCGCAGACAGCGACTGTCAAAACGCTGGCAGCAAGCGCAGCCGCCGCAGCGGGCGAACGTTCGTGCGGTCTATCGCTTCAGCGGAAACTGAGCGCGAATGCACGGCGCCTACAAAGGTCAGAGCCGTGTGAAGATCGCTTTTAAGAGACGGTGCGGGCGACCGCCACAGCGGGGCAAAGTACAAGCGAAGTTGTTGGCAGAGTAGAAGCTGCCGCCTCCTCCCCCCCCCCTCCCTCCCGCGCTGCCTTCCCGCTTTCTAGCTTTCGCGTGGGAGATTGAGTGGCCAGTTCCCCTTGCGCCCTGTAGCAAGATAAGCATTTGGTGCCACAGCACGGCGCCGCCCCGCCTTCCTCCCTCCCATACCCCCCCGGCCTTTCGCGCGACGCTCGCGTTTGCTTTCCGCCGTGCGTTCGCTCTCCGTGATAGCGCGCATCCCCCGCGCGCTTTCACTCGCGCATACGGCGCACGGCGACAATTTTATCGCCCTTGGACTTTATACTGAACCTCACGGCGACGGCGACGGCCATGCCGATGGCAGAAATCCGGTTGAAGTGTCCATGTAATTGCTATCGCAATAATAACGAAATGTAATATATACGGTTATTCCGGCACAATCATTTTGAACGATTATTAGAAGTCTTTTAAACTGTTTGCTGACGTTCACTAGGTTGTATATATACTTCAAATCAGATATACTCAAATGCGTCTTATTTAAATTTTGGGTAAAATGTTATTTCTCGTGTTTGTAACTAATTGCACATCTAGACATATTCCACTTATTTGCAGGAGTCTGACTTAACATCGGCAGCAAGGAACAAGCCGTTTGTGCACATTTATCGTAAATGTTACTTTCTCAGTGCAATAAAACCAAGCGTACCTAAGGTATTGTAGGTGACCTTAATATTGAAGGAAACATTTCCTCCATCGGGCTTAATTTGCTTCATCGTACTGCAATGCCTGCAGCAACCACCGAGTGCGGCCTTCAACTGTTACACTTTTTTCTCAGGGTTATCCTATCTACTAAAGAAATTTTGCACCTAAAAGTGAGTTGACTTGTTTATTGGCTAACAGCCTTATCCAGTAAGGCAATAAATTATTATTTTACCCGACAGTGGGCTCACAACGGCCCCTTCCCTGAGAGACACCAGAGTTGAAAACTCTAATCCTTCTTGCCACTAGGTGCGCATCGAAATATCTGACTCCATAGTGACAATGATAACAATTAAGGTTTATTTGTCCCCATTTTAGTGTTGCCGCTCGCAGGCAACATCATGATTACTCATCAAAAGAAAGAAACACCAAAAAAAGAAAGCTAGATTTCTTGCTAACAAATTCGATCTTACCCTTTGAAGGTGAGGGTGTTAGTTGTGCGTGACAAAAAAATCACCTTTTATGTACCCATAAGGGTGTTTAAATGTTTAATGCGTACCAGAAGACTTCACCGGCCATACTACATTGGGTCGAATGCACGGCGACAAGGTGAGAGAAAGTTTCGTGCAAGTAAGTTTTGAAGGACAATATCCATTGCAAACCGAAGGTTGCTGAGATATTCGACGTTGATTCTCACTCCTAAGCCTTCCCAGTCTAATGGCTTGAATACTTCTTCTGAGCATGCAGTGAATAGCATTGGACATAAAAATAGGTTGATGATGATGATGAAGGTCGCAGATTGACGCCATCATACCCAACTATTGAATGAAATATTGTAACTGAGTGATAATGAATTAGAAAACTAATAAATATAGCGTTCCTTGCACTTAAGGAAAAGCCTAACACATCACGAAGTACAATCGAAGTAATGAGCACAAGGCCATACGACGTTTACGTTGCGTTATCCAAAACATCTCTACAAAACGCTGTTCGCATTGCAGATATCAGGCTAGGTTGTATATAGATATCAGGCTAGGTTGTATTGTTCCTGTGAAAAGACAGAATGCACACATCTTAGATGACAATAAATTGACTTACTGAACGCTTTGTAATAAATAAAACTTATTTGAAATAAAACTGCAAATACCGACGTTGTCTGCTGACTGCTAGTAAAGAGTCTTCTGCGGAAGTTTATATATGTACGGTCGTCGATCGTGACAATAACGTTGTCAAAGTTATCGTGACAATGAAATAAGGCTACCGACTTACATCTGAGACTGAGAGATCATTCAGAAGGTCTAGATGCCGAGTATTCCTTTTTAACACCTGACATGACACGACAAGAACTTCATTTGAGTCCTGAGGAATTGAGATCTAGGGGAGCCGAAGGCTTCCCCAGATGAAGTCGGTGGCTCCGCCCACGATGGGACCGGGAGACGAAGTCCCGCCGCGATGTCGTGGGCCCTCTGGACAGCCTGGACTTGAATGTGAAGACTGCTGCTCTTGAGAGATTCCTCCCATTGCTCTTTCGTGATGGGTGGAGAGGCGTTAAGGGCTGGGCACAACCAGAGCATGCGATCAAAAGAGCATGAGTCATGACCACATTTGGGGCACGACTGTGAGTGGTCAGGGTATATCCTGTTAAGGCACTGATGAGTGGGGTACGAACGGGTTTACAGAAGTCTGAGTGTGCTAGCCTGATGTTTGTTCAATTTGGGGTGGGGGGGGGGGGGGGGGTGGAAATGTCATCCTGTCCAGACAATAATAGGAAACAATTTCGTGGACAGTACATAATGGATCTTTGCGGATATTGACCTCGTTCCGAGCCTGGCTACCCACGACAGCGTGGTACGTGAAATCGCGCGCTATCCGGTGGGCCTGCTCGTTAGGATTACATCCGAGCGGGTTGACTGAGCCATCTAGATGGGCTGGGAACCACGAGATGTGCTACACTTTTTCGCTACTTTTCCGAGTTCTTTGAAGTGCTTTGTTCACAATATTGTTCGCCTATTCAGACAGGAGGGCAACCAAGAAGGATCTAAATGCTGTGCGTGTGTCCGAGAAGACGATAGGGGGAAATTTTGCACTGTGAAAAGCAAGAGGGATCACCGCTTCCTCCGCCACAAGGACACACTTAGTATTAGACAGAAGCTGCATTAACCAGGTTGACCTTCGCGTCTACAACCGAGACAGCGAACTTACTTATCCCCACTGTCATCATATCTGGCAGCATCGACAAATAGGGGGCCTAGTTTGTGCTGATTGATCTTTTTTAAGGATGGACCTGGCTCTCGCGAATCTTCTACCCTCGTTATGCACTGGGTGGATGTTTCGCGGGACGGGTTCAACCACGATGTGAGTTCTGGTTTGCCGAGTCAAGCTAATTTTGGTCGCCGGTTCATGTCTGGGTTGAATACCCGCTTCTTCTAAAATCTTGATCCCTGGCTTAGAGGATGATAGTCTTTTTATTTGAGCCGCTGTGTGAGCTTCTATTAGCTCATCGATAGTGTTGTGGAGTTCTAGCTCCAGTAGCTTCTCGGTGCTCGTGGACTGCGGAAGGCCGAGCACGCGCTTGAGGCCGGTTCTGATCATGGAGTTGAGTTTGACCTTTTCCGCCTTACCCCAATTAAGGTACGGCGCGATGTAGGTAACATGACTTAGGAAGAATGCCTGGTAAGCTCTGAGCAGATTGTCCTCTTTGAGGCACCCTCTTCGATTTGAGACGCGGGTTACAAGTCTTAGGACATTACTAGCCTGTCCAGTGAGCCTGTTGAGGACCATCGAGTTACAGCACTTAGCATCAATGAGGAGACCTAGAATCTTGACCGAGTCCATCCTATAGGTACGGGATGTCCGTTCTTAGCTCGAATTTATATTGGCAGAGTTTTCAGAGGCTCCAGGTTTCTGACCCCTTGTCTGGACTGTCGGTATAACAGCAGTGCTGATTTAGCGGGGGAGAGTTCAAGGCCCGTGCTGGAAAGAAAGTCTTCCATAGCCTCCAACGCACTTTGTAACGAGTGTTCGAGCATGGCTAGCGAGCCACCCGGCGCCCAGATGGCGGCCGCATAAATGGCGTGACCCACGTTCGGGATTGAAGCGAGGCGAGTGGCGAGCTTGTGCATGGCTATATTGAATAGGAGTGGGGAGAGGACCCAGCCCTGCGGGGTGCCAAAGTTGCCTAGCTCGTAGGGCCTTCCCGAGATCGTGCCTAGTCGGAGGTCTGCCTTGCGATCCACGAGGAAATATTTGGTGTATTTATGAAAACGTTGACCCAGGTTAAGAGAGGAAATCTTTGTTACGATGTGTCTATGCGCGACCCTGTCGAAGGCCTTGGAAAGGTCAAGTGCGAGGATCCCTCTCACATCACGAGTCGTGTTATCAAAGATTGTTTTTTTTAAACATCAGCGCTCTTTTTTCTCTTCTGTCCCCTCTGGTGGCCTTGCGCTGTTAACCTGACTTTAAAGCATGTTTCACCAACAAGCCCAATCTTACACCCTTCTCTTAAGCAAAAGCATAGCGTCCCGTGTAGACAACGCCTGTCTAAAGCCGATTAGGTTGTGTCTAAAGAGCTCCTTGTTCTCAATATGTTCAGTGATCCTGTTATGTATCACGTGCACTCAACCTTGGCGATGCATGATTTAAGGGAGATGGGCCACAGGTTGTTTATATGTGGGGGTTTGCATGATTTGCGTATGAGTACCTACTTTTGCGGTATACGCCAGTCTACCGGGACCCGTCCAATTTTCCATACCTCATTGATTTCGGCCATGACTATCTCAATTGCCCTATCATCTAGGTTCCTCAGGAGTTTGTTCGTGACTCCTTCGGGCCCCGGGCCTGATCTACCATTTAGATATAAGAGAACATGCCTTATCTTTGATACGGTGAAGGGTTCGTCTAGATCAGCTGCCGAGAGTCCCATGTAGTTTACACGCTCTACCGGGCGATCCCCGTCTTTGGCTAGGGGGAGGCAGGTATGTGCTAAGTTGTTGGCTAATTGCCTCTCGGTGAGACCGATGGCTATTTGCTTATTTATGAGCCTATCCGTAGCGAGGCTTTTTTGTCTTGCTATGAAGTCACATTCTCCTAGCATTCCTGGGCACTGCACTATGTGAAACTTCATTGCCATGCCCTCCCGCAGTGATGCTGACAGAGGAATCGCCACTTGATAATCGTCCAGGTAGGGCATCGAGATCACTGTCGCGTCCACAAAGCACGATGTGTGGGGTAAGTACGATGTTGTGTTCAGAATGAAAAGCGTGATAACGAAATCTCGACCAACGGTATAAAAGTGTGACTTACACGGAAATGACGATGAAGCTTGTTCTTTATTTTATTTCTAAGTGGCCGCGAAATATGGTTTTGGAATGAGAATTCCTATGAAAAGCACGAGTTGTTTTCTGCAGGCAGAATGGACGTTCAACAGACATACAAAATCAGCTGACAGGCCTCCTGTGAACGCAAGAGGCAGTAGAAGGACAGCAATACGCGACGGATTAGCACGAGCCAGTGAACAAACATATGTACTGCGCTCCTGTGAGCGAAATGCGATGTTTCTTATAGTACCAGGATGCTCGCTCAAGAGAAAGTTGCAGAAAATTTATTTTCGTTACAATATTCTGATAAACATGAATAGTGTTACGGTAAATGCAAACAGCAACGGTTTGTGCTGCATGTTAGTCGTGTGGGCCTACGGCATTTCAAGCAGTTGAAAAGTTGGCAGAAGCCTTAGAAATATTTGTATTCGTGACATTAAATACAGGTGTAGTGTCCTATTGCTGTGGGTGGGTGCTGTTAGAACAGTATTGATGACACCAACGGATAAACGATATCAATTTGCTGCAAGCTCAGAGAACTGGTATAGGTTAAGGTAGCAGCGGGGCATAACGTAGTGGCCGTGATTCTGAAGCAAAGGAGAAAGCACGCTCCTTGAAAAAACATTACTAGAGATTATGAAGATCCAACGTACATGATGGAGTCTAATTGAACCGTTGCTTTATTGAAGCGGTATGTATTAAATCCTATACAACAAACGAATATGCAGACTGTTATGTTTTCTGTCATCCTATGCAACATGCAACTTTATGCAATACATACACATCAAAAACCACCACTTTCATTTCATGCAATTTTTCTGTTTATACGCTACACCGCTTGCAAGCTAAGCTGAAATGGAAACACAAAATCAGGCGGATGCACAGTATGAGATGTCTACACAATCAAGTCACGAGCAGGAAGGTGTTGTACGATGTTTTGGAAGTAAGAATGGCAATGAGAGATGTAGTAACAATTAAGGATTCTGTACCTGTTTTGTTCTAGCAGCGCATACCCAGTGGGATCCTCGAAATTATTCGAATAAAGAAATTCAATAAATTCAAGAAATTCAAAGAATCTGTTAAATAAAATGCGCTATTTCATTAAAAAGTCGGTGTACATTACAGGTACTTATGAGCCGACAATATATGTTTATGGTTTATGCAGTAATTTATTTGTTATTACGCAGAATAGAGGTACGCTTACTGGCACTACATCGTCAGTGAGCATAGAGGTGTTATAGAAGCCCGTTTGCTGGTACTCGCTTGCGGTGCTCATATAAACTTGGTATACATCCACAAATATAACCACCGTGATATCGACCGACCCAGCGGCAGACAGCAGATGAAGCCACGCCAAATCTTAGGGCGTACACAAACAAAGATTGAATTAAAAAAAAAAGATCAGCCGTTTCGCAATGTTTATCTAGGATATGAGTGTGGTGAATTAAAGTTTCAAGGACTTGGCTACATCTCAGCTTCATTAGTTCGAGACAGCACAACAGAAACGAGGCAAGACGGCGATGTTTGTAAAAATGCACGCCACCATATACGTAGGGCCCCTCCGTTTTAGGTTTTTTTATTTTTTGAATTTCTGGGAGGGGGGAGGGCAAATATGGGGTGCTATATTTCATGAATACAACCAGGGGAAAATCGGGGGCTTTGTTGTACGGCAGCCCAGAGTCCACGATTTGTTTTGTAAGTTTTGCAAACAATTCCCACAATTACCATGGTGCTCAATTATTATGGTAAGCTGGCGACAAAAATTGGGAACGTTTGCAATATCATTAGAGATACCAATAAACCAATAAATTCTGTTTAGAGAAGTCGGCACACATGCATTTCCTTCTAGCATGGTTGATTACTCTGTGTTATGTCGACAGCGCGAGCATGATTCTAAGTTGTGTTCGCAGTGAAACTATAGCCTTTCATCTTTACCTGCAGGTGCCAGTTGAATTTACATCAAGGAAAAACCTGATGGATGAACACGAACGATTTCAACCTGATTGCCTGCTCAATAAAGTTACTTGCGCTACCCAGTCACTGGATCCCAGCTTCTTTCAAAAAACTTGGTTTTAAGTTTAGGTATTACCCAAATCAAATCAGCACCCAAGGATTTTCAAGACCTCCAATAAATCAACTTTATAAAACAGCGAAATGAAACAGAGCACAAAAGCATGTAGAAATGATCTTCTTGAAGTTATTATTATGGGTGGGCCATAAGCCAATCGTTAAACGAAATCGAATACGGATTAAACAGTGCTACAGGCGAAGTGCAAGATATTCAAAATCCTTGTCGAATACCTTGCGAATAATGAACAGTAGAACGTCCTTGCAGGCTAGTTGGTCTAGCTGGTTGGTCTAGCTGTGCTAGTTGGTTCATACTGCGCGAAAAAACGAAGACAACTGCGCTCGTGGTGTACTGCGTGTTCCTACCACTTGTCCTAGCTTTTCCGCGGAGTTCTAACCTTCCGTCAAATAATGAACAGCTGTTTTCACCGTTATTACAAAATAATGTTCACATTCTTGCATTATTAACGTTGGGAAGTTTTTGTCATTAAATTACACGTTATATGAAGCCTTGCTCATTAAAAAGACAGATGCAATGACTAACCCTCGTACACATAAGGCAATAAAAATTGTTTTACACGACAGCGAGCACAAAACTACAGCTTCGCTAAGACAACCCATAGTAGGAAACTGTGCTCATTCTGGCCACCTGGTGTTCATAAAAATATCTGGCACGAAAGCTTGGCAGCGATACCAATTCAGGCTTGTTGAACGTCGTTTGCACGTCATCTGTCGCGGCAATCATAATAATTACTCGTCACGAAGAGCCACCAAAAATGTGGGTAGCTTGCACTAGTGGTGCAAGGCTGGAGTAAACAGTGGAGCTGGTGATCGACCTAGCTTCTTCCAGGATTTACTAGACTTGGCTAAGTTTTGCTAGGAAATACTAAGTGCTGCTAGCTAGGCACGGTATTCCGAATCGGCTCGCCGCCGACGCGCAGATTCTCGCTTGAACACGCGACGCTCTTCAAGTTGAGCGGCTTCTTTTTCGGGTGTCCGGATCTTCTTTGGCCGTACCATGTCAAGGCTACATGTATTCACCACAGAGTCAACGAGAGTTCTGCCGCTATCGTAGTGGCTCTGAGCGTTCTCTCCCCGGTGACGTCACGGCAAAGCTGCGCCTCCACACTTGCCGGGGCGTGGCCGGTCGAAGCCTGCCGAGCCACCGCCAGAGGCGCCTGCTGCAGTCACGGACACCACGTGCGTTCGGCGCGAACGCGGGGAAACGGGGAAACGCAAACGGCGTCGGCAGCACATCTGCGCGTTGCCTCGTTGGTGCTGCTACATTTTCTCTCTCTTTCATTTTCTCTTTCTCTCTCCCGAGCCTAGCGCGTGCATGCTCTCCTTCCATCTCCTTAGCGTCCCATGTTAAGGCAACATGTGCACCCGCGGCACGGAGAGGAGGTGAAGCACACGCCGCTCCGCGAGGTGGTTGCTAGGCAACGCGCGGTGACGTCATCGCCAGGCACAGTTTTTTGTTCGCACTACGCGGCCTAAACTATAAGAGCTTAAACAGCCTCCGCTGTTAACAAGAAAGCTTTGTCTCTTTCCATCAACGATTCTAACTTAGCATTTGAGGGTGAGGCTGTTAGTGGTATGGGACGAACAAAGCACCCATTATGCCCCCATAAAGGTGTTAAATGTTTAGTGTTTACCAGGAGACTTAACCAGCAACACCCCACTGCGTCGAATGCGCAGCGACAAGGATAAGCAAACTTCCGTAGATAAAGAATTTGAAGGTCACTGACTGACGCCATTTTACCCAATTATTCGATGAAACATATTAATAGATTATTATTCGGATATAAAACTAACTATAGCTTTTCTTGCATTCGGCGTCAAGCTTAACACATCACTAAGTACAGCCACTGTAGGCCACACAATGCCGAACAAGGTTTACGTTGCGTTATCCAACATGTGCCGAACAAATCGCTGCTCGCATCGAAAATAATTGGCTCAGTGCCGCCCCACGTGTAGTTTTACTTTCTCCCTTCCAGCGAAGCACACCTTAGAATACAGCCGGTTAGACAAAGTTACGCAGTCAGGTTACCGAACTTTGGTAAACAAGGTTACGCGAATGGACCTCATCCAAAAATGGTACGTATCATCCTTTCTGAGAGTCGCCTTGAGCGATGCAAGAATATTTTCTTTCTCTCACAGCGTTCCTATATAAGCAGCAGCGGACGCAATGCAAAGATCTTTGCTTCGAGTATAGACCCCCGCACTTGTGCCGATTAGTCTTGGATCGTCACTCGCCTGCAAGCCCCCAAAACACCACAATGAAGACAACGGTTCTTATACTTGCCGTGGTTCTTGTCTCAGCAGGTACGTTCGGAGGCGGCGAATTTTTTTGTAGCTCTTCTTCGGCAAGGGACTTAACCTACCTCTAAAGTTGTGTTTGCCAATCTAGAACACATTACTTTATTAGCTGAGCCGCTTTTATCTAGGCACTGGCCTGGATGCTCCTCAAGGACTATAGATGGCATTCGTTCATGCATGAGTATGAATGTTCGCATGAACACACTAAGTCCACAAATCTTGGATAACAATAAACTCACCTACTGAACGGTGTAACATAAATAAAGCTTAAGTGACTTTAATCTTCATACGCCTGATGATGTCCGCCGACCGCTATTTTTATACAGGGTGTTCCACGTAACTTCAGCAAGACTTTAAATATATGCAGATGCCACGTAGCTCGACTGAAACAAGGCAGTGTTGTTTGCCGTCGCTTGGAGATAGATTATTTTTTCCATACCGCCTAATTACATTATTAGTCTTAATTAATTAATCAACTTCTGAAATATTATATTTACATGAAAAGTGACAATGACAAAACTGTACAGCAACATGGAAAAAATTAGGGGCAGCTTCACACTAAGTGGTGCGAGCGAGAGAGTAGATTTTAATGAAGAGAAGGGAGGAGAGGTCGGCCTGGAGAGCGTGTCTCTAGCCTACTACTCTTCATAAGTGGTGCGAAGTCTGGGCAAACAGCGAAGATGGTTGCACTCCCCTAGCTTTAACCTTACTTTCCTTTGCTTAACAATTGGTTTGGCTTGGCTGGTTCTTAGACAAACTTATCCGACCCCGAGTATCGGGATGATACTCGGGGTCGGCGCGCACTCTTCTAAAGGCCACTTTATAGTCCGACGTAGCGTTAACGCGCGAGCGAGCTTGGCATGGGGACGCCAAGCCAGCGAAAGCGCAGCACTCTAGAGTCCGGCGCGAGGTGTGGCCGACGTATCCGGCGTTCTTCGGCATGCCCCGGCTGCAGCCGGAGTCGATATAGAGGGGTCGGTTTTTCGCGCCTTCCATACTCGCGGCTATCCACCAGCCCATCTTGCTCGACGAGACGCGGATGCGGTACATTCTGGGGGACGAGGCCGGCGCGAAATGACGACGGCTCCAGCCGGGGCACGCCGACATGCCCGGTTGCAATATATTAGCGCATAATTAAGGCTTTTATGAGTTCTTTATTCGATATTTTAAAAAGATAAAAATACTTGCGGAGTGATTCAGGCCTTCCATAATAAAAGACTAGGGGATAAATGAGCTTACAGGCACTTGTTCAGTATGCACGAGAAATAATTTGTCTTGGGACGCTTTCACTTTAGCTTTATTTACTGCTTTATTTTACCTTTCTTTACTGCTTCATTACTGCCCATTCCATAGAGCAAGTGAAATGTGGTTTACAACAAGCGTGCTGTTACAAGAGGAATCTGTCCCAAGACGCAGGTTGCACGTCGTGCCAATAAAAAAAATATATAAAAAATACAAGGATTAAAACGTCAAACGCGTATGGAAGGTTTCAGTCGATAGCACCCACGTGTGTTTCAGCTGGCCTGAGAGTGAGCAAAGTTCGCATGAATAGTGTGGGCGAACCATGGAGCCCATGGCCGACGCCCAGTGCGTATCCTCGGGAGAAAGCGTTTAAAAGGGCCACGGTATCTGAAAAGATATTTTTCGTCACAGGCATGCCGGCTGAAATGAAGTGCTACAAGCTACCTGTGCCTGTGCGACCTATGTAATATAATAAGACAATTCCAGGTTTCACGTCTGCGCTAGAAAAAAGTCAATTGTTTTGCTCATGTCATTACTTTTGCTCGCGACTGCACGCTGGACGAACACGTTCATACAGCACGACACAAGCCGCGCAGCGCCGGGATACGAATTTTGCCAGTGTTTAGTAGACGAAAATTAATTGCGGAAACAGCCGAAGATGTTCATTCGCCATGGGATACGCCTCTATGCACCAAGGCGATGCTGCGCTGTGCAAAGGAAAAGCCGTCCACTCACGCTGGGCCGCGCGTAATGTTGTAGCGGAAAAATTTCTCGAAGTGTTAATGCGGAATTGAACAAAATACTGCTAGTCGAAAACACCCGCATGCTTATACTGAGTGACATGAGTGACTACGTACGTATACGAAGCACGGAAAGCCCATTAAAATTAAGAGATACTTCTACATTCCATTAGCAATCCAATTTTTGAGGTGTAAATGCAAACTGTTTTTGTACAAGATATGTTCTAAACTTGAAGGGCATCCATGTAAGCGGATTTAAATATCCATCAACGCGTTTCTCGAAATTTCATTTGGTTTCTCGTGTGACTGTAAGTTTGATTATTGAAAATATTGAATTTTTAAGAGAAACTCAGTAGCCCATCCTCTGTCGAGAAAATAAGGGTAAGCGAAGCTTGTCGTGTGTGTATCTGACCTTCGTCAGGGCAACGTTCGGAAGACGTGGCCTCGGGATTCTCTGATCGTCGCTGACGGCGGGCTTCGGCTTCGGAAGTCCTCGCCTCGGGGTCGTCGGCTCTTCGCTGACGTGAGGCTCGGCTAGGGAAGGCCTCACGGACGTCGACGACAAGCCCTTTCACGAGCGAGTTCACGCGGGCGTTCATCAAACGCAGTTTGTGTCTTTGCAGAGCGCACCATGGGTGACCTTCTCATTTGTTCGCCAAAACTGATCTGAGGTGAGGGAAGCCCGGAGAAGCGAGCGCCAACCCGCTTTCCTTCCATGTCCTTAGGACCTCGCGACACACCAAACGAACCTGAATGGGCGCGCGCGTGTCACGTGATAACGCGTGTGGCATTTCCAATGCAGGTTTGCGCCGCACGTGATTTCTTTCTCTTTTTTCTCTATTTATTTCTGTCTTCCTCTCTTTCTTTCTTTTCTTTCTTTCTTTCTTTTTGGGTCTCTTTCTTCCTTTCTAGTCCCTGGCACGTGGCATTGAGCTTGGACCCTTTCTGCACTATCGCCAGGACCAGTCCATTTTTCAGCGTGACACCACCACCACCACCGCCGACACTTGCGAGCCTATAAAGCTTCGCTTAAAAAATTCATTACAGTGAATCGGGGATCCATCCTCCATGATGCTACAGCCACGTGGGCAGTCCTATCTCTATATTTCGCGGCGTCCACGTACACGACGTCGTTCGTGCCTACGATAGAAGCGCTGTGGAGGAAGACCATCTTCTGCGGCGTTAATTGACTGGTGGAAATAAATGTTATTTATCTCGCTCTCTCCAGTGAATCGGCTGCGAAAAGAGTAAATCAAATCCACCAAGCATGAGTGCAGGAGCTGTGTTATGAAGGAATGGAATATCCATGATATGCAAGTGTTGCGAGTCCGCTCTAAGGTTACCTTGGTACTACATCGAGAGTGCTTTCAGATATTCGGAGGAGTACTAGCACTCTGTTCTCAAGAAGTATGTTCACTCGGTTTGGGAGAGCACAAACATTCCTTTAGGGGGAGCACAGACACTTTGTATGGGAGCGTACTAACAGTCTATTTGGAGGAGTACAAGCATACTTTTGGGGGTATTACAAGCACTCGGGTTGGAGGAGTAGAAGCAACAGGTTGGGGGAGGTAGTAACACTCTTATGGGAGGAGTGCTAGTAGTGTTTGCGGGAGAGTACTAAAACTGTCAGGGAGGGGGGTGGGGGGGGGGGCCTTAAAATACACTCTCCTAACAGCGCTTGAAAACTCTGAGAAAGTCATTTAATTATGGGAAAAGCAAACACTCTATGAGAAGGTTTTCCAGGAACTATGTTTTTAGAGTGAATGTCTATGTAAGTCAAGTTTGTGCTTCGTGTTTCTTGTGGAACCACAGCGCGCTATAACGCATCTTTTATGTGGGCCGCCGACCTTGTACAAAGAGAATTGATATGTTTGATCCTAATCGTTTGCGACATAATTTTTTCCATACACAAATTTTTGCACCGAGGTACCGACCGACCGAGCGGCAAACTGCAGCTGCAGCCACGCAAAACTCTCGAGGGTAACCTGAGAAACTTTCGCTTTAAAACATGGCCGGCCGCTTCAAAATCTCTTCCTAGGATAGAGGTGGGGTGAACTTAGGTTTTAAAGACATGTGTACAGATCAGCACCACTGTTTCAGAACAGCACCGCAGAAAGGGGACAAAACGAGAAGAGGAAACGCTGCCATGATAGGCTGTGTCAGTCTGAAGTGCATTACTGAAACGATCTCCACAAGCGATTGCCAGATGCAAGTACACTGCTTCGAACGCAGAGTACTGATTCAACACGCAAAACCTTTTTATGACGTTTCCAATTCGTAGCCAGAAACACTAAAATAGATGATATCAAGCCAAAGAGAACACATTTTCAGGAGACTGGTTATGTGATAACCAACAAATTCTACCTAGGTATCATGACAGGGAGCCTTTGTACCAGCGCTGAGAAGTTTAAGTGGGGTCCTATAGCGTATGACGACAGCTGGGTGCCTTGACGCGGTTGGGTGCGCGTGATCGCAATGTGAAGCCTGCTTGACGCGGTCGGTCGGCCTGCGCTGCTTAAGATTTCAGCATATTCTGATCTGCATGTTTGTAGGGCAGCATACGGAGAAATATAGAATGTAATTCACTGCAAAATCTAGTCGACCACGCCTATAGTGCTGACGCTTCCCGGCGTCACCTGCTAGATATCCCTGTGTATAAGTGCACGCACGGCGTGGGCATCTTGGGAAGACTGTTCCGTTGTTGCGGTGCACTAACATGGCGGGCCTTCTTATTCAATTATATGGAAACTCCAGGTGAATTTCCGCCGTAGCCTTACCGTGATATTCCGTGTGAAGTCCAAGTGCGACAACATGGCAGCCGCTTGACGTATGCTGTAGGTGCGAGCGAAAGCTTGCGAGTGAGCCAAGAAATATGGTGGCTTGATGGTGCCTTTTCTTGCGTCTTCTCGCAAGGGAGTAAGGCGGGGAAGGTGCACGCCGTCTTCTCACGCATGCAACAGGGTGGAGGGGGATGAGCGGGGACATGTGCCAACGCCTCTTAGATAGCACGAGTCCTGTGAGCTTCGATCCATGACGGTATGATAGCTTGCCCGACTACCACAAAATCTAGTGGTGGTGCTCCCGAGTAAGCCGCGGTGATTTTGACGTCACCACTTTCGTCAGGCCGAGCATTGCAGTGGAAATTTCGGTTCAAGCGGCATGACGTCATGAAGCAGAGTGCGCAGGCGTGCTATCTAGGAGAGCTGGATGTTTGCGCAGGTTAGTGCGAATCTCCTCTTCTACTCCAGCTGCGGTGGCTGAACACGGCTACACATGTCCTATCTTGGAGACAATCTGCAGTGGATTCGAAGGCTAGCCGGACACAGATAGCTGATGGCTTGGTGAGCGCTGTGTTCTCCTGCGCACAGCTTGCGTTGAAATTAGAGGCAGTAAAAAAGGTAATTCGCTTACGGCTGCCACCACCCTTCATCACCCCAGCGTTCTGACAGCGAGTGTCCTCGGTCATCTAGTGAGACGTGTTCTTGCTTGCCTGTGCGAGCATGACAACGTGTTTGTTAATTTAGTTGGCAAGCGAATGTTTACAGCAGTTTATGCCCCTGATATTGCTGATTTATGCAGCTTGGCAAGGAAACAAGAATTCCGAATCGCCAGTCAGCCTCTAGAGTCTGTGAAGCAGTACGTTTATAATAGGTCAATTGCTCACAGGGTACCCTGATCATGAGAAGGAAATTTACAGAAGAATAAAATTGGGTTGGAGTGCACACGGCATGCATTGCCAAATTTTGACTGGGAGCTTACCACTGTCGTTGAAAATAAAAGTGTACAATCTTTGCATTCTACCGGTGCTAACATATGGGGCAGAAACTTGGAAGTTGACAAAGAAGCTCGACAGCAATTGAAGAACAGCACAAAGATCAATGGAACAAAAAAATGTTAGGCGTAACGTTAAGAGACAGGAAGAGGGCGGTGTGGATCAGAGAGCCAACGGGGATAACCGATATTGTAATTGACATTAAGAGAAAAACATTTTGCCGGGCAGGCCATGTAATGCGTAGGGTAGATAACGGATGGACTATTAGAGTTACAGAATAGGTGCCAAGAGAAGGGGAGTGCAGTCGAAGATGACGAAAAACTAGGTGGGTTATGAAATTAGGAAATTTCCAGGAAGTAATTGGAATCAGCTAGCGCAGGACAGGGGTAACTGGAGATTGCCGAGAGAGGCCTTCGTCCTGCAGTGGACATAAAATAGGCTGATGATGAGGTTGATGATGATGATGATAAAGCTGATAAAATACTAAGTCTTAGTTCGTGTAGCTGCCTAATAATTTGTTATTGCCATCACTTCTTCACCTGTCGGGCAAAACTGTGTCTTGTTTGTTTTGACGATAAAATGCAGCATTTGGTCTTCGGCTGCTACGTCTTGGCCTTATTGAACTCAGTGTTTACAGGGAGCCTTGCGTTGTCCGCTACAGGCTCCCTTGGTCACAGACAGTCAAATTTTGTTGCCCCCTGCGAACTAAGCATATCACGAGACGTTGGACACGGCTCCGGAAAATGAAGCGGTCATTTCGGAATGGTAATGCATGTAGGGCTCTAGCTTGTTTTGTGTGTTTGGTAACTGCACACCGATGGGAAGGTAGGCTATATAACAGCAGACTATTCCAAAAAGACACAAACACATTAAGCGTGCAAAAATAATTGTAAACGAGAAAAAAGAAAACTAAACCAAGAAAAGCAACCCATATGTACCCGCGTTAAGTAAGAGGGCACTGTACAATAAAAGCGCTACTTGAGAAATAGCACCCGAATGTAATTTTTCAAGTAGTCCAGGCATCAAACATTCGATTCACCAAGTGCTAATAGAAATCTACGGTTCAAAGCATAATAAGATTGCTGGCAACGACAATATCGCGTAGCCTTATTAAGGCACATATATATATTGGCCAGGGCATAAATATGGAACAAGAACTTTCGTAATAGAACATTTACACCTGTGCGAGTGACTTTACTTCTATCGGAAATGAATTCTCTATTGGCCATTTTGCGGAAACTATGAGCAAATGCTCACAGAAGTGTCTAGGGTGTCACAGTAGGGGCAGTTGGCAGTTGTGTTCCTTTTTATTGGCTGAAAGAAGCAAGGTGTGCAGGACACGTGCTGTCGTAAACGGTAAAGAGAGGCATTTAATTTACGGTTAACTTTCATGTTAATAGAAAACCACAGATACTCGATGCCCACTCGATACTGCAACGACGTCATGTTTGCTTGTTCAACCGCATACTTTCAGATAGCGCTCTATGCAGCTTGCGGAGAACGCTGTAACTGCTTCTGAGCGTTTGTTAAAGAAATTGAAAGGTAAAGCGCCCTCAGCTAATCAGCCGGCGTCGTCACAGAGTTACCGCAAAAGAGTTGCCGCAATTTTTCCATGCACTCAATTTCCCACAAGTTAAAGAAAGTGGCTGGACATTGTGACCTTGACGTTGGTTTTTTTCCCGTGGCAAGAAAGTTGGTGGTGTATGCGCTGCGATTGTTATGCGTAGTACAAGGGTTGGAGCAGGAGCGAGAGTGATAGCGCTTGCTCTGGTAATCATGTGAATAAGTACACTGATTGTTCCTCCGGAGTGGTGCATATGATTCCTTGCACGTGTGGTAGCGTCTACATCAGACAGAGTGGTCGGTATTTAAATATCAGGCCTCGCGAGTATGCCAATTTCTTAAAGCTGGTGGTGTCGTCGTATCTTGCCAGCCATTATCGTGATCTTGGATGCGTGCCTTATTTTGAGGATATCTCAATCATCATGAAACACAACGATCAGGCCGCAAACGAAATGGCTGAGGCATATATAACGTAGTAAAGAACAAGAACATGTGTATAAGCCAGCCGTCAGTTTCGCTATCAAATGAAGAGTTCGCCTTTATTGATTGCGAGTGAATATGTGATGATGTTTTATACGTTACCAACATGAATGTCATAATCAGTGTCTCTGTAATAATTTTCTTCCAAGAAAAACTTTGATTTGTTTGACCAGCAAAATTGTCTTGTTTTTCCTTTGTCTTGTTTTGTTTCTATGTGCACTGCCCAAGAATGGCTATGGTTAGTGCATTTGCGACAGCCTGCGTTAGCGAATAAGAATCGGCACAATAACATATTGAGCCAATGACTCCAGTGCAGCTTGCGATTCATTATATATGACCGAATTATTATTTACTTTTTTTATCAAGTGTGCATTTTATTGCCTGAGAATTGTATTGTTCTGCCGAGATAAATCACGTCTTGTGCGTATAATGGTAACTTGCACTTTCATTGTTCGTTGGGTCGTCAGACACAAATGCAGCTATTCTGTGTTGTGGGTCAATCAGGAAGTGTAAATGTAGATGTAAATCAGTAAATCACTAAATGACCGTATAGCCCTCTTGCAATCGACCGAGCTGTAGCGGCATTGCAGGAAGCCCGCCGCGGTGGCTCAGTTATATCTAAGCCGTTGCGCTGCTGAGCACGAGGTCGCGGGATCGAATCAAGGCCGCGGCGGCCGCATTTGGATGGAGGTGAAATGCAAAAATGCCCATGTGCTTGCGTTGTAGTGCACGTTAAAGAGCCTCAGGTGGTCAAAATTAATCCGGGGCCCTCCACTACGGCGTGGGTCATAATCAGAACTGGTTTAGGCCCGTAAAAACGCACAAAAAGAAGGCATTGCAGGAAAATGTAATATTAGGTAAGCAAGTCACGGATCGGCAGTGTTCAGTGGCACGGCTACGATGCAAAGCAAACGTGCTCTGGAAGCACTACGATAGTGTGAAAAAAGAAATTCTGCCACCTGTAGTTTGCCATGGCATTCAGAAACGCCTATTCACTTCGCATCACAATGCCGGAGAACCCTACATGCGACAGCCGAGGCTGTGAGGAGACGATTGCGCATTTACTATTCGAATGTCGTAGCCTAAGTGCAACTGGAGTTGCTTTTAACCACATTAAGCAGGCTGGACGATCACAAAAGATCAATAATGCATTCATAAACCTATTTTGTTTACAATTTTCCATCTGAATCTTCTTGATAGATTCATGATTTTAATACTTCTTTTTCGAGAAATTAATAATTTTATTATAAAAATTATTAAGAAAAGCTTGTAACAACCTTTTTTCTCCCAATAAAGTTAACTTGATACACTTGATGTGGTCATTACAATAAATGCTTTCATACGTTTAATCCCTATTAAAAAATAAAGAAATACTCGTTAAAACAAAACAATATCCGGTTTTCAATTAAAATTTTATTATTTTCTCTACTTTTATTCCAAATAATTTTACATTTTCAACGCTTTCAATTGATTTATTAATTTCTCTTTGTCGGAAGCGAGAACCCTAGGACTATGGATCGAGACGATCCTGAGCACGGAAAGCGTTGAACGCGTTGCGTTTCTTGAGGACAAGCGGAATGAGTGATAAGACTGCCAGAAGGGTCGCGAGCGCGAGCTGCATCAAACTCATGTCCAGTTTTCCTCATCTTCTTTTTATTTCTGCTGAGCTCACCTCCGGTTATCATTGAATCCCTCCGTATACTTACAAGAGTACAGGGTAGCTAGCCCGTCTATGTACTTGCTAACCTCCCTGCCTTTCCTTCTTCTAATTCTACTTCTTTCACTTACAAAAAGGTCCTCCGCTTCTCGCCAAAAAAAAAAAAGAAAGATGCTGTTTGAAGACAGTGTATTCTAGGACGTTTGACATTGCTCTAAAGCATTAGGTGGCTGCATTGGTGTGACGAGGCATGCAGTGCTCAAAGGGCACTGCAGAAAAATGTGATATTAGGTACGAAAGTCACGAATCAGCAGTGTTCAGTGGCCAGAGATGAAGCATAGCGAACGTGTTCAGGAAACACTAGAAAGGTCTGAAAAGAGAAATAGTGCCGCCTCTGTCATTGCATGGCCTTCACAAACGCTCAATTATTCATTTCGCATCAAAATTCCCAGCAACCGCGCGCGCACGCCATAACTGTGGCTGGGAGGAAACGATTTTTAATCTCCTTTGCGAATGTCCTTGGTTCGTTGTACCTAGAATATAACTCTCAACCGCAGTAGACTGACTGGACAATCGTAAGGTTTTTCACTAGCGAGAATGTTTGGACGCTAATGATTTTATATACAGTGCCGAGTACGTAATGCGGCTCACAATCAGAGCCTGCACTAGTCATGTCAGGTTATGTTCCTTGAGTCTGTTTTTCCTGCTGCTAACTCGATGCATCATGCGCAAGGTCTGCGTGGTCGTTATCGTACCTTCTGTGTAGCATATCCTAAGCCCCCGACCCCCGACCTTTTCTAAGTGTAAGCCAAGGATGCGAAGTCTGTCAACTTTTGGGATTCTTCCAGAACTTATTCGCAGGTCGATGGTTGGTTCCATGGTTGTTGATTTTCTTCGTGAGCGGTTCTCGATTATAAGGATCCAAGACTTCTCCAATGCGCATTGCGTACGTTTACAATGCGCAGAAGCGACGTCTACTGCCTCCTGGGATGCCTGGAACTGGAACGCCGATGCATTTCTCCTCAGAGTTCGGGAATTAATATCTCGAAACTGGTGTCATCCTGGGAATTCGTTTCAAGTGGAATTCAAGTTGAATTTGCTTCAACTCCCTTGTGCGGCCTTCAGCCATTACACTTCTAATGCGTAAGCATTTCTATGCGTACCCAACGAGGAAGACCATTCATCCGTCCGTCATGTAAGACGATCGCTTTCAAAATAGGACCCTCAGCGGCGAGCGAATTCACCTTCGGGCTGCCTCTTACTTCAACGCGAACTAGGCGGTGGGAACAAAGCGCTACCGAAGCTGTCAGCACTTGTCGCACTCTGCCGCCATCGCAAACCGCTTTCATGATAGAGGCCCGTGCGTCTCGTTTCAACGCGAAGTAATCGGTGAGAACAAATCGCACACACACCTATCTGCACTGGGCACACTTTGTCGCCTTCGCAGATCGCTTTCAAGATACAGCCTGCGTGGCCGCGCCATACGCAGCCACCACCGGATTACAGTTGATCGCAGTTGATGATGGTTCGACGCGGATGGGTGAGGCGCTAAAGAGCGATAACGGCGTAAGGCTGTTTCACATGATGCGATTTTCATCGCACCGGAAGTGCGATTTCTGTCGCATGCGACCAAAATCGCAGTCGCAGTGCCGACCCTGCGATTATCGGCTGCGACCGCAGCGATGTTCCGTCGACATTGCGCCGAGAGCTATTTCGCGGTTTGTTTTCGGAAATGGTGTCGATCGTTCAACACAACGTTTATAGATACTTTTTTTTTGCTTTAAATGTTCGCTGAACAAGTCTCGAACGATGCAACTAATTGAGTGGAGCCGTGGACTGCGCAAGCGGTTTCATACCATCAGCACCGCCACGCGAACAAGGCAGATAAAAACTCGTAGGTCAGATTTGTTCTGTGATTTCTACGCGTTTGTTGACACGCTACGTTGGTAATCAGGCAACGCTTTTTTATGTTGAATTCTGGGGCTGATAGTAGGTACTTTTGCATGCCTTTCCGTTATTCACACATGCTGCGAGCTGGTAAATACTACGAGGTGTCCCTCACGGGAAGACATGGCCTTCGGATGTCGTCCCTATTTCTGGCTGTACAAGCTACTCGCGATATACGAAAACGCCACATTTGTAGCGCGGTATGCTTTTACGTACGGAACAACTTAAAGAATATGCAACAACGGACAAGTTCTGCGGTCAAATGGTCTCGCTATACGCACGGCCATTTAGTTGCAGTCGGTTGGTTTGAGCTTTCACGCGGATTTTCCCCAATGACTTATCTCATTTCAAGGTTATGTTACTTCCACTGCGAGACGCGACTGCTTATCAAGCTCGCAAAGTGAACGTACAATCTATATATCGCAATGAATGTTCTCCAATAGCATATTTAGCGCTTTGACTGGGAATAAACAGCATCGTCAATTTGTTTTGAAAGCATTATTATGTTGTATGTCATTTTTCTGAAAGTAGCATGTTTCTCCTGCACAAAAACCAATAAACCTTCAATCTGTTGCAGACTTTGTATCTTTACTGCACCTGTATTAACCCTCACATTAAAAGGTAATTTCATACTGCGCTTACTTCAGGGCATCGAATTTCTCTTGTTTGTGCTGGTCGTAACACATCCCAGTATTCTAAGAAACTACATTGCCATAAACATCCTTGCCTTTCCTTGCTTCCCTCTCTCTACTTCCTGTAAAACACATGCAACAATGTAAAAAGCAGGCAAACACCTTGTTTTTATGAGCAGTAGATAACACATTTAGCAAAAGCAGATCAAAATTGTGCGAAGTCAGCCGGTTGCATTCCTTTCCTGTGAATGATAGCATCTTTTCAAGTGTGGGTGGTTCTTGCATGTCCACAGCTCATATAGTGTGCAGACGCATCACGGGTCGTGCCCGACAAGATGGAGGCAATGTTGGTAATGAGTGTGCAATTACATGTATTAACGCAGAAGCTTGTATAAACATACCCCACCATTACTCAGTCGAGCCTGCTCGGACTCATATTCACCAAAGTTCTACTCAGCCGAGCTTGCTCTGAGTCATATTCACCAAAGTTCTACTTAGCCGAGCTTGCTCTGACTCATATTCATCAAATTTCTACTCAGCCGAGCTTGCTCTGAGTCATATTCACCAAAGTTCTACTTTGCCGAGCTTGCTCTGACTCATATTCATCAAATTTCTACTCAGCCGAGCTTGCTCTGAGTCAAATTCACCAAAGTTCTACTTAGCCGAGCTTGCTCTGACTCAAATTCATCAAATTTCGACTCAGCCGAGCTTGCTCTGAGTGATATACACCAAAGTTATCGCTAGCCGAGCTTGCTCTGACTCATATATTATTCAACATGATACTCAGCTGAGTTTGCTCTGACTCATATTCAAAATTATACTCAGCGTAGCTTGCCCTGACTACCACGTGACAATATCGACCAAAGTTTACTCAGCCTAGCTAGCTTACTCATATTCACCAAAATTCTACTCAGCCAGGCTCACACGAACTCAGCCTCATGGTTAGGTCCAAGTCTTAGTCAGCCGATGCTTGAGTGAGTTCACCGAGCTATGTACACATTACATTAGGTGACCTGTGCGGTGCACAAGCAAACATTGCATATGAGTACGTGTTGCATGGAATAAAATAAGGACAACTGTACACATTGCAGTTACCTTTACAGAATTTAATTGACCGTTGTGTGAAAGGTTTGCCTTATGTCGATTCCAGCAAGTGCATTGAATCTAAATCATATTTTTTGCCAATGCTGCTGGCTATCTTGGCCATTACTGGGTGGCCACATTTTGTCATTTCAAAGCAAAGTTGATAAATGACTGTGGTGCAATGTATTTAAAAAGAAGATGCTTGCATCACTGCAAGTACAACAACCAGAACATGGTACAAACACATGCACATAAAAAGATGCACAGAAATGCTAAATACATGAGCAGAAGGAATAAGTTGGCCGCCACCTATTTTAAGCAAACAAAAGAAGAAAGAAAAGCACAGGACCAACACTGCAATGGGACCACGCATAATCATTCCCCTTGTCGGGTACATGGGCTATAGGCGAAACTCACGGGGAACCTAGCAGTTACGTTGAGGTAGCAGCTATGGACGCTGTTGCATTCCACAGCTGGCTACTCAACCACTCAAGTGTTTTCAGTCTGCGCTTGTACTTAGGCACACTTTTTATTGTCTATATATTAAAAATTAATTAGGTCTCCTCAAAAATTTCACAATGTTTGGATTCTGAGACTTGCAAAGATAAATAGTTCTATTCCATTCTTGTTCATGAAGAAAGCTCATACAAAAGCTTAGAGATATTTTCAGTGCCCCTCACTTTCCACCAGAACATACGTAGTATGTTATCGACATTCAAGCAGCTTTTCGACAGCAAGAAAGGGAATTTGCTTCCCCTGTTTTCAGAATTTGGTTAATTCACGGAGGCGTAAAGTTTTGCTAATACCATCCGTTTGGGAATACCAGAATAAATTGTGCCTTGACACTTTCCTTGCACTTTCTCATTTTGGTGAAATAATCTAGTTTGAAATGGCTCCTATTAGCATGCTCTAACGTTGGTCTAATACAGGTTAAGTAAATGACTAGTTTAACAGATTGGGATGCTGGCTTTCATTTCCAGGGAAGGGACCGTAGCACCTGCTGCAGTTGCATATGTTTTTGGTTATCTGGGGTTTGCAGGCCCACCTTTAAGATAATGTGCTGAAGCAGGTAGAAGCACACGCATGCCATTGGCGGGTAGTTTCGATAGTTTCTTACTTTACGCTTAAAACTACGAATACAAAATTTTAGCGTTATATTTTGTTCTTAAACAAACAAATGTATACTCCTAACAAGGTATTCAACCTTTTCCTTGGGGCGACACCGCTGTGCTACGTACTGCAGCATATTGACTTAAGCTTCTTGATACAGATTCACGGTATACTAACCGCGCGAGAGACAGGACTAGAAAGTAGACAACGCCCATGTCTGTTAGAATGCTATGATGCTACGTACACAAGCGACTGCAGCTCCTAAGTGACTGCAGTGACTGCAGCTCCTTATACGCCTTTGGAAATCTTCAGAGAGGGCTTGTATACTTAATTACAGCACACGCGCCGCGTGTGCTGTGATTATGTAACCAGGCTGGCGCTAAGATTAAAGTTCACAACACAAATTCCAATGCACGTTCAGTAATTACACACAGATCATTTGCGACTTCTTTCAGGGGAAGACGGGAGCTTTCGTGTTTGTGCCATAATATTGCTAGGAGCTGGAACCACTTATGCGCAATTACGAGAAATGTACACAGATCCGTTCTTCAGAAGCTGACGTTAAGCACCGGTAGCGCGACGGTCTCTCTGCGTTGATATGACGACTTCGCTGCAGCTGAATTCCGAATACGGCATATGTGAGGAGGACAGCTATATGGGCTTGTTGATAGGTCATGTTGTAGTTTGTCGTAGCGCAAGCAGAGCGACGCGGACATGGAAGACACACGAGACAGCACATAGCGCTGAACGACCAGCTGCAAGCAGCTGCTTACGTCCGCCATAACTCCTCGCACTTAACTTGAGAAACCGCTGTTGCGCACTCCAAAACAAATTAATCTTTGAAGCCTTCCTAAATAACAAAACACGCGTATTATTTGCTCCTATTAAAGAGAGGCCAATAATTTTGTAATGTACAGGTTTCTTTATTACGTTTGAAAAAATTATGCGGTGTATGCTACAAAATTTGGCCGCAAGCAACCCTGGGCGTCGCACCAGCCGCATTGTTGAAATCGCAATCGTGTGAAATGAGTCCTCTAAAAATCGCATTGCGACGCGTGCGACTACAGCGATTTTTGTCGCTCCAGACGCAGCATGTGAAACAGCCTCTATAATGATCAGAATATCATAAGAGCACCTGGCTCCGCCACCTGCAGTAGTTTGCTTGATTCATCAATTCATGTTGTGCCGCCATCCGCAGCATTTCGTGTCGCCGCAGCGCTGTTGTTTATACTTGTCAAGTTTCGTAACACTGACAATGGCACCGGGCTGCGTGGAGATGAGCAAGTGGCACAACGCTTGCGCATACTCACACAACTCCCAGAAGAGTGTCCGCATGATTGATTTTCACAGTTACGCTGTAAACGAATCCAGTTTTGCATCTTAAGGTTGTTGGATTGTTTGTTTGCTAATTCCACTTATCCAGTAAGGCAATCAAGAATTTTTTTGCAAGACTTTGAGCTCACAACTGCGCCTTCGCTGAGAGATGCTAGAGTTGAAAAATATACTATTCCTTACCACATAGTGCGCATGAAAATATCTTAAACGACAGTTTGAAAATCATGAAAGCTGAGATTTACTTCTCTTCGTTTTCGTGTTGCGTGTAGCAGCTTTCATCATGATTATTCGTCAAAAACGCATCAAAAAATAAAAAAAGGAAACCTCCCTGTCTCTCTAGCAAAGTAACGGTAACTTTCGGTAACGCCACCGATGGCAACACCGGATTTTCGCATAATGGGGCCATATAATGATTTCGCATTAAAAATATAGTCCGATCGAGTACAGACCATCGCATTTCTGCCGCTTAGTCTTGGATCGCCCCTCACCTGCAAGAACCGAGAACGCCGTGATGAAGACACCAGTGCTCAGACTGGCTATCACCCTGTTTCAGCAGGTAAGTTGCGAAGCAGCCAAGTTCTTGAATGGCTAAGTTATTCAATGGCTAACTCGCCTACCCTTGAGGCAATGAAAAATGTTCTACGTGACAACGAACACAAAACGGCAGCTTCGCGCAGAGAAGCCATAGTAAAAAAAAAAAAAAAAGCCGGCAGATCCCACGCCCTGTGGGAATCGATGCTATACGGAGCATTGCGCAGGGAGCTGGTTATGGCACATCACTTGACGTTCAGCCAAGCGTTATCAGGCGGACGAACGCGTTTGTAAATCATGCAGTTTTGTGCGTAACGGGAGCGTACGTCTGCGAAATGACAGTACACATATTTACGCTTACGCTGTAATGTACCCCAGCTAATGAAGTGATTGTTAAGACATATTGTCGTTTGTCATTCATGTCATGACATATGACATGTCATGAGATGTCATTCATTACCGCATGCTTGTCATGCATGCACATTCTGATATATGCTGTGTTAATGAAATCACCACGACCGGTTCACGACATATCTCTCGTCATTACAGCCATTCATGTCATGATATGTGACATACTTGTCATGAACATTCATGTCATGACCTGTCATTTATGCGTGTCATAGGCGGACGTCATGTGATGTACATTCTGGTATATATCAAGGTAATCAAACGACCACAATGGCATCACGATGTCACCCTGCCATGCATTTCATTACCAACATGGCACGCATGTCAAGATATTCATGTCATGACCTATCATTTATGCTCGTCAAACACTCTTGTTATACTACGCCAATTTTGGTACACACCAAGTTAACGAAACAACCATGATCGCATCAAGATGTAGCCGACTAGATAGATAGATAGATAGATAGATAGATAGATAGATAGATAGATAGATAGATAGATAGATAGATAGATAGATAGATATATAGATAGATACTCTTAAACTGGCAAATGTCCGGCAAAAAATGCTTCGCATTTAAAAGTGTACATATTCTGACTTTCTGACGCGCTTAAATTTATCTGGCGCGATAGTTGGATAGCGATAGCAATGAGCGTTTACAGCACGCAGTTTTCCTGCTCTGCATCGTACCTATCAGCATATTTACTCGTCCCGAAAGCCAGAAAAACAACCTTAGTTTCTTTCTATCAATTATTGTAAATAAGCATTTGATTGCGAAGGTGTTAGTTGTGTGAAACAGTCAAAGCCCATCAAACGGTGTTAAAATGTGTAGTGTTTACCATAAAACCAAACCCGCCATAGCACGCCGCGTCGAATGCTCGGAAACAAGGAAAAACTAATTTTCGTACCAATACATTTTGAAGGTCAGTGACTGACGCCATTTGACACAGTTATTCGATGAAACATAATAATCAAGTAATAATCAGACATAAAATTTATATTTGCAGCTTAGCTTGGACTTGACTGGAAGCTTAGCTCATTGCTAAGTACGGACACAGCAAGCAGCACAAGGCCGCACGATGTTTACGTGCCGTTCTAGGAAACGTGCCAAACAAATCGGTGCTCACATCGCAAAGAATTGGCTCAACGCCTTTCAGCATTTATTCTTACTTTCTCACTCTTAGCGAAGCGAGCCTAAGAGAACAGTTGGTTGCGCAAAGCTACGTGCTCAGTTTACCCAGCTTTCGTAAACAAGGTTAAGGGAAAAGACCTCATGGTAAATGATAATATATATTCTGGAAGTAGCCTGGAGTGATGCAAGAATGTTGTCCCTCGCTAACAGCGTCCGTATATAAGCTGCAGCGGACGTAATGAAAACATTCTGGCTCGAGTATAGACCCCTGCGCTTGAGTCGATTAGTCTTTTATCGCCACTCGCCTGCAAGTTCCTAGAACACCACGATGAAGACAACGGTGCTCGTACTGGCTATCCTTCTTGTCTCAGCAGGTGCGTTACGAGGCGGTGAAGTTTTTTGAAGCTCTCCTACGGGATGGGAGGATACATACCTCTAAAGTTATGTTTGTCAATCTTAAAGACAGTAATTTGTTAGCCGAAGTGGGCTTCTATCTAGACATTGACCTGGAGCTTTCTAAGTAAGCGACTATACACGGTGGTCGTTCATGCATGCGTATCAAAGTTCCAGTAAAAACACGAAGAGCACCGACCTTGGATTACAATAAACTGACCTACTGAACGCTTTACGAAAATTGAAGCTTGTTTGAAATTAAACTGATAATACCGGACGGTGTCCGCTGGCCACTAGCAGAGTGCACTGCGGAGGTTTATGTACACTCGTCATGATAATAAAATAAGGCAGCATAATTGCAGCAAAGACTGAGAGAACGGTCGATATGGTAAAGATGCGAACTGTGTTTTTATAAGTCCCTTTTCACTTTGCCATTTTCATATGATGTAAGATTCTCTTAATATTCGTGGGTACGGAACTATGGGAAACTACTTCAATGTCAAGTTCTCCCGCAGTGATGCTGACGGAGGCGACACCAGCTGGCAAAGGTCCCGCCAGAGGAGGGGGCGCACGGGGGCGTCAGCAACGCAAGAAATGTGGGGTAAGCACAATTTTGTGTTAAAAAACTTTAGTTCCAAAATACCACTGACTGGTTGGGCTACGTACATAAAAATAGTGATGAAGGTTATTTTTTATTTTATTTGTATGTGACCGCAAAACTTCTTGTTTTGGTATGAAAAGTCGGTTAGAAAGCACAAATTGTTGTCTGCAGTCAGAAGAGACGTTTAGCAGACAAACAAACTCTGCGAACAGATCTACTGTGAATGCACGAGGCCCTAGAGGGATAATACTCCACGACACATTGTATGGTCTAGAAAAAAAATATCACATGACCTGCGCTTCTGTGAGCGAAAGTAATCAAGTTCGTCACAGTATTACAACGCTGCCTACTCAGGAAAAAGCAGTGGAAAGTTTCATTTGGTTGCATTTTGCTAATAAACCTGAATAGTGTTACAGCAAGGAAATAGTCGTCGAAGAGTTCTGGCGCCGAAGGTTATTGGTGGGCGCGTACCCTACTTCAAGGAGCTCATAAGATGGCAGAAGTCTTAGGAATTATGGTCTTCATGATTCGAAAAACAGGTGTAGAGTCTTGTTGAGAACGCTTTGAGCACACTATATCAAAAACCAATGAATAACCGATATCGATGTTTTGCCAACGCATACTAATGGTACAAATTAAGGCAGCAGCTGGGCGTAACGAAGCAGCCGTGATTCCGAAGTAAAGGACAAAGCTCGCACCATGCAAAAAAATACAAAAAATTAGACAGATGCGTTGCACATGTTAGGTAAAGCTTTACTCAAGTTAAACGGTGCGAATAAATCCTTCACAGCTAACTATGCTTTGATCTTTTTATATCATCCAATGGCGCCATGCAACCAAATGTATTGTTTACCCTTATTAAAGGTTACACTTTTATAGTCTCATGCAAGTTTTATGTTGAAACACTACACCGCTCACAAGCTGTGTCGAAAAGCGAACACGTATTTAGGAGGATGGACCGTAAGACGTCTGCGCAGCCAGGTCATGGGGACGATGGTCATGTAAGATGTTTGTCGAGGTATAAATGGCAATGACAGCTGTAGTAATAACGGAATATTTTCTAACTTTTTTGTTACAGTGGCACATACCCACTGGAAAACATAACACTGCTTGATTAAACAAATAAAATAAATGAAAGAAGTCATTGACACAACCGCCCTATGTCAATGGGAAATTTCTGTGCTCTACAAGGACTTAGCAGTTGCCAGCAAATGTTTAGGTTTTATGTTGTAACCTATTTGTTATTTCTCAGAATAGAGGTATACATAATGGCTCCGCTTTGTTCAGCAACCTACGTTCACCAACGGCATCAACGTTCATCAACGGTATGGAAAGCCCTGTGCTGTACCTGCATATAGCACGAATATAACCTTAGTATATATCCGCAAATACAACCACCACGATACCGACCGACCAGGTGCCACACAGCACAAGTAGCCACGCAGAACCCCAGAGATTACGCACGGACAGGCTTTAAACAAATTCAGGCATTCCATGATGTTTAGGTAGGATATGACAGTGATGAATGATTGATGCGAAAGCATCGAATGACCCACTGAGCGTGAAACCCGGCATCTGTAGCAGAGAAACGGCACCTAAATTCCCATTGGCTGCAACGCCAGTTAACGTGCGAGCCTCGACAGAGCAGAGGGGGTAAAAGGGTACTCCTGCTGCCGCGCTGACGTGCCTGCAGGTGTTGCGTGGGGTGAGAGGGCATCGCCATGAAGCCACGTCACCCTCGCTCTCGCTCTCGAAAGCCTTTGTTATTTCCGTGTTCCTTGTCTACGCAAGCTCTCGCCGGTGTTCTAACTACACCTCAGTAATTGGGATAAAGAAAATTAAAGTATCAAGAAACAGAGTAAATTGGAAATAAAAAGCGTTTGTGGTAGTGATGTTCAAACCTACGACCACGCGCTCACAAGCCGAGTGCTTTACTACTTGGGCTAAACCAGCGCCCCTAGATAGCAGGCCTCTGTACTCTAGTTTATGACATCATGCTACTAGCACCGAAATTTTCTTTGCCAAGCCCGGCGTACCCGTCGTGGTTGCTTAGTGGCTATGGTGTTGGGCTGCTAAGCACGAGGTCACGGGACCAAATCCCGGCCACGGGGGCCGCATTTCGATGGGGGCGAAATGCAAAAACACCCGTGTACTTGGATTTAGATGCACGCTAAAGAACCCCAGGTGGTCAAAGTTTCCCGGAGTCCCCCACTACAGCGTGTCTCATAATCAGATTGTGGTTTTGGCACGTAAAACCTTATAATTAAAAAAGAAAGCCAGGCGTGACGAAACTTGTGACGTCAAAATCACCGCAGCTTACTTGGAAGCGTTCTTATTAGATTATATTGCAGTAAGCTAAGGTAGCATGTCATAACGGAGCGAAGTCCAGCAGCGTTGTGCTACCTAGGAGGCGGTGGCCAAGCATCTGGATGCGCTCGCATGCCGCGAGGAGTTCTTAACTCGAAGGACCACTTAGCGTTGTTGAATTGGACATTATTGCTTTCACATTCAGAACTCATAGAAGGGCTATTGTGTGCTCGCATTTTTGTTTCAAGGAGTTGGCCACAGTCCAGCTCTGTTGGTTCGTAACAGCACTGCACAAACGAAGTAAAACTAGATGGAGGAATGCTCTGTGTAAAAAAAAAGGGAAAAAGAAAAGAAAAGAAAAGACGCAGGCCCCATACATGCTCTGGCCTTGGTTCTAGCTGCTTTGCATCAAAATGTGGCAGTAGGTAAAACGTCACCGATATCACAAATGTTATGTTGTCTCGTGTGGTGAAAACGAAACGTGATCAGAACGAACACAACAAAGGGGAAATGAGAAACTGTGCAACAAAGTGTTAGGTCATGCATTTGCATGGCACTTTCCACTTGTCTCACTTTAAGACTCTCCGTTTTATTAAACGAAAAAAAATGGAAAAAAAAACGAAGAGAACAGAGAGAAGCTGTTTAAGGAGCACGTAGTAACGATTCATCACAATGATACATTAGAGGTACCAGAAAGCTTACCACATTTGAAGGCGTGCCGCTAGCCACCCATCATTGATACGTTTTCAAACTTTCAGTAAAAACTGGAAGCTCTGCTACAGGAACGTTCAATATTAGTGGCTAATTGCACAGACAGTTACATATGTAGTCGCATGCTTCAGTCATAGAATGTCTCACAGTATTACCCAGTGAAGAAATTGACACTGGATTACTGTTGCATATATGCACCACAATGTGGGCATGTGGTGCTTTCGGATTGGCATCGTTCTCTATGAGCGAGAACACATGAATGCATATCTTGTTTGCAGCATTTCTTCTCTCACACTTGTTGATACTGCACTAAAACGGCATGTAAAGTGCCGCGTTTTAACTATTACGTAAAACGTTTTTTTAAAACATAGGGATTGCTCATGGGTTGTGCAATTTTATAAAGCGTGATAAGTGCCTTGCGGGCCTCTAAACATATAAAGGAGAGCCATGACAACGTCATAGATGAATGTGCATGTTTTCTGTTCTTGATTGCTTGCTTGTCGCACTCTAAGCCATAAACAGTATTAAAATATCAGATACGGTTAAACAAATGAAATACAGATAAAAAGAAATAATGGAATTTTTCTCTTGCTCCAGAACTACTACTGCGAACCAAACGAAACCTGCGAGCCATCTTTTGTGGGGCCTGCATGTGAGTACTTTATTTCGTCGAGTCCTCTTGCTAGTCCATTTTGCAGCGGGAGTGCTACACGACATTCTTACACCAGATTTAGCAGGGCAGCATGATTTACCCCACACTCGTTAAAAAGAAATCCTCATGTTTGGAAGTGGCTGACAAGCCGTTGAAGATCATATCTTCTAGTATCTTCCAGTTAGACATACTAGTTATCCTGCTTGGAAAGCTAAGCCCATGGACGGATCAGTTCTTTAGTGTTACCGTACTTTATGAGTGTGGAGGTTTTTAACGTGCTTATAGCTGCAAACCGTCACAGGTACGAAAACAAAAAAAATTCGATCAGATCAAAAGCATCAGAGCGCTATGGCAAGCACTATAGTGACAACTGATTATATCCCAGAGTACCTGTATTTTCACCTGTGAGAACGGCAGTCTCCTCTGATCTTTCTCATTATAGTTTACTTCGCAGTGAAGGGAACGCGTCTGTTAGCAGATACGCGACAGTGCAATATAAAACTACTTACAAAGAAATGAAATTACGCATAAATTACATTGAGCATCAGCTTAGATTGTTGTCTCGATTGCAATACTATAATGGAACGATATATTACCATGATGTCATTGTAGTGATACCGTTTAACCTTTCCTAACCTCATAGTTATGAAGGCTGTAGTAATGTTCGTGTTATTTTGCATCTTGTATTCATTATGCTATTAGTGGCTGAGAACTCTGAAACGAATGTGTAGTTCAAGTGAACAAATAAAAAAAAATTTCTCAGCTTTTTTTTTCGATTGTGAATAATTCCTCAGAAAAATCACACTGCGTTGTTATGCAAGCAGAGCTCATGGCAGAAATATTTCACATGATAATAGATTGTTCTTAACCTAAAAGCAACTGCTTTACTGTAACTACGACATGTAGTGCGAATACAAGTAGTGGAAACAACTATTGCTGCTAAAACAACAAATGTCTATATTCTGTGTATCATCATGAGTTGCGTTGAGAAGTCTTTTGAGAAGTTGCGTTGAGAAGTCGTTGAGAAGTATTTCATGGTTGAAATAATTTTTTTTCATAAGCTTCGCGTATTAAGGTTGCGAGAGTTTGGGGGTCTGTAATATGGTAACAAATCAAAATGATCATCAACCAATGATATCAATATGTGCCCAATGGAAGCAATATTACGTTTTATTCCATAAAAAAACAATCACACCAGAAGTCTGAGAGATAACTGGCAACATTTGCCAGGATAAGCGCTACACCTGCGGGCTGACTGTTCCTAAAAAAAGCTCGCATTGAAACTTCAGTTGTAGGCTAATGTTTAGAGCAATATTAGAATGTCCGTGCACAGGTACTGTAAGAAGCCGCACTCGAAATTTCAGCAGTCCGCAAAAAGCATGCAAGTACCGTCAGAGCACCACCAGATGGTACTCATGTCCCTGAAGTGTTTGGGTTATCGTAAAGGTGTAAAGATTCGTAGCTATACTTGCTTGGCCACCTGATTGCTTTTCTTTTTTTTTTCACGTGTATATTGTGTGTTTATCTGATAAACTGTCCCTTAGGTCTCCAGTCCTTTTTCATTCTGTGAATGTTGCAATGGTTCGCGCAATCTGTGGCGTATTCCTTTGCTGCATATTGCAGCGTTTTCTTGCAGCGCTTGTTGACTTTGAACTGTATACTTTATTGCACATTATAGGAAGTGTGTCTATGTTATAACTACACTTCACATCGATTTAAACACACTAATTCTAAAAATTTGATGACTATGTTCCTCTGCGTCTTGTATGCTTTTAGTACATTATTGTCACATAAAGCCAACAGATAATGACAACAAGGAAAGCATAAGCGGAATTACTTGATTGGATAAGTGAAGCGCATAAATTCTAAATAAATGAAAATGAACGAAAAGGTAACTGGCCCGAGGTGAAATACGAAGGCAGGAATTCGCATTACGCGTGCGATGCTCGTATCAGTTGATATACCGCGGCGCTATCTTATCGTCCACTTTCTAATGTGTTGATGTGTATGTACTGGTACTGTGTGCTGGTGCGTGTTTCCCTTCTTGTCTTCCGCGTTTTTTTGTGCTTTCTCCTGTCGAGTATGTATCGACTAGCCCAAACCTCTACGGTCAGCCACTAACGTTGTCAATGGCGGCCTCGGCTAATTACCACTCCCAGTGTCCAGTTTATTGATTCCGTATCCAAAATTTCAATATTTCTCTATATTAAACAAGTTATTCCCCCTATGCTTTCCCTTGGGTCATTGCGTGTTTGCTTTATGTGGTCGTGACTTAGGAAAATTGGGCATCTCGGTTACCTCACTTCTAGGCCCTTATTCTGTTTTCCTCGCATCCTCCCATGTCATCATCATCATCATCATCATCATCATCATCATCATCAGAGTATATTTACGTCTACTGCTGGACGAAGGCCTCTCCTTGCGAGCTCCAATTAACCCCGTCTTGGGCTAGCTGATTCCAACTTGCGCCTACAAATTTCCTAACTTCATCACCCCGCCTAGTTTTCAGCCATCCTCGACTGCGCTTCCCTTCTCTTGGCACCCATTCTGTAACTCTAATGTTCCAACGCTTATCTATCCTACGCATTATAGGGCTTGCCCAGCTCCATTTTTTTCTCTAATGTCAGCTAGAATATCGGCTATACCCGTTTGCTCTCTGATCCACACCGCTGTCTTCCGTCTCTTAACGTTACGCCTAACATGTTTCGTTCCATCGCTACTTGTGCGGTCCTTAACTTGTTCTCGAGCTTCTTTGTTCCCATACGCTCCCATATACCCCTCAGTAACTGGCAACTGGTGACAAAAGTTTGCAGCGTTTGGAATATCATTAAAGAAACCAATTAATTTAATACTTGCTGTTTAGGGAAGTCCGCACACAAGCGTTTCCTTCTAGCATGGTTGATTACACTGTGTTATGTCGACTACCAGTATGATCTTATGTTGTGTTTGTTGTGCTTTGCAGTAAAATTACAGACTTTCATCGATCTATGCAGGTACCAAACACGGTGTGTACGATTAAAAGACCAATGGATCAGCACCAACGAGATCGACCTGCTTGTCTGCTCAATAAAGTTACTTGCGCTCACCAATACTGCATCCGAGCTGATTTCAAATAGCTCGGTTTTAGTTTTATGAGATACATACACCTGAAGTTTCAAGACCTCCAAGAAATCAACTTCATAGCACAGAGAAAATAAAGAGCACGAAAGTATGTAGAAATTACCTTTTAAAATCATTATCATCGGGTGTGCCAAAGCTAATCGTTAAACGAAAACGGATACGATTAAACAGTGCCAAAGGCGAAGTGCAAGCCATTCGAAATCCTTGTTGAATACCTTGCCAATATTGAACAGCTGTTTTCATAGTTAACATGAAAGAATGTTCACATTCTGGTATTATTAGCGTTGGGACGTTTCGTTATTACAAGACAGGTTATGAAGGTTGGCCTATTAAAAAGATAAATGGAGCATAAGGAACAAATATGTTGTTTGTTCGTATACCCTTGGATCTTCGGATTGTGTGAATGATTGTGGTTCATTTGTTAATGTCTGGCTTCTTAAGCAACGCATTCTGGTCTACTATTCAACTTGTCATGTTCTACGTTTGTATGGCCGCGAATAATAAGTTTGTCGTACTTTTACCATAACGTTTTCTTGAGCACAGTTGAAAATATGTGAAAAATATTTAAAGCATATTCCTATTTACGAATAGTGACTTTGCTAATCGAAGACCGCATCGAACCAGCGAACATTCTATTCATTATTCAAATTTGCAAACCTTGTTAACTGCTGTTGGAAAAGAAGGAGAGAGAATGAATAAATGAGAAGACAGATAGCTGGGCATAAGTGCACCGATCTCAGCTGCTGCTTTCTGTTCAATACAGAGAGAGAGAGAAAAGGCAGGCAGGTCAACCAGGCGCTATGAGTTTTGCTACCGCGGACATGGAAAGGGGATGTAGGGACTAATATACAGAGAGAAGATAGAGAAAGCCGCACTACTTGAGTGAACGCGTTAAGATGGACGAAAAGCATATAAATTGTTGTAGATACAAGTGGACTTGAGATCTTGTGGGGATGTTCTGGTCGCTTTTTGCACCAGGGACGCGCACAGCTATGGTTGAAGGATTTTCGTATACAGAAATGCATGCTGCCTATTGAACACATAGAAGCACTCGATGCAGGTCGTCCCAGCGATGAAAACGCGCTTCAAGCTGACCGTTTCTACAGCTTAGTAAAACGCATGCGAAGCGAATCAACTAGTCAGTGCAGCATGGTGACGACCTGCTGGTCTTGCTGTGACAATTTTTCACGAGCTGATGGGGAGTTTGATGCTGTCGATGTGTCTTGAATAATAAAATTGTGTATATCACTAAGAGATTGGGGACTTTACGATACCGTTTATCTCTCCTTCGTTCAGCGGCATTACGACCTCAATGGCACTCCGTAATAAATGTGCTAGAAGGCAGAAAAATTGTTTGAATGTTATATGTTGAGCTACTTCGTCGTTTACCTTTTCTTGTCAGTTCCGTAGCAAAGCTATCAGTTCACTTAATTCATTTATTTATTTCTGGAAGTGCCCAAGTACAGCGCTCCGCCCTAGTATTGTGCACTTGTGTTGCACGAAGAACAGAAAACAGAAAACCGGAAAGAAAAGGGATACAAGATGAAACAAAAAATTGAATTACCGCATATGAAGATTTTTCCTGTTTTAATAGTTTAGCGAACGCAGGTAAAAGTAGCGTTTTTCTTCTCACTTTTTCTTATATCGACACGCTTAGGTATTTATCTTTATCCGCTGAGCGCTTATCACCGCCTAACAAATGTTAAGGATTATCGCTTAGCCCAAATCACCTTTTTGTATCGGAAGTTTCTCGAATGTTATCAATTTTACTTTTCGGTGTCACCAAACATCGTGTAACCAAGTTTTGTGCGCGATGAAAATACTGGTGTACACTCTAGAACTTACGCGGTTACAAATGTTTACGCTGGTAGGTTCATTGACCCATCTATAAATACCCGACGCGTCTGATCGGCAGGTCAGATTTCGACGACTACCGATTGTACTCGCCGCTACCGTTGTGTCCTGGGTGTAACCTGCATTTCTGGGCACAGGTTACCCTATAAAGAGCTAGTGTCTTGATTCACAGTTTGTGCTGCTGTGTTCTTCACCGCCACTACAACGTGGCAATATCTTATATCAATGCGCAGTGCCCTGAAGCGAGTTTTGTTACGTTCTGCTCGACCAGGGTACATTGATTTGCTTCTGCACCTGCAAACAAGTCGTGTTTTTCTTAGTTCTGACTGTGAACGTTCACACATATTATAAAAGCAATTAAGTAGTATTATTACTGATATACACAAAACGTGGTGTTGAATTTGCCGAATGAGCAGTATGCGGAGCATTGTTTCTTCTATAGCAGAGCTAAATTTTCCGCTTTGGACATTGTTATATTTACGAAGGACTTTTGTGCGTCAGAGTTCCTTGTTCAACGATTGGTCATTGTTAGGGCAGAAACTACATCCAAATAGCTGCGGTATCTCGGACAAAGCTTTGTCATCAGTCTGATTGTGAGACAGTGTTAGACATTAATTACGCTGAAAACTGCAAGTGACATTGAAATGCAGCGCAAATAACGAGAGCGTATCGAGGTGAAAATATCCTAACAAACAATTCCGTCATGAGAAGATAACAGCAAAGCTCCCTTCTTTGTAAAGCGAAGTTCTGATCTGATCGAATTATTGGAATGTAAAAAAGCTCTTATAAAGCTCAGCAACCATAAGAATTCCCGCAGCAATGACTGGCGAGTTTACGCCTGTTATTAATAATACTGATTTACAAATGTCACATATAATATTCCATCTATACTATAGTTAGGCACTCGTGTCAAAGAGAACAACGTCAGCAAATATGTATTCCTAAATCTGCAATGAATATTTAGCTGTGGCGGCTGTATAAAAAGACTAAGAGGGCAGGAAAACTGAGCAGGGAGTAAATTGAGCCCCGTAATTAGGTTCGATCAAACTGTGTGAGTTCTAAATATATGTACGATGGCTTTGAAATCGGTTTAAAATTATGCACCACCTCACATGAAAGAAATGTGCATTACTCACAGAAGTGCATGGCTCAGCTAGTTCGTCTTCGAAGTATGCTACAAAATAATGAAATGTACACGCGCTAATTCAGGTGCTATATGACTATTAAAATATGTATTCTAAGTGTTTGCTCAAGTACACCATGTGGCTTGTACTTCACAACATGTACATATTCAACGAGCATCATATTTAGATATTTCGGAAAAATATTTTTGGTCGTTTGTGGTACTAATGGCACATGTACGCATTTTTATTTATTTGCAGGCGTGTGACTTGACATCAGCATCAAGGAAACACTCATTTGACGAATATCATACGTATAAGTTTCTTTCTTTAGGCAATGTATTGTCGGCGACCTTAATTTAAGAGCGCGACATTTACTGATTCCCGCCAAAATACCTTACACGAGAGTTTGACATCGACAGCTATTAGAGGTTATTTCACGCAGTTTTAATATCATCTCTCGCTACTACCATTACGAATAAACATTTAAAAACTGTTGTCTAAAAAGAAAGCTTTGTTTTCCCCATCAACGGTTCCATCTCCCGCTTTAGGTCAGAGGATGTTAGTCCTATGGTATAAACATGGCCCCCTTCATGCACCTATACAAGGGCGATAAACGAGAAGACTTGACCAGCTTGGCCAGAGTGCCTGGCGACAAGAAAAAAACTAATTCTTGCGAAAATAAATATTTAAGGTAACTGCCTGCGGCCATTCTTCCAAATTTTTACATGCAGCGTAATTATACAGGAATAATCAGTTAGAAAATAATTGATATTGCAGTGAGACTTACGGGGGGCACTCCGTTGGTTAATGATTTGGCCAGGTCATCGGGACCACGTCCGCGAAAAAGTCGTTCACCAGGGAACAGCAAGCGTTTGAGCTAGTTCCCTTGTGAAACTTGTGAGACTAGTTCACTTGTGAAATACTGAAAGAAACTAATACCGAATCCACCGACTTTAGAAAAATGTGACTTAAATAGACTTGATGATGAAACGGTTTCATAAAATTTATTTTTTATGTTTATGGGGGCAGAACTTTCCATTTCTGAATCACACGTCTTTTGGAAGCGTAAGTTTTTGTCTGTAGCCCCAAAGAACTTGAGCAGACGCATGAAATATTAACAGTGGTCCTGAGAGCCTCAGAGGCAGAAGAAGGGCAATTCCTTTTGACGTGCATCAGCATGTGTCACTGACCAAGATATTCTACAGTGAACGAATCTACGCTTGTTTTTCTTCCGTTCCGGAATGTTCGCTCGGTAAAAAAGCATGGAAAATTCCTTTTGGTCATAATGTTCGCAAGAGCATTGTGAATTGTTTTGCAGTAAATGCCGCAGTGTTCTCACCTTTGCATACTGAACATCGAAGCTGCAATAAAGCGGCCGTGCGCACCTCCTAGAAATGCACAAACGACGCCGACCTGTTCCCGATAACGACAGGATTGAGACCAAAGCGTGGTCGGTCCTCGACACAAAGCGATGGCCCCAAAAGCATACGTGCCAATTTTGCAAGCCGTCGACAAGGCCAATGATGCATAGGCGACGGATTGAATCTTTTCACCGCAGTGTTGCTGCAGTATTGCACCTAGACCGTTGTCTGATGCATCTGTTGTAACGGTAATAGGAAGAGCTGGCTGGAACACCTTGACGACTGGATCTCCTGGCACACGCAACACAGGTCAAAATCTCCTTCTGGCCCACGAAACTCAGCCAAGCCCACTCGTTCCCCACAAACGACTCTCCTTTGCGAAGAAGCCTTCGGAGAGGCTCTACAAGATCGATATAAATGGAAAGAAGTCTAGCGTAACATCTTACTAAGCACAAAAATGATTGCAGCAAGTTCATCTTGATTCACACGCCAGGGCGAAATCCGGCCTACTCCTAGGGCCAAACAGACACGTGGTCACTTGACAGAGGCGCCACCCTGCAAGGCCGTATTCACGCAGTGGGAGCGCGCCCGCAAGGTATATGTAAACTGGTAGGGAAGCTTGCATAGAAGACCACATGCGTGAAAAGTGGTTGCTTGTTGCAAAGTTTCATCCAGCACGTCAGACGGGTTTTAGCAAGCATAGCAATGATGGGTAGTGCATGGATTTGCCTTGACTTCGTCCTTGAGGCTTGAGACGGTTTCGGGACTTTGCCAGCTAGTCATTTCGAAACAAATCACTGTGTAACAGGTAATTAAATAACCATTATTAAAATTGTCTGATGGCCGCATTTCACCACAAGAACCCGATATTGAAACTATTAAGCCACGGACAGCAGGTATCGACAAGCGGCATAGAACACACCTATTCGATTTCTCGCGGGCCATTAGCGCGTTGACATGCTTGCCACGTTTCGATTTGGCCACCTCGACAGGCTGAACCACTGCGATTAGGAGCTATTGTGCACGTTCACCACCTTCTTCACCTGAAAAGCATGCAATGTTTTCAAATTTAGGACACTGAAGGCAGATAAAGCATAAGAAACAAAGCCGCAAAAAGTGTCTGAATACAGAATTATGAAGATCAGCGAAATCCAGGTACTAACCTTAATTCCCATGGTGACTTCACGATTGCGGCACCAGAGTTCCCTGTAGCAATTATTGTGGGAAACTAAATGTCGTGCTGGGACCATAGCCCTCTCTGGACCATGGGAACAACTTTAAAGAAAATGAATTAGTGACTCGCCATGCCAGCCTCGCGAATGTGGATGTCCAGCGGAGGTGTTGAAGACCACGGATACAACTGCTGAAGGTGGTATGAAATGTTTTATTGCGTTAGAGTAACGGTAATTTAGAGTAATTTGGAGCAATGGTAGTACCCCGTGAGTAAATGTACTTTTGCCAGCACGTCGTTGCAGGTCGTAGTGCCGTTTCCGTATTGCCATTTCCGGTCATTGCCGTTTCCGTAAGCTTCCGTCGCCGTGGCAGCTTACGCAACAGGGATTTTTACCGGGGATCGTATGTTTCGCATTGTTACCAGGCGCACCTTATCATTATTTATGTGGTGCGGATACTTGTTCTGTGCTTGTTCCTTATTAAAACGAATGCTGCTGTGCATGTTGTATGCGCGATTCTAAAAAAAAAAAAAACACAGCGTATCCACGAAGTGAATGATGATGAGTGGGCGAAGCACCGGGGAATCATTTGGGTAAACCACAGCTACGGACGAGAGATAAAGAGAGCGCGCGTCGGGAACGAGAGAGAAAATTACACCATCTTCCCGTAGGGGAACTCTGAGTAGTATGCGAAGCAGCCATGGGGTCGACTCAAGGTAGTTTTATCAGCAGTATAAACTTGGACATGCAGCAGCACCAGCAACGCCCAGAACTGTTGTCGACGCCGTCGGCGTTTTGCCCGCGTTCGCACCGAACGTGCGCAAAGTGGAACCGGAACCGGAAGTGGAACCGGAACGCCATCTAGTGAACACTTCATAAAACTACAGGTGGCTACGGACGCACAACGCCATCTATTGAGCAATTCATAAACTAGAGGTGGCTACATACTACTACTACTACTACTACTACGCCTGTCCTATTCCTGAGGTCGCCATGACACGCAACGTCGCGCTCCCCTATACGGTGGTGACAGTTACAAACAACGGCACCGCCTTTCCCATCTACTACTACTACAGAGGAGGGAACGACCCACACCCTAAGGAGCTTCGCCCCTAAAATGTAAGCAGTATTCGTTTCACTTTGCCGAGTGCTTGAAGCCTGATTGACCTCCGCCGCTGGTCGCCCGGTATTACACTACCTCAGGGATCGGCCCATATTTTTGCCCGTGGACGACGCCACGAAAAATGGTGACCAACGAGAGGCTAACAGGTTCACTGTAAAAAAAATATGACGTCACACGTGGAAGTAGAAGTGATGTTTAGATCTTAGTCTGCTTGGAGAAAATGTTTGCATTTTTTAGGGTGCGACATTTTCACCACTATGCGAGCAGCGTTTTTTTTTTAGCTTGGATCTTGCGCCAGCTGACACGCCAGCATGTCATGCTGCAAGAGTGGCCTGTGTCTTAAAGTGAACATAATTCGGCAGTTAACGGCGGTAATTGCTGCTGTACGTTCCTAAAGAACACGAGGGAAGAGGATGATACTGAATGACTATGTCAGAGTTTTCAAAAGCTACTTAGCTTTTATCCATGTAATATTATGTACCCAGTTTACATGAACAAAAATATGTTTTAATGAATGAAAAGTGTGTGGCCAACGAAAAGTCACAATGTAGCCAATGCATGATACCTCACAGAATCCTTGAAGCCCTCGCAACTTTGTGCGAGACCATGCACTCATATCCAAAAGTTATCCGTCATGACTTCGTATCACCATACCATCATTTGTAGATTATTTCAATCTGCTTATTTTACTGCATGTAGTCTACTCAAAGGCTGTGTTATGGAAAGTAAAACGAATATAACGTAGCGTTTCTCTATGTAGCGCTACGCATTCATCGTCTTGGCGGGGGACAGCACATCGGATGCAGCAGTGCTGAACGTGCACGATGACAAACATTCTCCCCTCACCCTTCTTGCCAGTAAATACCACGGGCAAGCTTAGGTGAAATTTGAAGTGAAGCACAGGCCACGCCTTCGATGAACACACAGATAAATAAAAAAAGTCGCAGTATCGCCCGCACGGCGTAGCATGGATTGCGATAGCAAATTAGTAGAAAGCTCTTTGAAGTAAGAATGGTAGTTTTATGAGCCGTATAAACATGGAAACATTCACTCACTAACAATTAACAAGCATGGTGTCTGCGCGCACAGACAAATATGAACACATCACACTCGATGACCGCGGACATTTGCTGTCAAAACGCTGGCAAGAAGAAGCGCGGAAGCCGTAGCGAGCGATCCGTTCTGTCCATCGCTTCAACAAAACCTGAGCGGCGAAAACACCGCACGCACATGGGTATGAACCGTCAGCGCATTTAGACTGGGCAGATCGCTTTCAAGGAAGGGCGCGCGCGACCGCGCAAAACACGTTCGCTGCTGGAGTACAACGATGTTCCCCCTCCTCCAGTCCCCCCGGGGCGGGCCTTGCGTGCAACGGAAGACGGCGCGCTTCCTCCCCGCCTACCTCCCTTGCACGCGCGAGATTGAGCCGCGATCGTCTGCTCTTCTGGCGCGCTTTTACTCGCAGATACAGTATATGGCGCGCGGCGATGGTGTTATCACCCTTGCGCTTTATACGGAACATCACGGCGACGCGGAGACCGACGGGAAAAATGCGCCTGGAGTGTCCGTATAATTTATATTGCAATAAAAAAAAGCCACCGCACTCAAGTGAGCAACGCCATTCCGCACGACACTGAGGCTTGCACACACTAGCTATCTCTTTTGCCAGAAGCATTGGTCGGTAGGGGTCACTAAACACCAATTCGCATTGTAAAATCGTGGAAGTGAACATTTGCTGTAATACACCTAAATTATATTACACAGTATTGTTACTTTATTACGCAGTATGCTGATTAAACATTTCTTAATTCTTTTTTCGCAATAGGTTTTCTTGCTTCAGGGTCTGTGCCCCTATACAGGGTGTTTTTTTTAGCTGCACCAAATTTTTAAATGAGAAAAATGTAAATCTTGGTCACGTTATGTTTATCATTCGAGTGTATGGATTCGCGGCCTCTAGATACAGAGCAATTTCGGCATTTACATGCGTAATTAACAAAGTTACGCTAATTAACTTTTTAATTGTCAACAATAGGTGGCTACAGCAAATGAGTACCTTGGGGACCGTCCTCGACACTACCTATCCCAACAATCAAATTTTGAATAGTGGAGTTCATGTGGTAGCTACGCGAACAATTAGTTCCCCTTGGCAGGATCCTTGAAACCGAAACTGGCCGCAAAAAAAGCGTCTGTGTCGTCGATGTCGCCCCCCCCCCCCCCCCTCCCCCGGCCTTTCGTCACGTCTCCGACGTCACCGCCGATCCGGCCCAACGAGCAGCTTGCATTATCTCCTTGCTGTCTGCGGCGTTGGCCTAGCGCATGGAGGAAGGAAACCCCAGGAGAGGCCCTGGCCAGCACGAGCGTATTGGAGAAGGTGTGGCGGAAGTCACGTGCTGTTTTTCGGAAAGGAGCACTGGGATGGGTACCCCAAATGTCAACGTTGCCATGACAACCGCGCTCCTGAAGTTTTCGTTGCTGCTCTCGGTCTCTGAAAAGTGAGATAACATTTTTCCGCCGGTGTATTTCCCGCAGAACCTTTTGTTCGCGAGAAAAGCTGACTTTGGAGTTTGGTGTGTAAGCTTGAAAGTTGTGTTTTGGGTCTGTGAGTGTGAGTGTCGGCCAGCAATAGATACACTCAAGCGATCACGGCGCGGGTCTTCGTTGTCTTCTTCAATGTGTCACGGAAAAACACAGGAGCACGTCTGCTTCACTAAAACTGCTCCAGAAGTTTTGTAGGCTTTGTTTTGACGCGCGTCAGGAGCACACACTTCCGGCGGCTCATAACAGTGCAAGTTCAATGTTCGCGCCCATCTGCTCCGGCGAGCTGCAGAACCCCTGATTGGAGGCGCAAAGAGAGGTGGCACACTAACATGGCTGCACTTCCGGCTTCAAAAAAGTGACGTCAGGGCCTCTCCTGATTTGTTTCCTTCCTCCACGGCCTATCGCTTCAATGCCGGCGGGCCGCCAAATTTACTTAGTCATTTCGTCGGGCGCCACGTTGCGCTGTAGCACCAACCCCGCTCCTTGGGCTTTTAGATAATGCAAGCACGGCGTAATATCAGTCTGTAGCGTCGACTGCGAACGCCGCAGATATCAAGGAGATAACGCTAGCTGCTCGCGGGGTCGGACCGCGGCGCTTACCTCGGAGACGTGACAAAACGCAGGGGGGCGGCGACATCGACGACACAGACGCTCTTTTTGCTGCCAGTTTCGGTTTCAAGGAGCCTGCCAAGGAGAAGTAATTGTTCGCGTAGCTCCCACATAAACTCCGCTATTCAAAATTTGATCGTTGGGATAGATTGTGTCGAGCACGGGCTCCAAAGTACTCATTTGCTGTAGCCACCTATTGTTCATAATTAGAAAGTTAATTAGTGTAACTTCGCTAATTACGCACTTAAGTGCCAAAATTGCTCTGTATCTAGAGGCCGCCAATCCATACACTCGAATGATAAAGATAACGTGACCAATATATATATTTTTCTAATTTTAAAAATTTGGTGCAGCTAAAAAAAACACCCTGTAGAGTTTCATACAATAACCACTAAAAGGAACTCTCGCGCTACTTTCTACCGAAGCTGCGAGTAGGGCGGTTGAGCCAGCAGGTGAATGATGAGTAGTACCTGCATTTACATACACTTGGTCTTTCTGGCCTCAAATGACTTCGTGACTTCGCAAACTCGTCATTTTCAATGAAGTACTGCATAATAAATAATTAGGTACACATTAATCAAATTGTCCTATGACAGAATTCGTACATAGGACATCTAGCGGAGAATCCCGATATTGAAACCATTACGCCACGACGCTTGCATGGGCAAGAGGCATAAACTCTCTTATCAATTTCTAGTGGGGAAGCCAGTGCCTTGAGACGATTGGCGCGTTTCGATTTGGCCACCTCGACAAGCCGAACCGTTGCGATTAGTAGCAATTGTGCGTGATCGCAGTCTCGGGCATTAAAAAAATCACTGATGGTTACGATACTCCCTACATTGCGAAATTTCAGCGCTGCTCTATTCGTGTTTACATTTCGCGATACACTGGCTGGCGCGGACAATCTGTCTCCTGCGGCACGTTGTAAACGGAGTGAAGTGTGACGTGACTGCCTCGCTAATCGGAAGATCGCGAGAGGAAGCGCGTGGGTGACGCGTAGGCGCGATTCATGACAGCCGCCGCAGACAAGACATCCACTCGTGCAGCGCTTTCTTCCCATATATGGTATCGGTGGCGTCATCGGAGAACAGACTACGCAAGCTACTAGCTGTCGCCATCTCGTAGCGATCGTTGCCACAGAGACCGTCTGGCGCGGCACTTCACTTCTCACGCTTTCGCCATACCCTCCTCCTCCGCTTTCCGCCTCATGGTCCCGCTGCATCCTCCTCCACCGCTTTCGTCCTTGCGCTCTCTTCGATATCGCCGTCTTTCACTCTCGCTGCGCTCCGTGTTCGCTCTTTCAGGGTTCGCTGTGCTGGTTCGCACTGGTTACAAGGGACGCCGACGCTCGCCTCAGGAACGGGCGCCTCTAAGCTGCGCTCTAAAAGTGTACATTGATCTGAAACTTACGACAAGGAAGGCAGATAAAGCGTAATAAACTAATCCTAATAGCGCCTTAATCCAGAAGCCTGAAAATAAGACAAATCCATGTACTGTCCATCATTGCCATAATGGCTCAAAATGCAGCGCCAAGGTTCCCTCTAGTAATTATTATAGGAAGCTCTATGGTCCGCCCCTCCCCTATTCGCACTTCTATCGCGCTCCACTAACTGATGTGTCTGGCCGTAGGTTTTGGCACGCTAATGATTTCAAGTTTCGGAACCTATATAGATGAACCTTTGAACCCGCGGCATTCGCACTTATCCGCTTGCTTACTGTCGACTCAAGCGCTTTCGCCCAGAACTGAAGCGCCAGAGGCGAGAGCGTTCTTCTCTGTACCTCGCTCTGATTATCACTCATATGTTTATGGCCAATCATGCAACAGCACAGCCGATATTCACAGACCTGACGCTGACTATATAGGCTAGACAGAGGACAGACGGCCGCCGAATGAATGGACGGAAATATCAGCCAGAATTTGCAATGCGGCCTGCGAGCGGAGAAGGCCGGACAAGCCGAGCGCCATCAAGTGTTGCTAGCTCAAGCTTTAAGTACACCTTCTCCGTCCCGACGTGTTAATCAGTGGGCAGCGGTGCGTTCACAAGAGCATGCATTTTCCATCCCATGGGTGAAAAACCTTTGGTAGTGATGTTTCGCTCCAATAAATATTTTTTTTACTGCAAAACGCGCTTGCCATTCTCTTTAAGACCACGAGATTAGGTGCGCGTCAACACCTTGCGCAGATTACTGTCATGCTACCGCCGTGCACACACTTGCGGCATCAATGCAACATCGCACACCAGTACTACATCCCTTCAGTAGCTTAGACATAATTTTAAGGCGAAGCTTTCTTTGTCTCTGCTTCTGACTTTCCAGGCGCTGCTGTTGCTGCTGTAAACTTTGTCGCGCGCGCAGCTGGGTTTCTTTCAACATCACCAAAGGGCGCTCGCCTCCGCGCATCGCGGCCGGCACCACTGCGCCAGCGTTTCACATTTTGTGCGTAAGGCCCGTGCTGTGCTTGCCTTCCTATGCGACAAAAATGCAGGCGCGGGGCTGTGGTAGTCGCATGCTGGGCTGTGAGTAAACATTACAATCGACCATAGCCTGAAGAGAGAACTTGCAGCTGGCGTCTCAACAGCTTGCTGGCCACGTAGCAGGAGCATATAAATAGGCGCCAGCAAAATGCCTCCAGAGCGTGCACTCAGCGTCGAGGACACCCAGGCCCGAAAGTAAGGTCACTCGGAACAGGAGTGCCGTCGCTACGCCGCGAAACGTGGTGCAGACCATGAATGCATGTTGGCTCGAAAACGTGAGGCTACGGAACGACGCGTGGTGGCCACGAAAGGCGACGAGCCTCATGAGCACTGCGATTAGAAACGACAAGCGAAACGACAACGCGTGGCGACCACGGGAGACGAGCAGCTTCTTCTTTCTGAGGTTTTACGGGCCGAAACCAGTTGGGAGACGAGAAGCTAGGTGAACACTATACGATCAGAAGCACCAAGCGGAACAACGCGTGGCAGCCATGGCAGATGACGAGTGTGGTGAGCGCCACTACCAGAAGCGAGAAGCGGAAGTACAACGCGTCGCGGCCATACAACATGACGCGCGGGGGGAGTACCACGATCAGAAGCGAGAAACAGAGAAGTAGCAGTTCCACCCAAAAAAGGAGAAGCATGAATTGCGATAGCAAATTAGTACAGAGCTATACGGAGTAAGGATAGTAGTTTTATCGCCGCCATAAACATGGACACATTCGCTTACTAACGGAATTAACAAGCGTGGTGTCAACGTTCACAAGCAAACATCAACGGATCACACTCGATGACCGCCGACAACCACTGTCAAAACGCTGGCGTGAGCAAGCGCGGTCGCAGCAGCGAGCGAAGGTTCATGCGGTCTATCGCTTCAACGAAAACTGACCGACGAAAGAACAGCGCATACAAAGAGCCGTGTGTAGATCGCTTTCAAGATACGGCGCGCGCGACAGCCCACAGGCACGCAGAGTACAAGTACGCAGTTGCTGGCAGAGAGGAAGCCGCCCGCACCCTCCCACCCGTGCTGCCTTCCCGCTTTCATCCTTTCGCGTCGGAGATTAAGTCGCCAGTTTCCTTTGCGCCCGGTCGCAAGATACGCGTTTGGTGCCGCAGCTAAACGACGCCTCCCCTCACTCCTTCCCTCCCATCCCATCGGCGTTTCCGCACGACGGCAGACTCTCCGTGAAAGCACACGTCCCTCGCGCGCTTTCACTATAGCATAGGGCGCGCGGCAATAATTCTATCGCCCTTGGACTTTATACGGAACCTCACCGCGACGACGATGATGACGCCAACGCTGACGACAGAAATCCGCTTGGAGCATCCATATAATTTCCAGCGTAGTAATAATAATTATCGTCCATCAAACCAAACACCATAGAAAGCTTCGCTTATATCCATTCCCACAGTGCGTGGGATCCGCATAATTTCTTTTGTAGAGCCGTAGGCGCGGACGCAAGCCCGAAACAGACAATCTTAAAACGAAATAAACCATAATGAGTCACAAAACTAGGGTAGTTTCTACTACTTGTAACCACTACTACGTGGTCGTAGGCGGCTGCGAAGTCTTGGAAAAATTCAGAGCGCTTCCACTGTCGAGAAAATGCGGGTAAGCAAAGCTTGTAGCAAGACAACGCTGTCGCACGCCTATCGCTTCGTTTGCCCTAAACTCAAGGTCGGCGGCTCTTCGCGACGTTTCGCCTGGGCTTTGGAAGCCCTCACGCTAGAATCGACACGCTAGAATCGGACGACAAGCTTCGCTTACGGGGCCCCATTTACTCGACAGGGGAAGGGCGGGTGATTTTGTGTTTTGATCCCACGTTTGACAAGGGTAGTTCAAGGGCGCGTTACGGGTCCCTGAGTCCACAGGAGCACATGCCATTGAGGAGGCATCAACGCACCCGTACCGGAGGTTCCTCGCAGCCTACTCGTACCCTACACCAGGGCCAACCTGGACCACGACGCGTACAGGCCGCGGGATTTGAATGTGCCATTAAACTTGAACCATTTCTGCATGATCACCAGGATCGGCCCACTTTTTAACGTGACACCACCACCACCACCACCGACACTTGTGAGCCGATACAAGCTTCGCTTGAAAACACACGAACTGCCAGCTGATGTGACAGTTCCTCGGAGAGTGGCAGCGTAAATCTGTTGCAATGACCTTATTGGCCTCACGCATGTGAACTGGCAAGCGCTAAGAACCGTCATATTTGCTCACAACTAATAATAGCGACACCAACTTTGACACTGTAGCTTGTTCTATGATTTCCGGTCTTTGAAGGCGCTGAAGTTCGCGGGAAACTTCCATAACGGAACGTAAGAGGTGCAGAAAGAGAGGAATAAACGTGGACATGCTGGCACTGCGAAGGAAGAAGACATTGGACTGTTGGAGCGATGAGTAGCTCTCTGGTTATTTCGCGTTTCTTTAGTTTTCTAAATTTTGGTGCCCAAAACCTCCGTGCGGACTCTTTTCCTTTATCGCACGTTTCCAAAAACATTCTACTCCCACGCTTCGCGTTGCGGGCGGCGGGGACTGACTGGGTAACGCATGGTTCATTATCGACGTGGAGACCAGGCCTCTATTTCAAGAGCTAATCGGGCGAATTTCCTCGAGACCAAGCGGTCGGCTCGATGAGCACAGAAAGCGAAGATTCTGCAGGAAGCCCGGTTGCTACTTACAAATCCTACCGTGCACAAGCCCAAGCTTTCAGGTATTTTTGACCGTCTATTTTCTAGCAACGACAAGCTCTCGAAGCTTAACGATGCACTAGAAGGGCACATAGCCGATGATGAGCTCGAAGCGGAACACGTAACCGCTGCTGACTATAAAGATCAAACTATTAACATGCTTGCCGAGATTCGCTGCAAGATATTGACGCTTTCGGAAGCGTGGTCAATACAGCGGAGACTGCTCCTCAGAATGCAATGCGGACAGTTCTTGACGCTATGCCCAGAATTGGTCCCAAGACTTCCGAATCTTTATATGCCAACATTTAGAGGCGACTTTATTAATTGGCAGCTTTCTGGGAGCAGATCGAGCAGTCTGTTCATCTCAACAACGCTATATCAACAACGGCGAAGTTTTTCTATTTACGGCATTACCGTGCGGGCGAAGCGCAGTGGCCATCGCCGGTTTACCGACTTCCGAAGCTTGTTACGCAGATGCTGTAGAACTTCTGAAACAACGTTTCGGCGATCGTAAAAGGATAGAGCCCCATCTGTCAGCACTTCTCAACCTACTGCATGTAAATTCTGGAAGCGATGTACGAGACCTCAAGCAACATTATGATGCCGTGCAACTAAATAACCGCTGTCTGACTGCAATAAACGTGCCTACTCTCAGTTTCTCTGCAATGCAGATAGATATTGCCATACGAGATCGTTCTAGAATATACGCGAAGAATCCGGAGTCAGTCTTTAAGACAATGTAAGTCTAATACAAACGTCTCGGAGCTAGCACTGGCAGCTGCAACATCGGAAGCGAAGTTGAAAGAGCTGCTCTTGTTCACACGTACTGAGTTAGAAAGTCGAGAACAGTGCAAGCCCATCGTCACTACGACCTGTCGATGACTGTGCTGAGAGAACTCAAGGCAGCAGCACCGCTTCTGTGCTGCACAGTGCTGCATACAGATGGAGCGAGTGTTTCTTTTGTCGATCTAAGAAGCGCGACACACGCACCTGCGACGCCAACCTCTCTCAACAAGAAGGAAATGCAAGATTAAAAATGTGCGTAAGGAGAGGAACAAATATAGTGGAACAGCCTTTGATAATAAAACTTGGTATTCGGTTGTAAGCAAGATAATGCTTTGGTTTCAACTTACTTACGGCCGCCGCGATATCGTGTTCTGAAAAACATGACATGTTAAATGCTCACTGAAGCTATACTGCCAGTCACCAGAGCTAGGAGCATGCGCTGTATTCAAGAAAACCGAGGAAAATGTTCAGCGAATGCATTGGCGATATTGTCGCAATTTCTAAGAATGCTACGAGAAGGATGATTTATGACATTATTTTCGGCCCGCTCAGAACTGTAATCTTTTACATAGGTCCAGAAACGTTTGCGATCGCATTTTACGCGCTCTTCGACAAACTTGATGTATGCATGACTCTCTCTACGTATTACGAGTTTCACTTTGCTTCGCAAGACACTGAATGTTTCGTACCACCTCGATGATTCTATTTTCTTGAACTTCCTATGGTACCTTAGCTTTTTTACAAAGTAAACCGCGCAATTCCTTAGAAAACCAGGTAGGATAGCGCGCAAGGCGAAACTATTTTCAGGGAATGAAGGCTTCCAAAGCACAGTCTACATTATCAGTAAGCATGCTATAACTGCTTCGTTGACATCTGTGGCACGGTACAATTCAGACCAGTCGCCATCATTCAAATAGTGGTAAAGACCTAGATAGTCACCATTTGGAAAAAAAAATGAGCGAACTGGCTCACTGGACACATGAATCACCTCTAGAAAAATTGCGAATTACAGCGGAACATGCCAATGGTCAACAGGAACTAAACCGCTAACAGCAACAGAAAACTCAGCAACACAGAAATTAGCCCGTATCAGATCAAACATTCCCAGCGGCATTTGGGATCTTGTTAAACTGCGTTGATCTAAGAAATTCGATAAAGAAGAACAGTGCATCACAGCGAATGATGATAAAGATACGGATGTCGCGCGTGAAGACAATAGACGGAACATTGAAATCGCCAGCTATAGGATATTATATTTTGCTACATCAATAACTTCCACTAAGTCATTCATATGCTCAGAAAACTGCAGGTTACTTATGTTAGGAGGGAAGTTGGCTGCGCAGAGCAACAAATTTTTGCCGCTTTTAACAAGACTTTCAACCCACACAATATTTGGTATAATCTCAAGGTCCGCACTCCTTCAAACGCTAAGATTGTACCGCATGGCGATTAGCACACCGTCGCCGTACTTAACGTGTGCATCCTACTCGCGGTCACATTAATGAACTGTGTATTCCGGTGGAAAGCAATTCTTAGACTTGTAAGTCGTTGCAAAGCGAACTTTCTATTAAGTTAAGCATATAGCATGTGTAGTGAAGAGGAATGCCCGGCGCTACAGCTGGGCAAGGGAAAGGAGCCTGCGCCCTGAATTCCCGTCGAAACCCTCGGGAGCACCGAAAACAAGTGACATGTGTGTCTGTCATGAAAGCTCTGCTAGTTATGTTTGAGAGTAGTGTGGCGTGCGGCAGTGGCTCGCGCTTCCCGGATGACTGGCGATGTTGCTGCAGCGCCGGGCATTCCTCTTCACTACACATGGTATAAGGAGACTAGCACGTTCTCTTAGAAACAGAAGGATTTCGTGCATAGACTACGAATATTTTGGTAAAAAACGGAGCACTTCATTATTGAGGTTAAAAAAGAAGTAACGTTATTTTGTCGCTGGCTTCGCCGTATGCATCATGCCTGCCATAGAAAGGCCTGAACAGGCAACCCTTCAGCCAAATGTTTTCCGAGTTGATTTTTTGGAAGACGTTCTCGTTCACTGTGACCCGGAAGGAAACGTAGCTCTCGTGCTTAGCTTTGAGCTTTAGGCAGTCGACATCGCTGCTGTCAACAGCTTTTTCCAGTGTAGCACAGATTTCCTCGCAAGTTGTCGAAGGGGCCAAGCCCGACGCGAAAAGCGAACGCCTTCCCGGCCCAGAAACCAGCGTGCAGGATGTACTTGCCCGCAGCGACGGCTTCGCCCTCGTCCTGGGTCAGAACGGAGTTGGTTGTAGGCCTGGACGCGCATTTTCTTCCCGCGATGGCCCACCCACAGGAGCGAGTGCCGATTTCACGCTCGACTGCTGTTCACGTACCGGCGCGAAGCCGCTGGGGAGGACCGGAGGACTTGGGATGTGTGACCAAAGTGACGTCGGTGAAGGCCCGCCAAACGAGGCCACTCGTTTCTGTCACCTTACTGCTTCGCGCATTTGCGCAATAGCTCTGTGTTCCGGGCCAGGTGCAATCGAAGGTTGTCGTTGTCCTTCTTCAGATCAAGAAGCACACTTGTAAATGACGCGAGTTTGTCGCACAGGGCCTGCGCGGCTACACGAAGTTGGCTGCAGGCTCCATCACAGGCGGTGACGTCCTGGTCCAGCGAGGCACTTACAGCCGGCTTTTGGAGCCCTATGCTGTCGCACCCGTTGCATCTAGTACACTGGGAGCACTTGTAAGAGCTCGTTGGACAGGTATAGCTCGTACTCTCCGTCAACGATGTTCAAACACCTGCAGTTGAACCGGCGGTCGCAAGGCCCACAGCAACGGAGAAAATGTTGTCGACCGAAGAACGAATGCGAGCACGAATCGCACTTGTCCTTTGAACCCGTCATGACATGTCAGCAGAAGAAACGGCCGTACATGCGCAAAGTTGGCGGAATGATATGCGGGTATGCGGGGGATAGGCGGGTATGAGCCAGGGACAAGAAAGAAATAAATAAAGAAGGAAGGAAGGAAATAAATAAAGAAAGAAAGCCCCGTCATGGTTGCTTAGTGGCTATAGTGTTGGGCTGCTGAGCGCGATGTCGCGGGATCGAATCCCAGCCACGGCGGCCGCATTTTGATGGGGGCGAAATGCGAAAACACCCGTGTACTTATATTTAGGTGCACGTTGAAGAACGCCAGTTGGTCCGAATTTCCGGAGTCCCCCACTACGGTGTGCCTCACAATCATATCGTGGTTTTGGCACGTAAAACCCCATAATTTGAAAGTAAGAACGAAATCAAGTGTGGCTCATACCCGCGATGACCACGTGGGTATGAGCCGCCGAGAGACCTCACAGGGCCTTGACGCTGCCGTGCAGTATGCCGCGGCTATTGGAGAGTTTTAGAATAATGGCCCCAAAGAAATAGCGTCGAAGCCACTACGCATGCACGAGATGCCAACTGCGTTTGGGTTTTGCGTCGGGCACGCTATTTCACTGATTTCACTGAGACAAGACACAGACGCTGCTCGGCGCCGTTTGCGCTTTCGGCGCGAAGCCGGAGTGAACTTGGAAGCCGCCAGTGCCCTTGGCGGTGGCGGAACGAAAGACTGACCTTGAGCCGCTATTTGTTTTCACTCCCCAATGCATTAGGCAGGTTAAGTCCGCGTTTTATCTCGGCTGAGCTTGAAGGTCAGATTTACGGAATCAGGCGTTTTCTAGGTTTGTACCTGGAGTGTAGAGCTATCGCTCTAATAAGCGCTCACGCATTGGTCCTGACGAGGTGCCTTCGAGAAGTTGGTTCACGAATTGCAGTATAAGCTTACGAACTGAAGTATTATGTTGCCGCAATCGCTCGAAGACAGTTAACGTAAGCCTCGCAGCTCTCGTTTGCCAAGTGACACCGCTAGCGAAACCGGGGTCGCTCAACGAGTTCGTTCATGCCTCCCGGCAATATACTGCAAAAGGGGGGGGGGGGGGGGGGCATTGCTAACAGTTGCCGCGCGAATTATTCTTATTAAGACGACAATTGAGTTTTATGGGAGTACCCGGAACCCGGCGAAAGCGAAGGAGAATATGAGAAATGTGGGGGACGGAGGTCAACCCAAGGAAGGGCCTGACAAACTTCGATCCGGTGCATAAAACACGCAGTAGGGAGCCTTCAGCCCAGGCTTGCTATCTAGCAGGCCTGTGTGAACTCAGCTTCATCATGCTACTTGGATCGAAATTTTCATTGCCATGCCCGGCGTGATGATAGCGGTGACGTCAAAATCACCATGTCTTACTCTGGTGTAGCGTCCCCATTATATTATACGGCAGTCAGGCAAGGTAGCATGACATCTCGGATCGAAGTGCACCCGGCCTTGTGCTATCTAGGAGGCATTGGCCAAGCGTCTCAACGCGCTCGCTTGCCCGCGAGCTGTTGATAAATCGAAGAACCGTTCAGCGGCGTTCAATCGGACTTCAATACCACGGCCGCTGGATAAAAAAACAGTTTTTTTTTAATCCAGCGGCCGTGTCAATACTTTCGCGTTAACAACTCGTAAGAAGTGTTTAGGTGTCGTCGTATTGGTTTCTTGTATGTATCTAGAAGGCGCTGATTTAGCCCAGTGCGGTAAGACACTCGGCTGCTGAGCGTCGGGTCCTAGGCTTGAAGCTCACTGCCGTCAACGCCGTTTTCTAATGCATTCTGCTATTATTGCGATAGCAATTATATGGACACTCAAAAGCAGATTTCTGCCGTCGGCGTCGCCGTCGCCGTCGGCGTCGCCGTCGCCGTCGCCGTCGCCGTGAGGTTCCGTATGACGTCAATGGAGATGAAATCGTGGCCGCGTGCCGCCGAACGCTGTATGTGCGAGTGAAAGGGCGCGAGGGACGCGCTCTTTCACGGGGAGTGAACGCACGGCGGAGAACAAACGCGCGTTCTGCGCCGTGCTTCCTTAAGGGCTGCAGAAGTAGGCGTCTCTTTCCTCCTTTACAATCACCATATATGTAGAGCAAACGCGCCTTCTTCCGATGCGCGAGAGGCCGTGGGGGAGGGGGGGAAGGGGGAGGGAAGGGAGGCGACGTTTAGCTGCGGCACCAAGTGCCTATTTATATCAGAGGCTCCGGCAACAGTCACCAACGCCGCACGCATTTTGAGCGAACGCGGGCAAAATGCAGACGGCGTCGACAACAGTTCGGCGCGTTGCCGGTGCTGCTGCATGTCCAAGTTTATACAGCTGATAAAGCTAATATCATTACTCCGTATATCTCTCTACAAATTTGCTATCGCAATTGATGCTTCACCTTTCAGGTGAAACTGCGACAACTTTTTTTATGCGTCAATTTGCGAGGGGCCGTTGGAACGCAGGCGAGAGCTTGCGCGGCCAAGGAACGCGCGGATAACACAGGCTTCCGAAAGCGAGGGTGGCAATGCCCTCTACCCTCACGCAAAATTTGGTGCTCTATGGTAGCGGGTAGGTGTGTCCTTTCGCTTACTCTGCTCCGTTGAGGCGCGCTCGTGACATGACATCGCAGCCAATAGGAATTTAGGTACTATTTTTCACCTGTGCAGACGACAGACGCCGGCTTTCTCGCTCAATGGGTCAGTTGATGCCTTCGCAGCAATATGTAGTTTATTGGCATAACGTGGAATTTTTGGAGCGTGCGAGTGGTCGCGGTTGAGCCGGTGAAGACGGGCTCCCTGAGCTACAACTCATGATTTATCCCTCCTATGATCGCTGTTAGCGCTGGCGTTCCTTCGGCACAAAAGGTGCTTCACCGGCGAGCGTACTGCTATGAAATGGCATCCTTGCTTCATCGTTCTTTCGATGCCAAAGCGCTGGCGACAAAACCAGCGTCGCATCAAGATAATTGACCACCCCTATATGTCGCTTTTTTTGTCAGTTCGACGGCCCACATCTGACAAACTAAACGAGTTCTGGGACCCCAAGCTGTGTTGGGATATCGGATATGTTACCTCTCTGAACGGCAAACGAACGAGTTCCCCTTCGAGGTGACACCAACCATCGAATTATTTGGGAGCAGTAACGACTGCGAAGGCGAAATAATTTAAATCATTACGCGCTGGCCTCGAGACTACGAATTTATGCAAAGAGACAATGTAGACGACTTCAGTGGAAACAGCATCGACCCCTGCTTCAGATGCATTTACCTCTTCATTGCATCGTAGGCGGACTCGAAGATTGGACATCAGAGACGGAGCCCGGCAGAGTGGTGTGACACCATGGGTGGGTTGTTGCGTACAGTTCCGCCATTCTGATCGGCCGTGACATGGACTTTGAATTCCCTCATGTAGATAACTACGGAAAATCAACTGCTTGAAAAGCGGATCTTGTGCTGTATGTGGGTCATACATGTAAGACACCGATAAGTAGTGTGCTCCGATAAACATGGAGCCCTTCTTGTGAACCCCAAAATGTATATTATACATAAACATGATTTTGTTATCGCTCCGACTCCACTCTGTATCTCTGTTTCACTCGGCACCTGACACTTCACCAGCCATGAAACCTCGTGGCCGCTCGGACCCCAAATTTCGAAACAGAGCATGGATCAAATGTATTGTATTTAAGCTCTCATTTTATGCTTGGTTTATCCCACTTGAGGATTCTGAAGTATTTGAAAAATATTCTAAAATATTCGTATTTATAAATAATGACTATTCGATTCGAAAGCAGAATCAAATAGAATATCACCTTCCTTTTTTTCGAATTAGCACGCCTCTATGAACTATTGGTGGAAAAAAGAGAGAAAGGAAACAAATTAAAATTCAGATAGCTGGGCATGAGTCGACAGATATCAGCCGCCAATTTAAGCAGTGTCACATAATTTTTTTTTAATCTGGGTATCCCACTTGTCGTGGGAATAGGTGGAAGCGAAGCTTTCGCTGGTGTTTGAAAAGAACTGTTTCTTCTTAGCGACAATTTGCAAGTTGAGATCACATGACCCAGTTACACATTTTCCTTCAGGGCCCCTTTGCTCAACATAAGCTGTTGTGCTCGCTAATGCACGTAACACTCATGACGACGATGAAACGAACACGAAGGTTCAATGTGACTGTATTTCGTTCAATATGATTGTAGCGGATCGAGTCGCCGCAGCGCTGTCGTTTATACTAGTCGGATCAGGTTTCATAACATTGATAATGGCACCAGGCTGCGTGGATATGAGCAAGTCCCAGAGGAGTTTCTATGTGAATGTTTTTCTCCCGGTTACACTGTATCCTCAACAAATTTTGCCCCTTAAGTTGGTTGGATTGTTTATTGGCTAACCCGCTTATCCAGTAGGCCAATAAAGAATTATTTTACAAGACAGTGAGCTCACAAGTGCACCTTCGCGGAGAGACGCCAAAGTTGAAAACTGTACTCATTCTTACCACCTCGTATGCATCAAAGTATCTGACACCAGTGTTTGACAATAGTAAAAATTAAGTTTTATTTCTCGCCGTTCTTGTGTGGCGTGTCAAAGCATCATAATGATTATTCGTCACGAAAGCCGCCCAAAAGAGAGCTTTCTTTCTCTCTAGCAGTGTCTTGCTTAGTTAGAGTGAGGGTGTTAGTTGTAACCAACAAACAAAACTCCTTTTATGCACCCATAAGGGTGTGAAGACGATTAGTGCGTACCAGAAGACTTGACCGGCCATACCACACTACGTCGAACGCGGGGCGACAAGGCGAAACATTTCATTGAATAATTGGGTACAATTATTCAATGAAATGTTACAAATGAGTAATAATCAGTTGCAAAACTAATGAATATAGATTTCCTTGCACTTCAGGACAAGCGTAACACATCAAGAAGTATACAGCTGCAGTAAGCAGCACAAGGCCGTGCGAAGTTTATGTTTTGTTATCCGAAACATCCCGAACCAAACACTGTTCGCATTGCAGATATTGGCCTCAATACCATTCTTCGTGAATTCTAACTGTCACGGCACAGCATGCGCTCAGACTTTCTAACTTTTGTATTCAACTGTAATCGACAAACCTCACCCAAAGATGCTACTGATCAGACATTCTGGAGGACGCCTGGATCGATTCAAGAATGTTTTCGTTCTCTACCAGCGCAACTATATAAGCACCGGCGGCCGAAATAAAAACACATTGGAATCGAGTAGTGAACACCACATTTGTACCGCTTAGTGTTGGATCACCACTCTCCTGCAAGCACCGAGAGCGCCACGATGAAGACAGCTGTGCACTTACTGGCTATCGTTCTTGTCTAAACAGGTAAGCTGCGAACTTGCCAAGTTCTTCAATGGCAAAGTTTTTACAGCGTAAGCTTTTATGGGCTCATTCCAATAACCGTTTCTGGTCGCGATGAGGCCACCGCCACCCCGTAGACGCTATCGCCGGAAATGCGAAGAAAAAAGTAAACGCTCTCCACCCGGATCGAACCCAGGTTTCCGCGTGGAAGTCGGATACTTTACCACTGAGCCACGTAAGCTTTTTTTTCTTTATTGCCTCGCATGTCACAGATCTTACGAGCGCTGAAGAACATACTAACAGGATCTTATATCGGTGAACCGTCAGCTGTTTGCTGACCACATGTCATCAGTATTTCGGCATGTGCAACAAAAGTTCCAATCTAGGAACCCACTCCTGTACAAACGTCTGCACCTTCTGCCCTTCGACAAAATGGGACACAGATTCGCAAAAAATGTTCGCGAACGGGTCGCACATCAATATCTGTATTGTGTGCAGCCGTCCGCGCTTGCTATCACGCAGAAGGAAAATTCCCTTTATACGCACCCTGCGCCTGTGCACCTGCGCGCGCAGGCGCAGATGACCCGAGCATCCGCCAGTAAGGTGGCGCCATCTAGTTAACGTGCCTGCAACGACCGCGTGCGACGAGATGCGATTCAGACGAGGCACGCAATCAACGCTATCCCCATGTTAGATGTGCGCCACGTATTCTGGGTACCTCTTCGGTACACGTTATGGCGTCTCCTCGCAAGGTACGAACCGCTGCTGAAGAAGCGAATCGTAGAGCTACGCGCGCGGCTACAACCAGGCATCATCGGGCTCAGCCGACTGCTGAGCAGAGAGCATTAGAAGCCGCCGCTCGTCGTTGACGCTGACGCCGGGCGGACAGTTCAGATCGTTCTCGTCAAAGTCGAGGCGAAGACACTTTGCCGCGAAGACCTTGTCGTGCGTGGTGCCGAAATTGGAGCTACTATTGCGCCGCTCAGCCAGCTTACGCTGTGACTGTGCTGCGTGTGCCGCGTAGGCCTGTGACTTTTGCAATGGCTAACCCCCTTACCCTTAAGGCAATGAAAAATATTTTGCATGACAGCGACCACAAAGCTTCACCTTCACTCAGAGAAAGCATAGTTAAAACTGTGCTCATTCTGACTTTCTTATGCCCATAAATTTATCTTACGCGACAGTTAGACAGCGATAGCACTTAGCGTTCATTTCACGCAGTTGTCGTGTTCTGTATCAAACCTATCATCATAATTACTCGTCACGAAAAGCCAGGAAAAAAGAAAGCTTAATTTCTTTCCGTCAATGATTCTAGTTTACCATTTGAGGATGAAGGTGTTAGTGGTTTGGAACGATCAAAGGAGATCTTATGCTACAGTAAGGGTGTTAAAATGTTAGTGTTTACTAGAAAACTAGACCGGCCATACCACACCGCGTCGAATGCTTGGCAACAAGGAAAAACTAATTTTCATATCAATAATTTTGAAGGTGAGTGGCTGAGGACATATGACACAGGTATGTGATGAAAAATAAAAATTGAGTAATTATCAGACATAAAATTATTATTTGCAGCTTTACTTGTACTTGACGGGAAGCTTAGCCTAACACTAAGTATGGCCACAGCAAAGAGCACAAGGCCATACGACGTTTACGTGGCGTTATAGGAAACGTGCCAAACAAATCGGCGCTCGCATCTCAAAGATTTGGCTCAAAGCCTTTCAGCATTTATTACTTTCCCACTCTCCGGGAAGCGAGCCTCGGAGAACAGCCGGATAAGGAGAGCTACGTGCTCAGTTTACCTAGCTTTCGTAAACAATGTTGAGGAAAAAAATCACATAAAAATGGTACTTATATATTCTGGAAGTAAGCTGGAGCGATGCAAGAATGTTTTCCCTCTCTAACAGCGTACCTATATAAGCAGCAGCGGACTTAACTCAAACAATTTTTCCTCGAGTATAGACCCCGACACTTGTGCCAATTACTCTTGTATCGCCACTTGCCTGCAAGCACCGAGAACGCCAAGATGAAGACAACGGTGCTCGTACTAGCTATCCTTCTTGTCTCAGCAGGTGCGTTACGAGGCGGTGAAGTTTTTTGAAGCTATCCTACGGGATGGGAGGATACGTACCTCTAAAGTTATGTTTGTCAATCTTAAACACAGTAATTTGTTAGCCGAAGTGGGCTTCTATCTAGACATTGGCCTGGAGCTTTCTACGTAAGCGACTATACACGGTGGTCATTCATGCATGCGTATCAAAGTTCCAGTAAAAACACGAAGAGCACCGACCTTGGATTACGATAAACTGACCTGCTGAACGCTTTACGAAAAATAAAGCTTCTTTGAAATTAAACTGAAAATACCGGACGATGTCCGCTGACCACTAGCAGAGTGCGCTGTGGAGGTTTATGTACAGTCGTCGTGATAATAAAGTAAGGCAGCATACATGCAGCAAAGACTGAGAGAACGGTCGATAGGTTAAAGATGGGACATGTTTTTATAAGCCCTTTTTCACTATGCCGTTTTCATATGATGTAAGATTCTCTCAGCGTTCGTGTGCTCGACACTATGGGAAAGTTCAATATCAAGTCCTCCCGCAGTGATGCTGACGGAGGGGGCACCCGCTGGGAAACCTCCAGGCAGAGGAGGGGGCTCACGGGGGCGTCAGCAAGGCGTCAAATGTGGGGTAAGTACAATTTTGTGTTAAAAAGAAATTTATACCAAAATACCACTGATTGTAAGGGCGACTTACATAAAAATGGCGATGGAGGTTATTTTCATTTTATTTGTGTGTGACCGCAAAACAATGTTTTTAATGAAAAGTCGTGTGCAAAGCACAAGTTGTTGTCAGCAGCCAGAATGGACCTTAAGCAGATGCGTGAAATCTGCGGACAGACCTACTATGAATGCCAGAGGCCCTAGAGGGATAATACTCCTTAACGCATTAGTACGGTCCAGAAAACAAATCACATTACCTGCGCTTCTGTGAGCGAAAGTAATCATGTTCGTCACAGTACAACGCTGCTCACTCAGGAAAAATCAGTAGAAAATTTCATTTGCTTGTATTTTGCTAATAAACCTGAAAGTGTTACAGCAAGGAAATAGTCGTCGAGAAGTTCTGATGCCGTAGTTTATCGGTGGGCTCTTACTCGACTTCTGGGAGCTAATAAGCTGGCAGAATCTTTAGGAATATTTGTGCTCATGATTCTAAAAACAGCTGTAGCGTCCTGTTAATGAGAGTGCTTTAAGCACACTGTAACAGAAACCGATAGATAACCGATATAAATGTAGTGCCAACGCATAGCAATGGTACAAATTAAGACAACAGCAGGGCGCAGTGAAGTAGCCGTGATTCCGAAGCAAAGGACAAAGCTCGCGCCACGAAAGAAAAATTATGCAGATGCGACACACATGTTGGCGTTGGACATGTGAAGGTATGCCAAACGGTGCTAATAAATCCTATACAGCAAACGATGATGCATACTATGATGTGTATCATCATTCAGTGCAGCATGCAACGAAATGCATTGTTTGCCCACTTGAAAAGTTACACCTTTAGCCTCATGCAATTTTTATTTTAATCAGTACACCGCTTACAAGTTATGCCGAAAAGCAAACACGTATTTAGGAGGATGAACAGTAAGACGTCTGCAACAGCCAGGTCATGAGGACGAAAGTCACGTAAGATGCTTGCCGAGGTAAAAATCTCAATGACAGGTGCAGCAGTATTTGAAGATTTTCTACTCTTTTTTTTAACAGAGGCACAATACCCGGTGGGAAACATGGAACTGTTTCATTAGACAAATAAAATAATACATTCACACAAATGCCATATTTGGATAAGAAGTTTGCCTGCTCTACAGGGACATATGACTTGCCAACATATGTTTACGTTTTATGTGGTAACCTTCTTGGTATAATGCCGAATAGGGCTACACTTCGTGGCACTACTTTATTCCTCAGCATACAGGGCGTATCAAAAGCCGTTTGCTGGTAGCTGCATGCAGCACGCATATAACCTTGATATATACCAACAAATACAACCCCCACGATACCGATCGACCCGGCGGAACACAGCAGAAGTCGCCACGCCGAACCCCAGACGTTAAGCAAAGATACGCTTTAAAACAAGTTCAGCCATTCCAATATGTTTAGGTAGGATATGACAGCAATGAATTATTGATTGAAAGGCATCGAATAGCACACTGAGCATAAAAGCCGGCCTCTGTAGCGGCGAAACGGCACCTAAATTTTCATTGGCTGCAACTCCTCGTAACTTGCGAGCATCGACGGAGCTAGCGTGCCAGGCGTTGTGTGAGGGGAAAGGGCATTGCCATGAAGCTAAGTCACCCTCGCTCTTGTTCTCGGAAGCCTGGGTCACTCGCGCGTTCCTTGTCCGCGCAAGCTCTCGCCGGTGTTCGTAATCGCTATAAACAAGTAAGTATAAAGAAACAGAATAAATTGCCAAAGGAAAACGTTTTTGGTAGCGATTTTCAAACCTACGACCACGCGCTCACAAGCCGGATGCTTTACCATGGATGGACGAATGAATGGATCCTATGAGCGTCCCCTTTGAAAGGGAGTGGCGGGTTGCGCCACCAAGCTCTTGTTACGTTGCCTAATGTCCTACCTTTATTTTTGAGAAAACACACAAATACAAAGAATTCCACGTATCCAACTTTTTGAACAATTACTGGGAACTCTTTCTGCACGTCTCCGTTGTTTGTTGTCTCCCTACTTATGTTTGGGATAAACCAGTGCCCCCTGGGTAGCAGGCTTGTGCACTTTATTTTATGACATCATACTAATGGAACCGAAATTTGGAGTGTTCATACAATTGCTCTCTCCATAAACGACACACGCCCCCATACCTGCTGCGTCAGCGGCTCTAGTGGCATTGCATCAAAATGTGGCATTAGGTAAAACGTCACCGATATCAGAAATGTTATGTTGTCCGGCATGGTGCACACTAAACGTTAACAGAATGAACGTAACAAAAGATAAATGATAAACTGTGTGAAACAAAGTGTTGGGTCATACATTTGCGTGGAATTTTCCACTTGTTTCACTTTAAGATTCTTCGTTTTTTGTAAACGAAAAAAAAAACAAAGGAAGAAAGAGAACAGACAGAAGCTGTTTGAGGAGAGCGTATACATATTCACGATTCATCACAATGATTTGTTAGAGGAACCACAAAGCTGACAAAATTGACGTCGAAGCTCGATATTCTACATTTCAAGGCGTTCCACTGACCACCCATTCATGGGTTTCCAACCCTTCTATAAAATCTGGAAACTCGGCTAAAGGAATGGTCAACATTAGTGGGTAATTAAACAGACAGTTACATAGTTATATGCTTCAGTTGAAGAATGTCTCCCAGCATTACCGAGTGAGAAAACTGACACTATTTCTGCTAAATGCACGGGCATGTTGGCATGTGGTGGTTTCAGATCGGCATTTCTCCCGAAGAGCCAGGACACCTTGAAGGCATTTCTTGTTTGCAGCATTCCGTCTGTCACCCTGGTTGATCCTGAACTAAAATGTCATGTATACGCTGTGTTTTAACTACTAGCTAAACAGGTTTTGTTGAACCATGCCGAGTGTTCATGGTTTGTACAAAAGTATCAAGCATAATAATGTACCTACTCTACCTAAACATAGAGGAGAGGCATGACAACGTCATAGATGAATGTGCGTCTTTTGTGTTCTGGCTTGCTCGCTTGTCGCACTCTAAGTCATAAATATTATTAAAATATCTGATATGGTTAACAAAGGAAATACAGATAAATAATTAATTGAGTTTTTTTTTTCTCTTGCACGCAGAGCAACATCTGCAAACCAGGCGAGACCTGCGAGCCATCTTTTGTGGGGCGTGCATGTGAGTACTTCGTCGAGTCGCCTTGCTGGTCCATTTTGCAGCGGGAGTGTTGCATGACATTCTTACCCCAAATTTACCTTGGCGACACGATCTACCCCACACTCTTTTAAAAGCAATACCCGTGTGGGGAAATAGCGGACAAACCGTTGAAGAGCAAGATCTCCCTGTAGTTAGACCTCCTGATTCTCCTGGCAAAGCTAAGCCCATGGGCGGATAGTCCTCGAGCGTTAGCGAACTTTATGAGTTACGAGATCTTTAACGTGCCTATAGCTACAAGCCACCAAAGATACAAGGACGAAAAAATTGAATCGAACCAAAAGCATCGGCGTGCGACTGTAAACACTATAGTGGCACAATTCATTGAATCACAGAGTACCCGTATTGCCACCTCAGACTCCTACGATATTTCTCATTATAACTTATTTCGGTGTGAAAGAACGGGTATTTTAGCATGATGCATGACCCTGCAGTACAGACTACGCACAAACAAATGAAATTGCGACTAAACTGCTTTGAACACCAGCTGAGATTGTTGTATCGCTAGCAATACTATTACGGAACGATATTTTACCGCTGTATCATTGTAGCAATATCTATATTTTATCCTTTCAGAACGTCCTAGTAATGAAGGCGGTAGTAATGTCAGTGTTATTTTGCATATTTTGTTGAGAATTATATTAGTGGCTGTAAATTCGGAAATAAACATGTAGCTGAAATGAACAACAATACAGTTGTCCTATATGAAGTAAAGAAAATTGGGATTTCTCAGCTTTTTTTCAATTGTGAATAATTCTTCAGAAGAATCACAATGCGTTGGTACGCATGCAGAGCTTCTGCCGAAAGTACGTCAAACGATAATGGATTGTTCTTAGCCTAAAAGCAACTGCTTTACTGTAACTGCGATATTTAGCGTGAATACATGTATTGGAAACAATTATTTCTGCTAAAACAACAAATGCCTATATTTTGTGTATCATTATGTGTTGCGTTCAGAAGCCATAAGGATTTCATGGTTGAAATGAACTTACATTTCATAAGCTTCGCTTATTAAGGTTGCGAGATTTTGGGTGGCTGTAATATGAAAATAAATCAAAAGGATCATCATCCAATGATGTCAAGATGTCTGGAATGGAAGCAGTTTTAAGTTTGTATTCGATAAAAAAAACAATTAAACGTGAAGTATGAAATAAAGCTGGCAACTTTTGCAAGGGGGAGCGCTACATCTGCCGGCTGCCTGGTCATAAAATGCTCGCCTTGAAACTTCAGTTGTAGGCTAATGTTTAAGCATAATTATAGTGCCCGCGCGCAGCTACTGTAAGAAGCCACAGTCAAAATTCATTAGCGCGCAACGAGCATGCGTCGTACAGTCAGAGCACCATCAGATGGTACTCATGTCGGTGAAGTGTTTGGCTTATTGCAAATATATTATAAGCATTGACAGCTTTAATTTCTTGGCCACGAGATAGTTATCTTTGTTTTCATGTGTATATTGTGTGTTTATTTGATAAATTGTACCTTAGGTTTCCAGTTCTTTCTTAATTCTAAGATTTCTGCAAGGGTTTCACACCATGAGTGCTGGGAGTGTTTTCCCCCAGCGCTTGTTGACTTTCAACTGCATACTCTGTTGGAAATTATAGCAAATGTGTCAATGCTATAACTACACTTCACATCGATTTAAACACACTGATTCTAAAAAGACGATTCTGTTCCTCTGCACCTTATATGTTACTAGTACTTTAGTGTCACATAAAACCAACAGATAATGACAACAAGAAAAGCATAAGGGCAATTACTTCATTAAATAAGTAAAACGTACAAATTCTCAATAAATGAATATGAAAGTGGACGAAAAGGTAATTGGCCCGAGGTGGAATACGAACGCATGAATTCGCATTACGCGTGCGATACTGTTATCAGTTGATCTACCGTGGCGCTGTCTGCTCGTCCACTTTCTTGTTTGCTTGTGTGTGTGCTAAGGTCAACGCTGAGATTGTTAGCAAGCACAATCGCTCACGGCCTTGACAGCGGATGTAGAATATCACTTCTCAAACCACGTGATGCTTTGTTGGTAGAAAGGATGTTCTAGGTCAACCACAAAGGTTGTAAATGGAGGCCTGGGCTAACACACCGAGTGTCCAGTTTAGTAATCCCGTATCTATAATTTCAATATTTCACGTTAGTAAAGAAGTTCTTCCTCCTATGCTTTCCGTCTTGTCATTGTGGGTTAGCATTATGTGATTGTCACTTAGGAAAACCGGGCACCTCGGTTATCTGACTTTTAGCCCGTTATTTTGTTTTTCTTGCGTGCTCCCATATGCCCCTCAATTATTACGGAAAACAGGCGCCAAAGGTTTGGAACGTTGGAATATCATTAAAGAAAGCAATAATTTAACGCTGGCGGTTTAGCGAACCGCGCACACAAGCGTTTCCTTCTAGCATGGTTGATGACACTGTTATGTCGACTACGAGTATGATAGTATGTTGGGTTTGCAGTAAAATTACAGCCTTTCGTCAATCTTTGCAGGTACAAAACACGGTGTTTACAATTAACAGGCCATTGGATCGGCACCAACGAGATCAACCTGCATTCGCTGCTCAATAAAGTTACTTGCACTCACCAAGTACTGGATTCGAGCTGATTTCAATTACCTCGGTTTTAGTTTTATGAAATACATACACCTGGAGTTTCAAGACCTCCAAGAAATAAACTCCATAACCCAGAGAAAATAAAGAGCACGAAAGTATGTAGAAATTACATTTTTAAATCATTATCACGTGTGTGCCAAAGGTAATCGTTAAACGAAAACGATACGATTAAACAGTGCCAAAGGCAAAGTGCAACCTACTCGAAACACGTGTTGATTACCTTGCGAATATCGAACAGCTATTTCGCCGTTATCACAAAGGAATGTTCGCATACTAGTATTGTTAACGTTGCGAAGTTTTGTCGTTATACTACACGTTATGAAGTTTTACCTATAAAAAATATGAATGGAGCATTAGGAACAAATATGTTGTTTGTTCGTATACCCCTTGCTCTTCGGAATGTATGAATGATTGTGGTTCATTTGTTAATGTCTGACTTCTTAAGCGCCGCACTCTGGCCTACTATTCAAATTGTCATGCTTTACGTTTGTATGACCGCGAATATTAAGTTTATCGTACATTTACCCCAAGGTTTTCTAGAGCGCAGTTGAAAATATGTGAAAACTATTAAAACAAATTCCGAATTACGAATAGTGACTTTGGTATTCGAAGACTGCATCGAACCGGAGAACATTCGATTCATTATTCAAGTTTGCAAACCTTGTTAACTGCTGTTGGAAAAGAAGGAGAGATAATGCATAAATGAGAGAACAGCTGGCATAAGTGCACAGATCTCAGCCGCTGCTTTCTGTTCAGTAGAGAGAGAGAGAGAAGTAAAGGCATGGAGGTCAGCCAGATACTATGCGTTTTGATACCCCGCGCTCAGAAAGGTGATGTAGGGACGAAGACAAATACGGAATGCAGAAATCAGCAATACTTGCGTACGCACGTTAAGATGCACGAAATGCATATAAATTGTTGCAGATAAAAGTCTACTTGAGATCTTTTGGAGATGTTCTTGTCGTTTTTTGCACCAGGTACGCGCATGCAGTTATGTTTTAAGGATTTTCATGTACAGAAATTCGTACGGCCTATTCAAGACATAGAAGCGCTTGATGCAAGCCGGGCAGCGATGGAAACACACTTCGAGCTGACCGTTTCTACAGCTTAGTGGAACGCATGCCAAGCGAATCAACTAGTCAGTGCAGCATGGCGACGAGCTGCTGGTCCTGCTGTGACAATTTTTCAGGAGCTGATGGGGAGGTTGAGGCTGTCGATCTATAAACTAGTCAGTGCAGCATGGTTACGAGCTGCTGGTACTGCTGTGACAATTTCTCAGGAGCTGATGGGGAGGTTGAGGCTGTCGATCTATAAACTAGTCAGTGCAGCATGGCGACGAGCTGCTGGTCCTGCTGTGACAATTTTTCAGGAGCTGATGGGGAGGTTGAGGCTGTCGATCTATAAACTAGTCAGTGCAGCATGGTTACGAGCTGCTGGTACTGCTGTGACAATTTCTCAGGAGCTGATGGGGAGGTTGAGGCTGTCGATCTATAAACTAGTCAGTGCAGCATGGCGACAAGCTGCTGGTCTTGCTGTGACAATTTCTTAGGAGCTGATGGGGAGGTTGAGGCTGTCGATGTATCAACTAGTCAGTGCAGCATGGTGACGAGCTGCTGGTACTGCTGTGACAATTTCTCAGGAGCTGATGGGGAGGTTGAGGCTGTCGATCTATAAACTAGTCAGTGCAGCATGGCGACAAGCTGCTGGTCTTGCTGTGACAATTTCTTAGGAGCTGATGGGGAGGTTGAGGCTGTCGATGTATCAACTAGTCAGTGCAGCATGGTGACGAGCTGCTGGTCCTGCTGTGACAATTTTTCAGGAGCTGATGGGGAGGTTGAGGCTGTCGATCTATAAACTAGTCAGTGCAGCATGGTTACGAGCTGCTGGTACTGCTGTGACAATTTCTCAGGAGCTGATGGGGAGGTTGAGGCTGTCGATCTATAAACTAGTCAGTGCAGCATGGCGACAAGCTGCTGGTCTTGCTGTGACAATTTCTTAGGAGCTGATGGGGAGGTTGAGGCTGTCGATGTATCAACTAGTCAGTGCAGCATGGTGACGAGCTGCTGGTACTGCTGTGACAATTTCTCAGGAGCTGATGGGGAGGTTGAGGCTGTCGATCTATAAACTAGTCAGTGCAGCATGGCGACAAGCTGCTGGTCTTGCTGTGACAATTTCTTAGGAGCTGATGGGGAGGTTGAGGCTGTCGATCTATAAACTAGTCAGTGCAGCATGGCGACAAGCTGCTGGTCTTGCTGTGACAATTTCTTAGGAGCTGATGGGGAGGTTGAGGCTGTCGATGTATCAACTAGTCAGTGCAGCATGGTTACGAGCTGCTGGTACTGCTGTGACAATTTCTCAGGAGCTGATGGGGAGGTTGAGGCTGTCGATCTATAAACTAGTCAGTGCAGCATGGCGACAAGCTGCTGGTCTTGCTGTGACAATTTCTCAGGAGCTGATGGGGAGGTTGAGGCTGTCGATCTATAAACTAGTCAGTGCAGCATGGCGACAAGCTGCTGGTCTTGCTGTGACAATTTCTTAGGAGCTGATGGGGAGGTTGAGGCTGTCGATGTATCAACTAGTCAGTGCAGCATGGTTACGAGCTGCTGGTACTGCTGTGACAATTTCTCAGGAGCTGATGGGGAGGTTGAGGCTGTCGATCTATAAACTAGTCAGTGCAGCATGGCGACAAGCTGCTGGTCTTGCTGTGACAATTTCTTAGGAGCTGATGGGGAGGTTGAGGCTGTCGATGTATCAACTAGTCAGTGCAGCATGGTGACGAGCTGCTGGTACTGCTGTGACAATTTTTCAGGAGCTGATGGGGAGGTTGAGGCTGTCGATCTATAAACTAGTCAGTGCAGCATGGTGACGAGCTGCTGGTCTTGCTGTGACAATTTCTTAGGAGCTGATGGGGAGGTTGAGGCTGTCGATGTATCAACTAGTCAGTGCAGCATGGTTACGAGCTGCTGGTACTGCTGTGACAATTTCTCAGGAGCTGATGGGGAGGTTGAGGCTGTCGATCTATAAACTAGTCAGTGCAGCATGGCGACAAGCTGCTGGTCTTGCTGTGACAATTTCTTAGGAGCTGATGGGGAGGTTGAGGCTGTCGATGTATCAACTAGTCAGTGCAGCATGGTTACGAGCTGCTGGTACTGCTGTGACAATTTCTCAGGAGCTGATGGGGAGGTTGAGGCTGTCGATCTATAAACTAGTCAGTGCAGCATGGCGACAAGCTGCTGGTCTTGCTGTGACAATTTCTTAGGAGCTGATGGGGAGGTTGAGGCTGTCGATGTATCAACTAGTCAGTGCAGCATGGTGACGAGCTGCTGGTACTGCTGTGACAATTTCTCAGGAGCTGATGGGGAGGTTGAGGCTGTCGATCTATAAACTAGTCAGTGCAGCATGGTGACGAGCTGCTGGTCTTGCTGTGACAATTTCTTAGGAGCTGATGGGGAGGTTGAGGCTGTCGATGTATCAACTAGTCAGTGCAGCATGGTGACGAGCTGCTGGTACTGCTGTGACAATTTCTCAGGAGCTGATGGGGAGGTTGAGGCTGTCGATGTATCAACTAGTCAGTGCAGCATGGTTACGAGCTGCTGGTCCTGCTGTGACAATTTCTCAGGAGCTGATGGGAAAGTTGAGGCTGTCGGTGTATGAACTAGTCAGTGCAGCTAGGCGACAAGCCGCTGATCTTGCTGTGACAATTTCTTAGAAGCTGATGGGGAGGTTGAGGCTGTCGATGTATCAACTCGTCAGTGCAGCATGGCGACGAGCTGCTGGTCTTGCTGTGACAATTTCTTAGGAGCTGATGGGGAGGTTGAGGCTGTCGATGTATCAACTCGTCAGTGCAGCATGGCGACGAGCTGCTGGTCGTGCTGTGACAATTTCTCAGGAGCTGATGGGGAGGTTGAGGCTGTCGATGTGCGTTGTAACAATGTTAGAATAGTAATTAAAGTTGTGTATATCACTGAGAGATTCGCGACTTAACGATGAGGTTTATCTCACCTTCATTCATCGGCATTACGACCTCAATGGCACTACGTAATAAATGTGCTAGAAGGCCGAAAACTTGTTTTAGAACGTTACATGTTAGGCTGCTGCGTCATCGGCCTTTACTTGTCACTTCCATAGCGAAGCTTTAAGTTGATTTCATTTATTTATTTATTTATTTAGTTATTTCTGGAAGTGCCCAAAACAGTTCTGCGCGTTAGTATTGGTGCACGTGTCAAAAAATTTTATGGGGTTTTACGGGCCATAACCACGATCTCATTATGAGGCACGCCGTAGTGGGGGACTCCGGAAATTTGGGCCACCTGGGGTTCTTTAACGTGCGCCTAAATGTAAGTACACGAGTGTTTTCGCATTTCGCCCCCATCGAAATGCGGCCGCCGTGGCCGGGATTGGATCCCGCGACCTCGTGCTCAGCAGCCCAACACCATAACCACTGAGCAACCACGGCGGGTTTGGTGCACGTGTGTTACACAAAGAACAAAGGGGTAATAGTATTTAAGAGTAATGGTAGTAATGCGAGTAATGGTAACTTTGACAGCACGCCGCCGCTGGCCATATTGCTGTTTCTTTTTCCTTTTACCCCTCTTTGTATTCTTGCTGCTCTTCGGGAGTCCTCAATGTGCGTTGCCTACCCATAACGGCGCTGCAAGAGCACTGAAATCAGTTAATAGGCTGGCTATTTTATATACGAATGGCAGACTAGTAACGTCACTTCACGTCGCAAGCTGCCGTTGCCAAAGCAGCTTGCGCAACGGCAATCTTTACCCGAAAGCGTATGCGGGGAGTTTATACGTGCTTTGTCTTGTTATCAGGAGCTCCTTATCATTAATTATGTGGTTTGGATACTTGTTTTGTGCTTGCTCTTTATTGAAATTATAGCCGTTGTGTATGTTGTATGCGTCATTTCAAAGAATGTAGACACGTTTCCCTTCACTGTGCTGAGTGCTTGAAGCCTGCTTCACCTCCGCTGCAGGTCGGCCCGATATTACACAACCTACGGGATCAGCGAATATTTTAGCCCATGGACGACGCCACGAAAGATGGCGATCAACGAGAGGCCAACAGCTTTGCTGTAAAAAGTATGACGTCGCACCTGGAAGTGGAAGTGACGTCGAGATCTTAGCCTTCTTGGAGCCAATGTTTGCATTTTATTGCGATAGCAATTATATGGACACTCCAAGCGGATTTCTGCCGTCGGTGTGGCCGTCGCCGTCGCCGTGAGGTTCCGTATATAGTCCAAGGGCGGTAAAACCATCGCCGCACGCTGTGTGCTGTATGCCCGCGTGAAATCACGCGAAGGACGCGCGCTTTCACGGGGAGTGAACGCACGGCGGAGAGCATTCGCGACGTCTTCCATTGCGCGAAAGGCCGTGGAGGGATGGGAGGGAGGGGGGCGACGTCGTGCTGCGGCACCAAATGCATATCTTGCGACCGGGAGCGAGGGGAACTGGAGTCTCGCAGGCGAAAGGTGGAAAGCGAGAAGGCAGCGCGGGGGGAGGGGGTTATGGCTTTTGCTCTGCGAGCAACAGCGTACTTGTACTTTGCGCCACGGAGGGCGGTCGCGCGCCCCGTATCTTCAAAGAGATCTGCAACATGGCTCCTACCTTTCTGTGCTCTATGTTTTCGTCGCTAAGTTTCCGTTGAAGCGATAAACCGCACGAACCTTCGCTCGCTGCTGGCACGCTTGCTCACGCCAGCGTTTTGACAGTGGTTGTGTGCGGTCATCGAGTTTGATCTATTTATGTTTACTTGTGCCAGCTGACATGATGCTTGTTAATTCAGTTAGTAAGCGAATGTGTCCAAGTTTATAAACCGATAAATCTACTATAGCTCTCTACTAATTTGCTATCGCAATTGAGGCTTCGTCATTCGGGCGAAACTGCGATTTTTTTTAAGGTGCGACATTGTGACCACTTCGCGAGCAGTGTTTTCTTTCTTTTCTATTTTTGAGCTTGCATCTGGCGTCAGCTGACACACCAGCATGTCATACTGTGAGAGTGGCCTGTGTCTTAAAGTGAACTTATTTAGGCTGTTAATGGCGGAAACTGCTTATGTACGTTCCTTAAGAAAATGAGGGAAGAGGATGGCATTGAATGACATTGGCAAACAGTTTTCATTAGTTACTTTGCTTTTTATTCGCAAAATATTATGCACCTACTACCCAGTATACAAGAACAAAAAGTAACATTCTTTAATGGATGAAAAGTAGTGTGGCGAACGCAGTCACAATGTAGCAATACATGAGAAATTATCTCGCAGAATAGTTGAAATACTCGCAATTGTGTGCCAAACCACGGCAGCTGCCACACCATGCACTCATATCCAAATGTTATTAGACAAGACTTCGTTCCACCTTATTAACCTGCCGCGGTGACTTAGTGGCCATAGAGTTGCGCTTCTGAGCTTGAGGTCGCGAGAGCAAACTCCAGCCGCGGCGGCCGCATTTCGATGGGGTCGAAATGTGAAAATGACCGTGTCCCGTGCATTGGGGGCACGTTCAAGAAACCCGTGGTGGTCAATATTAATCCGGAGTCCCCCAGTACGGCGTGCCTTATAATCAAATCGGGTCTTTGGCACGTAAAACCACGGAATTATTTGATTGCACCGTACTATCAGTTCTAGGTAAGAGAGAGAGCAAGGATAGGAAAGGCAGGGAGGTCAACCAGAAGAGCTCTCCCAAGAAACAAAGAACCTAATAAAGAAACGCCCTAATGGAGAAACAAGGAATGAAATAGATTTCATACTATCAGCCAATCCAAGCATAGTGCAGGATGTAGAAGTATTAGGTAAGGTAAAGTGCAGTGACCATAGGTTAGTGAGGTCTAAGATGTATGCACTTAAAGATAAGCATGGTAATATCATCCGCAATTTCGTTGACAGAGTAAAAGAAAAAAAAGCGGAAGAATTTTATACTGACCTGTACAGTTCCCAGAGCAGCCTAGATACTTTCATTCCAAGTAGTGATGAACAGGATACGGAGGATCCTTATATAACTAGCGATGAAGTTAGAAGGGCGTTCAAAGACATGACCAGGGGAAAAGCCGCTGGAGAAGATGGAATAACAGTAAATTTAATCAAAGATGGAGGAGATATCATGCTTGAAAAGCTTGGGGCCCTTTATACGCAAAGCCTCACAACTTCAAGTGTACCAGAGAGCTGGAAGAGCGCCAACATTATACTAATCCATAAGAAGAGAGACGTTAAAGAATTGAATAATTATAGACCCATTAGCTTGATTTCAGTATTGTATAAAATATTCACCAAGATAATTTTCAATAGAATCAGGGCGACACTTGACTTCAGCCAACCAAGAGAACAGGCTGGCTTCAGGAAGAGATATTCTACGATGGATCATATCCATGTCATCAATCATGTAATCGCGAAATCTTCGGAGTACTATCAACCTCTCTATACGGCTTTCATAGATTATGAAAAGGCATTTGATTCAGTAGAGGTACCAGCAGTCATAGAGGCATTGCGTAATCACGGAGTACAAGAGGTATACGTGAATATCTTAGCAAACATCTACAAGGATTCCACAGCTACCTTGCTTCTCCACAAAAAAGTAGAAAGTTACCTTTCAAGAAAGGGGTCAGGCAAGGAGACACAATCTCTCCAATGCTATTCACTGCATGCTTAGAAGAAGTATTCAAGCTCTTAGACTGGGAAGGCTTAGGAGTGAGGATCAACGGTGAATATCACAGCAACCTTCGGTTTGCAGATGACATTGTCCTATTCAGCAACAATGGAGACGAATTACAGCAAATTATTGAGGACCTTAATCGAGAAAGTGTAAGAATTGGGTTGAAGATGAATATGCAGAAGACAAATATATGTTCAATAGCCTGGCAAGGGATCAAGAATTCAGGATCGCCAGTCAGCCTCTAGAGTCTATAAAGGAGTACATTTATCTAGGTCAATTACTCACACGGGACCCTGATCACGAGAAAGAAATTTACAGAAGAATAACATTGGGTTGGAGTGCATATGGCAAGCATTACCAAATCCTGACTGGGAGCTTACCACAGTCGTTGAAAAGAAAAGTGTACAATCATTGCATTCTACCGGTGCTAACATATGGGGCAGAAACTTGGAGGTTAACGAAGAAGCTCGAGAACAAGTTAAGGACGGCACTAAGAGCGATGGAACGAAAAGTGTTAGGCCTAACGTTAAGAGACAGGAAGAGAGCGGTGTGGATCAGTGAACAAACGGGGATAGCCGATATTCTAGTTGACATTAGGCGGAAGAAATGGAGCTGAACAGGCCATGTAATATGTAGGATGGATAACCGGTGGACCATTATGGTTACAGAATGGATACCAAGAGAAGAGAAGCGCATTCGAGGTCGGCAGAAAACCAGATGGGATGATGAAGTTAGGAAATTTGCAGGAGCAAGTTGGAATGCGCTTGCGCAAGACAAGGGTAATTGGAGATCGCAGGGAGAGGCCTTCGTCCTGCAGTGGACATAAAATATAGGCTGATGATGATGATGATGATCAGTTATAAATGTATTCAAGATGCTTATTTTGCTGCCTGTAGTGCAATCGCAGCCTGCGGTATGAAGAAAAACGAATATAGCGCATCAGTTCCTTCACGTAGCGCTACGCTTTCATCATCACGGTGGGGTACAGCGCATCGGATGCAGCAGTGTGAACGTGCACGATAAGGAATATTCTGTCCCCCATCTATCTTTCCAGTAAATACTACGGCCTTGCTCAGGTGGAATTTGAAGCGAAGCGCAGGCCACGCCTTGAACGAATACGCAAATAACTATAGAAGTCTCAGTGCGTCGGTGGCAATAGATTGCGATAGCAAATTAGTAGATAGCTATACGAAGTACGAATTGTAGTTTTATAGGCCGTATAAACTTTGAAACGTTTACTAATTCACTAAATAACAGGTATGGTGTCAGTGCGAACAGGCAAAAATGAACCCGTGACACTCGATGACCGCGGACATTCCAAGCGAAGCTTCCATAGAAGCCCATACATTCAAAACATGGCGGTTCATCGGCGGTTCATGGGGCTTAGGGCCATCTGTGTGAGGAGGGAACACTTCCGGCGGAAGAAAAAATAATGTGACGCCCTATCCGTTAAAAACAGAAGTAGCGTGATTTTGTTCTCAAAGGCGCGAATTTTGTTTTCAGGGGCCAGCCATTAGAGGTGTATATTCAAGTGCCCCGCCATTCGACGTAATGGGCGTTTAGAGCTTTCAGCGCGGAAACCGATGCAGGAAAATTTCAGCCATACGGGTGTCGAAACCTCACCCTTGCGCAGAGCATACTTAGTTTGGAGGCCGACGAATGCTTTGGGCGTAGAGTGCGCGTCCTTTCATCGGACGAAAAGCCAGTGGGCCAGCGCTGTCCCAGGAAAACAAATCAAGTTAACAATTGTCTAGCGGTCGCAACTCAATACTTTTGACTGAACAGGTTAAGAAACACTGAAACTACACGCGTCACAAAATTCAGGCAAACGACGACAAGCAAAGCAACAAAAGATTTGAGGGGGGCGTATTGTACCAGGTGAACTTTACGAGTGCTCCTCTCTGCCCACTTCAAGAGCGCATTGCCAGTGATAGCGGCATCAACGCCCGCCGCTATCGGTGGGCGCTCTTACGGTGTGCGCTGAAAAAAAAAAGGTATTTATTGATAATGATTAAGTAAAACCGGGTTGTTCTTTTCTCGCCATGCGTATATAAAATTGATTAGGAATTTTATTTTCGTTGAATGCATCTAACTTTATCGCTTTAATTAAAAACGATTTTTTCTTTCGCAATGTTTGTTCCTTCTAGACATAGTCGCGCTTCAATCGCTTCTCCCATACCCACCCTTGCTGATGCCGGTGACAATACGCACTGAACCGCTTTTTGCCCGAAGCTTCGCGACCATTTGGATCGACCGCGACATTCGTTGTTAAAACACTGGCGTTAGGAAGCGCCGCAGCAGCCGCGAGCGAAGTGACCTTCGTGCTGTCTATCGCTTCAACGCAAATTGAGCGGCAAACACACGGCACGCACCAAGGTATGAACCGTCGGCGCACCTACACCTCTGCAGATCGCTTTGAGGACAGGGCGAGCGCGACCACGCGCGGCCGAGCAACACGCAGTTGCTGGCCGAGTACGATGCTGTTCCCTCCCTCACCCGGGGCCTTGCGCTCAACGGTACACGGCGCGCTTCTTCCACGCGTCCTCCCTTGCGTGCGTGAGATTGAGCCACCATCGTCGGCTCACCCTCGTACACTTGCACTCGCACATACAGGATACGGTGCGCGGCGACGATGTTATCGCCCTTGAACTTACTACGGAAAATGAAAGTGACGCCGACGGCGACGGCAGAAATGCACCTGGAGTGTCCATGTAAATGCTATCGCAATAAAATGTATGAGAGCTGCATAGTCTGTGTAAATGAGCCACCACCACACGTTAAAGGGATTGTGTAATCTACAGCGTATGACTCTAATAGGTAGTCTTCGGTGTATACAGCATTATGCGCTCGCCCATTGTAGTATACACCGAAGAAAGTTAGCAGCGCGAATTTATTTCATAATCTATATTACCATACCTTTCTTCACGACATATTTATTACATCACCGCCATATATGTTCCATCGCATTGATCATCGATTTAAGGTAGGTATTCCATTTTGTAAAACGAAAACATTTTCTGATCCCTTCCTGTCGCGCACAGCAATCGAGTGGAACCACCTTCCTGCGGACATTGTATCAATCATTGATAGCCAACGTTTTCGCGAAGCACTAACCACCATTACTTAAGTACATGCCCGTTTGAAATTGTTATTCACCGTATCTTGCTGCTGTATTTGTTTGCCTTTTTCGCACTCCTCTCTGTAATGCATTTGGCCTTGAGAGTAAATAAATAAATAAATAAACCAAAATAACAAGAGTTTCCTCCTGGAATCTACCATAAATGCTTCGCGGCTGCACATAAAAAATAAGATGGAATGAAAATTGAGTAGGGAATATGTTGGGCAGTAGAAGTAGGCTCGAAGAAACGGATGCATCTAAAAAGCGTCGGTACAAAAAAAAATTATAACAGCGCTGAGGTCGATGTAGATTAGCTACCACATCATGGTAAAGGGAACTTGTAAGAGTACCTGCAGCGTATGGCTCTATAATAAGTAGTCTTCGATGTATAATAGAAAATAACAAAATGTAATATATACAGTTATTCCGGTACTGCTATTTTCAAGTTTCAACTATTATTACTTGCCCTTTCAACTGTTTGCTGATGTCCACTACGTAGTATGTATACTTCTTATCAAGTATATTTAAAGGGAGTCTTCAATATTGGTGAAAATATTATTGCTCGTGTAGCTGATTGGACATGTAGACATATTATATTTATTTGCAGGAGTCTGATTGGATATCATCACCAAGGAAACATCCCTTTTCAAAACATGAACCGTAAATGGTACTTTCTCACTACAATGAAGCCAAGCGTACCTACGGTATTGTAGGGGACCTTAGTATTGAAGGAAACATTTCTTTCCTCGGCCTTGCCGACTTCTCGTTTGTTTTCATATAATATCAAGTGCTCATAATTATTCGTACTGTAAAGTCTGCAGCAACCACCTGTGCGGCCTTCAAGTGTTAGACTTCTAAATGCGCAAGCATGCTTACCCGAAAAGGGAAACCGTCCGTCCGCCCGCCTCTCCGACCGACCGTCACGTAAGGTGATCGCTTTCAAGATAGGGCTCGCAGTAGTCAGCGAATTCACGTTTGTGCTGCCTCTCGCTTGAAAGCGAAGTAAGCGGCGCGAACACAGCGCTCACGAAGCTATCTGCACTCGCCGCACTCTGCCGTCATCGCAGACTGCTTTCATGATACATGCCCGCGCGCCTCGTTTCAACGCGAACTAACCAGCGTGAACGAAGCGCGCACGCACCTATGTGCGCTGGGCGCACATTATCGCCATTGCGGATCACTTTCAAGATGGGGCCCGCGCAGCCGCGCCATACGGAGCCCCCATGGATTACGGTTGATCACAGTTGATGATGGTTCGACGCGGATGGGTAAGGCGCTAAAGAGTGTTAACGACTTATAATGATCCGAATGTAATCAGAGCACTGGTATGCTTGAGTCATCAATTCACCTTGCACCGCCGTCCGCAGCAGTTCGTGCAGCCGCAGCGCTGTCGTTTACCCGAGCGACACCGGGCTGTGCGGAGATGATCAAGTGGCACAATGTTAACGTATGCTTAGACAACTCCCAGTGGACTTCCGGCGTGATTTTTTTTTCTAAGGATTACGCTGTAAACTCATCCACTTGTGCACCTAAGGCTGCTGGTTTGTTTATTGCTAACACCATCTTCTCCAGCAAGGCAGTAAATTATTTTGCACGACAGTGAGCTCACAACAGCAGCTTCGCTGGGAGACGGCAGAGTTAAAAACGATACTCAATCTTACCGCCTGGTGTGCAGCCAAATATTGTTTTCGTGTTCGGTGTCGAAATTATCATCATGATTATTGGCCATGAAATCCGCCAAAACAGGAAAGCGTCCTTTATCTCTAGCAGAGTCTTACTTGCCCTTTGAGGGTAAAGTTATTAGTTGTAACCGGCAAACAAAGGTGTATTTATGTACCCATAAGGCTGCGTATCAGATGACTTGACCGGCTATCCCACAGTGCGTTGTATGCGGGGCGAGAAGGCGAAATAGATTTTCGCATTAATAAATCTCAAAGGTCATTGACCAATGCCATCATAACCCAATTATTAAATGAAATATTATAACTGAGTAATAATCAGTTACAAAAGTAATCAATATAGCTTTCTTTGCACTGTAGGAGAAACTTAACACATCGCGAAGTACAGCGGCAGTAAGCAGCACAAGGTCGTACGACGTTTACATTGTGTTATCCGAAGCATCCCAAAGAAAACGCTGTTCGCCTTCTAGATATTGGGATCAATGCCATTCCGCGTGAATACTCTGTTAGACTGAGTTACAAGCTCAGAATGCGTAATTTTTGTACTCAAGGTTAAACGAAACAACCTAATCCAAAGATGGTACTGATCATATATTATGAAGGGCGTCTTGATCGAAGCAAGAATGTTCTCGCTCTTCAACAGCGCCGTATATATAAGCACCGGGAGCCGAAATAAAAACATAATCGCATCGGGTAGAGACCGCCGCATCTTTGCTGCTTATTCTTGGATCGCCACTCCCCTGCAAGCACCGAGAACGCCACGATGAAGACAACGGTGCTCATACTGGCTATCGTTCTTGTCTCAGAACTGAGCTGCGAAGCGGCTAAGGTCTTGAATGGCTAATCCCCTTACCCTTAAGGGGCCCGTGGACCACTTTTTATCGAATCGGAGAAAGGCACTTGGATTGCAAATAGGCTATTTAAGAAATAATTTTCCGCGAAAAAGTACTTCATTGCGTTCATCAGAAGCGGAGTTATTGGCAATCAAACACGGCCTCCGCTGTGCTCCCGTTCCTTCATTAATACCTTGCACTGCGGAAGGCTGCGGTGGAGTGGGGCGGCGCCACAACGTTCGGCCTTCAATATGTCACCATAGCGCGCAGTTCTAATTTCATTTTGGATGTTAACATAGACGCCATGACTACCGATTTTGGTGCCAACGACGCGCTGAGCTTAAGCCAAACGCGGTTGTCCTAAGCGAGCCCCAGTGCGCTTAGCCACTGGACTCGTGGCGGCACCTTACGGAGGCCCCGGTGTAGCCGACCGCAGCGACCAATCGCAGCCGCTTATAGGTATGTGCTTTATTACGAAATAAAGCACCAAGAAAAGAGTGAGGATCATGGCTTCTGTTGAAACCAGAACGTTTCAGAGAAAGTTGACTTCACGCTCCGCTTGCGAGCGAGCTTCATGCACCACGTACGACAGCAAAACTTGGCTAAGATATTCAGAGCAGCGTATGCCACCTGCGGACTATGTTATTTAACCAAGCCTAAAATTTGAGCAAGTGTACAATAACCCAAATGTTGACGGCCATACAAGCATAAAGAATTACCAGCTAAATAGTAGACCAGAATACGTCGCTTAGGCACCCAGACATTAACAGATGAACCACAATCATTCACACACCGTGAAGCACCAATGGTGTACGAACAAGGCACTTATTTGTTCCTAATGCTCTGTTAGTAGTTTTGATAGTCAAGCCTTCATAACATTTAATGTAATGACAAAGCTTCCCAACGTTATTAATACTAGTATGTGAACATTCTTCTTCAAATAACGATGAAAACAGCTGTTCGATAGTCGCGAGGTATTCAACACGTATATCGAATAGCTTGCAGTTTTCGTATGGCACTATTTAAATAAATTATGGGGTTTTACGAGCCAAAACCAGTTTTGATTATGAGGAACGCCGTAGTGGGGGACTCCGGAAATTTGGACCACCTGGGGTTCTTTAACGTGCACCTAAATCTAAGTACACGGGTGTTTTCGTATTTCGCCCCATCGAAATGCGGCTTCCGTGGCCGGGATTCGATCCCGCGGTATGGCACTATTTATTAAGGCTTAGAGAGTGACTCCAACACTGCCCTTCAGAAAGCCTACACCGCTGCAACCAAGCTTGATCGAGCCAAGGTCCTCAAACCCCGCCCTAAGATCACAAGGACAACAACGCCTCTTCTTACTACTAAATTCTCAAACGCACTCCCCAACGTGAACAATATCCTCAGGAAATACCACCCAATTCTCACCAGCAACCAGAAACTTAATAAGATCTTTCCCGACCCGCCCAGAGTAGCCTACAGACGGAACAGTAATTTCAAGGACATTCTTGTACACGCCAAACTAAGGACAAAGACGAAGCCAACATCCGGTCCCTGTGGCCGCTCCAGGTGTTCCACATGCAAACATATTCAATCTACTACTACAGTAAAAAGTACAGCGTCAGATTACATTCACAAGGTAACTTTGAATTTCACCTGCACGTCAAGCAACGTAGTCTACTGTCTAGAATGTGCCACTTGTAACAAGCAATACATAGGTGAGACTGGACAAGAAATGCACACGAGACTCAACGGCCATCGCGCAAATACAAAACACAATTTACCTAAAGCAGTAGCCAGCCACTTCAATGAGCACGGCCATATATTTACAACATATATACCATATACTACAAACAAATTTTCGTTCACCTCGCGAGAGAAAATATACAGAATCATACCTCATACACAAGTTTAAATGCCTGCACCCCACGGGGATGAATTTATCGCGTCGCAACTTAGAATCGCTAAAAGCAGTAACATAAACCTTAAATTGTTATACCATTAACAAAGGCGCAAAACAAGTTAAACCTCCAGCTAATCTCGATGCTCAACCTCACCTATTCTTCCATTTCCAGTTCTTCCCTGCATCTCCCCTACCACTCAATTGATTATCGTCCTCCATGCTTTTACGCATTGATCAACCATACGAGCGCTTTTCCAGGCACACTGTCTCCCCCCCCCCCCCCCCCCCCATGTTTAAATTTCTAATTATATTTTTTCTACACTGTCACCCTCCTCAAACGCGCGTCTTTTTTTTCTTTTTTTTTCTCCACACGAGATCCACACCGAGACAGTCCAAAATCCCAGACGCCAGGATACCTTTTTCGGCGCCTTGACCACACAAGGTCTCGCCAATTCGGTATACCGCCGCGACGACGCCTAGGGCGAACTAGTGAGGCTAACGTCCCTTGACGGACCAAGCTGCTCCCTGTCAACCACAAAATTACCCGATGCCTTGATGCTACGCTACTCAAGTCATGCTTTCAACTCGTATTGTGACCTGCACACTGACCGGCTCTTCAGGGACCCCAAACGCACGCCGACCACGACTCCCCCGAACGCTCACTCGCCTCTCGCTCCCCCAACCCCCTATGACGGTTTTTTTTTTTTCTCTTTTTTTTTCTTTTTTATAAATTTTTTTGCCACTTTCTCGCTCTCCCGCTCTTGTCCCCTCGTCTTAGAAACCGCGCCTAGCCAGTCAAGCGCCGGCGCTCATTTTCTTTTCAGTCTCTCCCTTTACAGACAGCCACAGCGGACATCGACGTGACGTCACTCCACTAACCCTTTAAAACTAACCCGCCGAGGATGACGAGGCCGCCTTTGACGAAGATAGGTCCTCCTATCGAAACGTTGGCCAGCCTTTCTGAGGCACCTTATCCCTGTTTATAATCCTTATTCCTCGTGTGCTACTCCATTAGTCAGCCATCTTTTTTGATTTTGGATCAACTGAATAAGGGAATTTATTAGCCCGACGTGTCGGAGCCAATTCGGCTTCTTCTTCTGGGGGTATTCTTCGGAGGTGCGGTGTTCAGCTTTTACAAAGCTTCTTCACAAAAAAAAGGAGGGGGGAGAGGGGGGAGCAAGAAAGCAGAAGGGGGGGGGGGGGGAGACACTTGACAGGGCACCTTTTCTTGACAGACGGAAAAGGCGAAAGGTTGGGGTAGCGGCGGCGTTGCTGGTCGGCTGGGATGACCGATACCTTTTAAAAGCTGCACACCACCCTCTCCGAAGAATACCCCCTGAAAAGGAGCCGAATTGGCTCCGAAACGTAGAGCTAATAAATCCCCCTATTTGGTTTGGAGTGAATCTCTAAGTCTTAATCAATTTTCCAAGGCAGACGGGTAATTATGTCGAAATGTTTAGCTTCACAATTTATTAGTATTCACTTTCGTTTAACGATTAGCTTTGGCACACCCGCAACAATTTTTTTGATTAGCATAGCTTACACTGGAGGCGCAATGCTAAAGAGACAGCGGAGCTCATGCGCACCTACCTAGTCCTGGCTTTTGGGCTAGGCTAAGCAGTACCAAGTCATCCTCAGCATTTTCCGGAATTTATTAATTATTGATCGATTATAAATTAGCTATTCATTGGCTATCGATTGGGCATCGCAAGGTATTGAGCATGTATTTGGGCTAGGCTCAGCACTAACAAGTCACCCCAAGCATTTTCCGAAATTTATTGATTATTGATCGACTTGCTATTCATATTGGCTATCGATTGGCTATCGATGACTGACTAAGCTTAAGTAGTCCCCACCATGCTCATCTAGACTTAGCCAGGCTCAGCCTCGCCAGTTCACAGGGGTATTTGCCATTGCGCTTGGACCCTTTCTGCACTGCGCCTGGATGGGCCCACATTTTCTGTTCGCGGTTGACACATTACGCCCGGTTTAAACGGCTCCACTGTTCAAAAGTCACTCTTACATGATTTTGTGCACTCTTTGTTTTCGCTGTGTTATGAAGTTGATTTGTTGGAAGTCTTGAAACTCCTGGGGTACGTATTTGAATGGGTTAATACCTTAATCTAAAATCACGCTATTTGAAAAAAGTTCGGATCCAGTACTTGGTGAGCGAAAGTGACTTTATTGAGCAGGCAAGCAGGTTGATCTCGTTGGTGTTCATCCATTGGGCTTTCACTTGTATTGAAATTTAGAGGTACCTGCAAAGATTGAATAAAGGTTGTGTTATCAATCATGCTAGAAGGAAACGCTTGTGTGCCGACGTTCCTAAACAGTTAGTATTGAAATATTGGTGTCTCTATAAATATTGGAAACGTTCCAAACCTTGGAAGCCAGTTTTCCATAATAATTGTAACCGAGATACCCTGTTTTCATAAGTCACAACCACATAAAGAACACACAATGACAAGACGGAAAGCATACGAGGAATCACTTGCTTATAAAGTGAATTATTGAAATTACCGATACGGGAAGAATAAACTTGACACTGGGAGTGTTATCCAAGGCCGTCACTGACAACTTTAGTGGCTGACATAGAACATCCTTTCTGAGGCAAAACATTACGTGCTTTGTGAGGTGATATTCCACACCCGCTGACAAGGTTGTGGGCGATTCTGCTGGCTAATTCTCTCCGCGTTAACTCTAGTACCCATACATAAGCACGAACGAACGTGGCCGGGAAGACAGCGCCGCCGTAGATCAACTGATATGAGCATCGCACGCGTGATGCGAATTCGTGGATTCGTATTCCACCTGGGGCACGTTGCTTTTTTGTCCACTTTCATTTTCATTTATTTAGAATTTATAAGTTTCTGTTATTTAATGAAGTAATTGTCCGTTTGTTTTCCTTGTTGTCATTGTCTGTTTGCATTATGTGACAATAAAGTACCAGTAACGTATAAGAAGCACAGCAACAGAGTCATCAAATTTTTATATTCAGTGTGTTTAAATAGATGTGATGATTAGTTATAGCATTGACACATTTGCTATAATGTGCGACAGAGTATACAGTTGAAAGTCAACAAGCGCTGGGAGAAAACGCTCTAATATACAGCAGAGGAATACACAGCACATTGTGCGGAACCGTTAAAATAGTCATAGAATTAAAGACTGGGGACCTAAGAGACAATTTATCAAATAAACACACACTAGACACTTGAAAACAAAAAGCTATCTCGTCGCCAAGCAATTAAAGCTATAATATTTACAATACATTTAAATTAACCCAAACACTTCAGATGGTACACGCATGCTTTTTGCGGGCTGATGAAATTTTGACTATAGCTTCTTACGTACCTGTGCAAGGACATTCTAATTATGCTCTAAACATTAGCCCGCGACTGAAGTTTCAAGACGAGCATTCTAGGACCAGGCAGCCGGCAAGTGTAGTGCTGCTCCTGGCAAATGTTGCCAGTTTACTTTCAGGTTTCTCGATATAATTATTTTTTTGTGGAATACAAACTTAAAAACGCTTCTGTTCGGCGCATCTTGACATCATTAGATGATGATCGTTTTGATTTATTTCCGTATTATAGCCACCCAAGCTCTCGCAACCTTAGTAAGCGACTTTATTTTAACCATTGAATACTTACGGATTCCGAATGAAACTCATGATGATACTCAAATATAGACATTTGTTGTTTTAGCAGAACTAATTATGGGCACTCCGTGTACTCGCATTACAGATCGTAGTTGTTGTAAAACAGTTACTTTTAGGTTAATAATAATAACAATCTGTTATCATGTTAAATATCTCCGCCTTGAGCTGGGCATGCATGCCAAGGCAGTGTGATTTTTCTGAAGAATTATACACAATTGAAAAAGTAGTGAAATCTCAATTTTCCTTGCGTCATATAGAGCAGTTATATTCTTGTTCACATCAACTAGACATAATTTTTTCGGAGTTGGCAGCCACTTGTAGAATGATGAATAAGAATTTGGAGGACGCGTAAGCTTCGCCTTTAAGAGTGAAACGTGATAGCACTTAACGATCCCTAGCTGCTTATCATTCTTCCCGGCAACTGCAGCTTTTTTGTCTGCCTCCGTGTGCGGCTGCCGAGGAGGCGAGCGCCCTCTGGATGGTGTCTTTCCTAGGAAGAAACCATGGCGTGCCGCTGTATGAATTGTAGAAATTCTCGAAATGGGGTTGGTGTTTGAGGAGTTTCGGCGTAAGAGAATTATGTGTTCTCGTACATTCAAATTATTATCCGACGTTCTCACGTCTGTAGGTTGTGGTTAAGTGGTAATTGACGATCTTTTTAAGGATGTTAATTTGAGAAATTTCATTTTGTTCACTAATGCCTTGCGGCACGCGGAGGGCCTGCGCGGTCGAGGTGCTTTGGGATGATTATTTCGGCCAACGACGCAGGCGCGCCCGCGTCGTATTTTCTGGGACACGGGGCCCTTAACGCTATCGCATTAAAATAGGCAAAATAACACCAGTCTTCACAACTAGGACGTTCGGAAAAGATAAACTGTAGCTATCACTACAAAGACACCACGGTGAAATATCGTTTCGTAACAGTATCGCTATCGAGACAGCAATTTCAGCTGATGCTTGAAGTAATTTATTCCTAATTTCGTTTGTTTGTACGTAGTCTTATATTGCGGTGCAGTGGGTCATGCGAACAGGCCCGTTTCCTTCACTCCGAAATAAATTATAATGAGAAAGATAAAGGAGTCTGAGGTTCTCACAGGTGGCAATGCAGCTACTCTGCGATATACACAGTAGTGTCAATATACGCTTGCCATCGCACGCCGATGCTTTTGATTTAGTTCAATTTTTTGGTTGTTCCATCTGGGACGGCTTGCGGATATAGCCACATTAAAAATCCCAAACCTCTTGAAGGGCGCTAACGCTCAAATACTAATCCGTTCAAGGGGTTCGCTTTGCAAGTAGGATAACTAGGATATCTAAATACCGGGAGATTTTGCTTTACAGCAGCTTTTCGACAATTTTCCCGCACGAGTATTTATATTTAACGAGTGTGGGGTTTAATCATGCCGGCCCTGCTAAATGTGGCCTAAGAATGTCATATAACACTCACGCTTCTAAGATGAACAAGCAAGGCGACTGGACGAAGTAAAGTACTCACATGCAGGCCCCACAAACGATGGCTCGCAGGTCTCGTCTGCTTTGCAGTAGTAGTTCTGCGAGCAAGACACAAATTTATTTATTTATTTGTTTATTTATTCGCCTGTATTTCCTTTTTTTAACCGTATCCCGTATGTTAATAAAGTTTATGACCTAGAGTGTGACAAGGAAGCAAGCAAGAACACATCAGACGCACATATTCACCTATTACTTTGTCATGGCTCTCTATGTTTAGTGGCCAGCCATGTACTTATTACGCTTGACAAAATAGTTCAACCCATGAATTGTCCCCATGGGCCAATAAAACATGTTTACGTAATAGTTAAAGCACAGCGCTTCACATGCCATTTTAGTGGAGCATTAACCAGTGCAACGGAAGGAATGTTGCTGACAAGGGATGCCTTCAAGATGTCCTGGCTCTTCGAGAACGATGCCCATCCGAAACTATCAAATGCACACATTCACGTGTATACAATATTAATGAGGCGTCAGTTTCTACACTGGATAAGACTGCGATACATTCTATGACTGAAGCATATAACTATGTATTTATATGTTTAATTACCCGCTAATATTAACCGTTCCTTTAGCAAAGCTTCAAGATTTTACAGAACGTTCAGAAACCTATCGATGGTGGTCAGCGGCACGCATTGAAATGTAGAAGGCCATGCTTCGACGTCTATGTGGTCAGTTTTGTGGTACCTTTAAGGTATCATTGTGATGAATCGTTCATAGCGCCCTCCTCAAACAGCTTCTCTCTGTGTTCTTTCTTGCTTTTATTTTTTTCTTTACCTAAGAGCGGAGAATCTTAAAGTGCAAAACTAGAAAATGCCATGCAAATCAATGATCTAACACTTTGTTACACAAAGTTTATCATTTCCATTTTTTTGCGTGCATTCTAATCGCCTTTGGTTTGCGCCATGCCAGACAACATAACATTTCTGATATCCGTGACGTTTCACCTAATACCACATTTTGATGCAATGCCGCTAGAGCACTGCATGCAATAACGCACCGAGTCGACAACTTCTTTTTTTTTTTCGGCCGTGTCAAAAGTCTCGTGATACGCTTCATTCGCTATAGGATGAAAGAAACAAAATCTTGCGCCGTGCCATCAATTCAGAAGCCTGGTACAGTAATGCACTCGACACGGCCACAGCATATATGGGGGCGTGCGCCCCCTTTTTTGTGTGTGTGTGTGTGCACACGCAGCCTTTCTCCGTCTAGTTTTACCTCGTTTTTGCAGTGCTTTTTTCGAAACAATGGAGCTGAGTGGTAACTAAATCCTTGAAAAAATAATGCGACACCTAAGCATTTGTTATGAGTTCTGAATGCCAAAACATTAATGTCCGGTTCAACGCCGTTCAGTGGTCCCTGAGTGTATCTTATTTCAAAGCCTGTCGTTGCGCAACCTTTGGGGTTTAGTGTCGCTACTTCTGCTGTGTACTGCCAGGTCTGTCAGTATTGTGGTGGTGTATATTTATGGATATCTACCAACATTAAATGCGTGCAGTATCCAAGTATCAGAAAAAGGCTTTCCATACGCCCTGAATGCTGACAAACGGAGTAGTGCCAGTCAGTGTGCCTCTATTCTGCGTAATAACAAATAAGTTACTACATAAAACGTAAACATATGTACGCAACTTATAGGTCCCTGTAGAGCACAAAAACTTCTTAATGAAATATGGCCTTTGTCTACACGGTTCTTTCATTTGTTTTATTTGTGTAGTCAAAGAATTCCGTGCTTCCCACTGGGTATTCCATGCTTCCCACAGTTTCAAAAGAACGGTAGAAAATCTTCAATTACTACTACACTTGTCATTGTCATTTTTACCTTGACAAACAGCTTACATGACCTTATTCCTCATGGCCTGGCTGCGTAGTCTTCTTACGGTCCATCCTTCTAAATGTGAGCGTGAATTTCGGCATAGCTTGTGCGCGGTTTAGTGTTTCAACATAAAAATTGCAAGAAACTAAATGTGTAACCTTTCATGTGGGTACACAATTCATTTGGTTGCATGGTACATTGGATTATATTAAAAATCATAGTATGCATCATCGCCTGCTGTGTAGGATATATTCGCACAGTTTAACTTGACTGAAGCTATGCTTTACATGTGCAACCCCATGATGCGCGTTGCATCTCCATAATCTTTAGTAATTTTTTTTCATGGTGGAAGCTTTGTTCGTTGCTTCGGAATCAAAGCTACTTCACTACGCCCTGCTGCTGTCCTAATCCGTACCATTGCTATGCGTTGGCACCACATCGATATCGCTTATTCGTCGATTTCTGTTATAGTGTGCTAAAAGAACCCCCAGTAACAAGACGCTACACACGTTTTTAAAATTAGACCGCAATTATTCTTAAGTAGTCTGCCAGATTAGGAGCTTCTTGAAGGCGAGCAAGCGCACTACAATAACCTTCAGCATCAGAACTTCTCAACGACTAGTTCCTTGCTGTAAAACTATTCACACATATTCGAAGATTGCAAATGAAAGAAATTTTTTACTGCTTTTTCCTGAGCGAGCAACCTCGTGCTTTGAAGAACATGTTTACTTTCGTTCACAGAAGCACAGCTCTTGTGCTTTGTTTTCTTGACCGTGATAATGTATTATCCCTCTAGGGCCTCTGGCGTACACAGTAAATCAGTCCGCAGATATCGTTCGTCTGCTAAACTTCCATTCTGGCTTCAGACGACAACTTGTGCTTTCCAGAGGACTTTTCATACCAAAACTAAAAGATTTCCGCTCACATACAGGTAAAAGAAAAATAGCCTTCATCGCCTTTTTCTTGTAAGTCGCCCTTACAATCAGTGGTATTTTGCTACTAAGCTTTTAAAACACAAAGTTGTACTTACCCCACATTTCTTGCCCCGCGAGGCCCCTCTGCCTGGAGGTTTACCAGCGGGTGTCCCCTCCGTCAGCATCACTGCGGGAGGACTTGATATTGAAGTTTCCCATAATGTCGATGACACGAATGCTGAGAGAATCTTACATCATATGAAAACGGCAAAGTGAAATGAAACGGCAAAAACACAGTTCGAATCTTTAACCTATCGACCGTTCTCTCAGTCTTTGCTGCATCTCAGCCAAGTTTTGCGGTGGGGTGTGGCCTTATTTTATTATTACGACGACTGTACATAAACCATCCGCAGCGCACTCTGCTAGTGGTCAGCGGACATCGTCCGGTATTTTCAGTTTAATTTCAACCAAGCTTTAATTTTCGTAAAGCGTGCAGTAGGTCAGTTTATTGTAATCCAAGGTCGGTGCTCTTCCTGTTTTTACTGGAATTTTGATACACATGCATGAACGACCACCGTCTATAGGCGCTTACTTAAGAGCCTCCAGACCAATGTCTAGAAAGAAGACGACTTCAGCTAACAAATTACTGTATTTTAGATTGACAAACATAACTTTAGAGGTACGTATCCTGCCATCCTGTAGGAGAGCTTCAAAAACATTTGTCGCCTCGGAACATACCTGCTGAGAGAAGAACGATAGCCAGTACGAGCACCGTTGTCTTCATCGTGGCGTTCTCGGAGCTTGCAGGCAAGTGGCGATACAAGACTAATTGACACAAGTGCCGTGGTCTGCAGTCGAGACAAATATGTTTTCGTTACGTCCGCTCCTGCTTATATAGGGACGCTGTTGGAGAGGGAAAACATTCTTGCAACGCTCCAGGCTATTTACCGGTTATATAAGTGCCATTTTTCCTTAGGACTTTTCCCTTGACCTTGTTAAGGAAAGGCTCTCTAAGGCTCGCCTCGTTGAGAGTGCGAAAGTAAGAATAAACGTTGAATGGCGTTGAGGCAAATATTTGCGATACGAGCAGCGATTTGTTTGGCACGTTTCGTATAACGCTGCGTAAATGTCGTGCGGCCTTGTACTCCGTGCTGTGGCTGTAGTTAGTGTTGAGCTAAGCTTGCCGTCAAGTGCAAGGAAAGCTGTAATAATTTCTTTTTTCATCTCATTATTAATCGATTGTTATGGTTCATCGAATAATTGCGTCAGATGGCCTCAGTCAGTGACCTTCGAAATTTATTTATACAAAAATTTGTTTATCATTGTTGCCGAGCATTCGACGCGGCGCGTTATGGCGGGTCCAATTTTCCGGTAAACACTAAACATTTTAAGACCCTTATTGAGAGCATAAGATGTGCTTCGACTGTTCCACACCATGAGCAGGCTCACCATAAAATGCTTATTTGGAATCATTGATGGTAAGAAATGAAGCTTCTTTTTTCCTTGCTTCTGGTGACGAGGTATTATAATGATACGTATGATGCAGAACACGATAACTGCGTCAAATAAACGATAGTTGCTATTGCTCTCAAACCCTCGCGTCAGATATATTTCTGCGTATCTCAAGGTCAGAGTTTGTACAAATTTTAACAGTGCCTTCGCTCAGCGAAGATGAAGCTTTGTGCTCGCTGTCATGTAAAATATTTTGCATTGCCATAAAGGGGCCCTGTACCACCTCGCGGGCTTGGTTAAATAACATAGTCCTCGGGTAGCATACGCTGCTCTGAATATCTCAGCCATGTTTTGCTGTCGTTCGGGGTGAATGAAGCTCACTCACAAGCGGTGCGTGAAGTCAGCTTTCTCTGAAACGTTCTGGTTTCAACAAAAGCCATGATCCTCACTATTTTCTTGGTGCTTTATTTCGTAATAAAGCACATTCCTATAAGCGGCTGCTATTGTTCGCTGCGGTCGGCTAGAGCGGGGCCTCCGTTAGGTGCCGCCACGAGTCCACTGGCTAAGCTCACTGGGGTTCGCTGAGGACAACCGCGTTTGGCTTAAACTTAGCGCGTCGTTGGCGCCAAAATCGGTAATCGTGGCGTCTATGTTAACATCCCAAATGAAATTGGAACTGCGCGCCTCGGTAACATTTCGAAGGCGGAGCGTTGTGGCCACGCCCCACTCAACCGTAGCCTTCGCAGTGCAAGGTATTGAAGAAGGAATGGGAGCACAGCGGAGGCCGTGTTTGATTGCCAATAACTCCGCTTCTGATGAACGCAATGAAGTAGTTTTTCGCGGAAATAATTTTTTAAATAACCTATTTTCAATCCAAGTGCCTTTCCCCACTTCGATAAAACGTGGTCCAGGGCCCCTTTAGGGGAAGGTGGTTAGCCATTCAACAACTTGGCCGCTTCGCAGCTTACCTGCTGAGACAAGAACGATAGCCAGTATGAGCACCGTTGTCTTCATCGTGGCGTTCTCGGTGCTTGCAGACGAGTGGCGATCCAAGAATAAGCAGCACAGATGCCGCGGTCTTTACTCGATGCGATTATGTTTTTATTTCGGCCGCCGGTGCTTATATAGGGGCGCTGTTGGAGAGCGAGAACATTCTTGCTTCGATCCAGACGCCCTCCAGAATATATGATCAGTAGCATCTTTGGATGAGGTTTTTTCGTTTAACCTTGAGTACTAAAGTTACGTATTCTGAGCACGTAACTCAGTCTGACAGAGAATTCACGCGGAATGGCATTGATCCCAATATCTACAATGCGAACAGCGTTTTCTTCGGGATGTTTCGGATAACACAATGTAAACGTCGTACGACCTTGTGCTGCTTACTGCCGCTGTACTTCGGGATGTGTTAAGCTTCTCCTGGAGTGCAAGGAAAGCTATATTGATTAGTTTTGTAACTGATTACTACTCAGCTGTAATATTTCATTGAATAATTGGGTATACTGGCGTTGGTCAGTGACCTTTAAAATTTATTGACACGAAAATCTATTCCGCCTTCTCGCCCCGAATACGACGCAGTGTTGTATAGCCGGTCAAGTCTTCTGGTAAGCACGAATCGTCTTCACACCCTTATGCGTGTATAAAAGGAGCTTTGTTTGTCGATTACAACTAATATCCTTACCCTCAAAGGGTAAGTAAGACTCTCCTAAAGAGAAAGGAAGGTTTCCTTTTTAAGCGGCTTTCGTGACCAATAACCATGATGATAGCTGTGACACGGAACACGAAAATGATATTTTAATGCACACGAGGCCGTAAGATTTTGTAGTTTTCAACACTGCCGTCTCTCAGCGAAGGTGCTGTTGTGAGCTCACTATCGTGCAAAATAATTTATTGCCTTGCTGGATAAGAGGGTTAGCAATAAACAAAGCAACAAGCATAAGGTGCACAAGTGGATGAGTTTACAGCGTAACCCGGAGAAAAAAAAATCACGCCGGAAGTCCACTGGGAGTTGTCTAAGCATACGTTAACATTGTGCCACTTGACTCATCTCCGCACAGCCCGGTGTCGCTCGCATAAACGAAAGCGCTGCGGCTACACGAACTGCTGCGACGGCGGCGCAAGGTGAATTGATGACTCAAGCAAACTAGTGCTCTGATAACTTTCCGATCATTATAAGTCGTTATCACTCTTTAGCGCCTTACCCATCCGCGTCGAACCATCACCAACCGTGATCAACCGTAATCCATGGCGGCTGCGTATGGCGCGGCCGCGCGGGCCCCATCTTGAAAGTGATCTGCAATGGCGATAATAAGCGCCCAGTGCACATAGGTGAGCGTGCGCGCTTTGTTCTCACTGATTAGTTAGCGTTGAAACGAGGCGCGCGGGCCTGTATCATGAAAGCAATCTGCGATGGCGGCAGAGTGCGGTGAGTGCAGATAGCTTCGTGAGCGCTGTGTTCGCGCCGCTTACTTCGCTTTCAAGCGAGAGGCAGCACAAACGTGAATTCGCTGACTACTGCGAGCCCTATCTTGAAAGCGATCACCTTACGTGACGGTCGGTCGGAGAGACGGGCGGACTGGACGGTTTCCCTTGTCGGGTAAGCACACAAATGCTTGCGCATTTAGAAGTGTGACACTTGAAGGCCGCACAGGTGGTTGCTGCAGGCTTTACAGTACTTGACACTATATGAGCACTTGACATTATATGAAAATAAACGTGAAGTCCGCAAGGCCGAGGAAAGAAATGTTTCCTTCATTACTAAGGTCACCTACAATACCGTAGGTACGCTTGGCTTCATTGTAGTGAGAAAGTACCATTTACGGTTCATGTTTTGAAAAGGAATGTTTCCTTGCTGCTGATGTCAAGTCAGACTCCTGCAAATAAATATGTCTACATGTCCAATTAGCTAAACGAGCAATAATATTTTCACTAATATTGAACACGCCCTTTAAGTATACCTGATTTGAAGTATACATACTACGTAGTGTACATCAGCAACAGTTTAAAAGGCAAGTAATGATAGTTGAAAATAACAGTACCAGAATAACCGTATATATTACATTTTGCTATTTTCTATTATACATCGAAGACTACATATTAGAGCCATGCGCGGCAGATACTCTTACAAGTTCGCTTTACCATGACGTGGTAGCTAATTTACGTTTACCTTGACGCTGTCATATTTTTTTTCTTGTACCGGCGCTTTTTAGATGCATCCGCTTATTCGAGCCTACTTCTACTGCCCAACATATTCCCTACCCAATTTTCATCCAGCCTTAGTTTTTTTATGCGCAGCCACTAAGCATTTATGGCAGATTCCAGGAGGAAACTATTGTTATTTTGGTTTTTTTATTTATTTGTTTACCCTCAAGGTCAAGGGCATTACAGAGGGGAGTGGGAAAAAATACAAACAAATAAGCAGTAAGATACAGTGAATAACAATTTCAAACAGGCATGTACTAAAGTATAATTGTGGTTAGTGCTTCGCGAAAACGTTGGCTATTAATGATAGATAGAATGCTAACAGGAATTTGGTTCCACTTGATTGCTTTTTCGTTTTACAAAATAGAATGCCTACCTTATAGCGATGATCAATGCGATGGGACATATATTGCGGTGATAGAATAAATATGTCGTGATGAAAGGTATCGTAATATACGTTATGAAATAAATAAAAGCGGCTAACTTTGTTTGGTGTATACTACAATATGCGAGCGCATAGTGTAGTATGCACCGAATACTACCTATTAGAGCCCTACGCTGTCGATAGTATTACACATTCCCTTTAACGTGCGGTGGCAGCTAATTTCCAGAGACTATGTAACTCTCATATATTTTATTGCAACAGCATTTATATGGACACTCCAGCCGCACTTCTGCCGTCGCCATCGTCATCACTTTTATTTTCCGTATCAAGTTCAAGGGCGCTAACATCGTCGCCGCGAGCCGTATCCTGTATGTGCGAGTGCAAGTGTACGAGGGTGAGCCGACGATGGTGGCTCAATCTCACGCACGCAAGGGAGGACGCGTGGAAGAAGTGCGCCGTCTTCCGTTGAGCGCAAGGCCCCGGGGGAGGGGAGGGAGGGAGCAGTGTTGTACTGCGGCAGTAACTGCGTATTGCTCGTCCGTGCGTGGTCGCGCTCGCCTTATCCTCAAGGCGATCTGCAGAGTGTAGGTGCGCCGACGGCTCATTTGTGCGTAGGTGTTCGCCGCTCAGTTTGCGTTTAAGCGATAGACAGCACGAAGGTCACTTCGCTCGCTGCTGCTGCGGTGCTTCCTAACGCCTGTGCTTTAACAACTAATGTCCGCGGTCATCGAGGATTACGTGTTCATGTTTGCCTGTGCGCACTTACACCATACTTGTTATTTAGTTAATGTATAAACGTTTCGAAGTTTTTATTGCCTATAAAACTACAATTCTTATTTCGTATAGCTATCTACTAATTTGCTGTCACAATCGATGCTCGGAATTTCGGGCGAAACTGCGACTTGCCCAGTGTCCTAAGATTTACAATGGAACAAATGGACTCAGAATCCACTTCCATCGATACCTGCCGTCTATTCACAGTGACAGGACGCCGTAATTGAGAGCTGCCGATTAATTGTGGCCACCTGGAGTTATTTAACGCGCACCAAAATAATGACAAAAGCGTTTTTGCATTTCCGTTGGAATGGGAGAGGTGCGGCCGAAACGCTAAAGTCACCTTGTTACTGCAGTGACTGTCGCTGAAAGAACAAATCAGCTGTTTGAAATTTCGTATAACAAGGCGGAATTTTACCTGCGTGTCGAACCTTACAGAGGCTCCATTCCTAGCTTTGCAAGTCGATGGCTTCGACGCAAAACGAACGCGGAATAACCGTGATTTGCCCACTGTATCTTGCGCTAGATTTTTATGGTCAGCGCCAGTGCAATGAGCACTTTCCGATATCTGGAATGCAAGTGATTCTCCGTGCGCAAGACTAGCCGCCTTCATGCACAAACTGCTTTTAGTTATGTAAAAAAAAAGAAAGCACCGTGCAGACTGTAATAAAGTGTAAGCGCTGTATTAAGTGGGCACGCACTATTGTGCTGTGTCAGGCAAAGGAAGGTGTACCATGAAGCGGTTGCAGGCAGGTGAGATGGACTGCGCGCTAGCATACCTAATTTTCTCGAAGGAGAGATTGAATTCGGATTTAGGTATCGTCTACATTAGTTGAGTGCCTCTGCCTTCGTTATATCAACTGTGCCCTATAGTTACTAAAAGCACACGTTTTTCTCCTAGTATGCTTTTTGCGGAATGGCCAATTATTCTGTGTACGCAATCTGAAAGCATGCTGCACATTCTTGCGAACACGTTCATGCAGGCATAGACAGAGAACATATATTTCAAAGGAGAATGATTTGTTTACAATACAACAAAGTGCTCAGCGTAGTTTCACTGTAGGTTTTTAACACAGAATGGGAACTTATATACCAAGCTTTGAAAGTAACAATTAAAAAACAAACTGCAACAGTAAATACAAAAGCAGATAGGCAGTGTTAGTGCCTGAAGCTTTTAAAATATGAAACAATCATCACGCATGAACTTGCATGAACGTCGTGCAGTTTTGACCAACCTCTCAGTTCACCGTTTTCTCGTTCATTGAAAAAAGTTTTGTTTATAACCAAAACTACGTAAAATAGCAGGTAACTACAACATCAGCAACAGAACACACATATGTACTAAACTTACTGAATGGTCCCATTTTCTATAGTTAAGTTATCTAACGAGGAATTTAGACAGCTAAGTGCTTGCAGCTTTAATGAAAAAATAGGTATTCATGACTATCATGAAAAAATAAAGAATTAAAGTGCTGCATGAAAATGTACGAGGTGTGATCAAAAAGGAAGCAAAGTTTTGAAATAGCACGCCAATCCCCAGAGAGAGCACGCTGCGGCTACTCAACGCATGTAGCAGCGGGTTTAGACAACAAACTGCCATTTGCCATGTTTCGCTATGCCCGTTAGTTGGTAAGCTACAGCCGTCAAAGTGAGCACGTGAACAAGCTGTTTTTCTGAAGCTGAATAATCTATGGCTTAAACTAAAAGACATAATAGCACATTGTGAGGGAACGTTCGTTCCTACGCGACCGAAACGTACAAAAAGCAGAAACCCATGGGTTACGCGTAGTGTGATCCACCTAAAAAGGAAACTACAAAAAATGCGGAAGAAAAAACGTAATCCTGAAGATATTCGCCGGCATTCTGATGAGCTAAAAACTACTATTCGGAGCGCAAGAGATGTTTTCTTTTCAATGAAACTAATACAATTTTATGACACAAGTACCCACACAAGTTTTGGCGTCACCTATCGAGGCGCTAGAACCACGTGGCTAAGATCAATGTAAATGGAACTATAACTTATGAAGCTCACACTGTCGCCAACACATTTAACAGACACTTTCAGTCCGTTTTTACACGTACCCCTGCGCTTACAGGAAGTGAAACTGTGACGAATCGTTCGTTATCAGTGCCTGAAGTAGTCATAACTCAAGAGGAAACACTTAATTTATTGCTACAGATTGACTGTTAAAATCCTCATATCCTGATACTCTTTCAAATGTTTTTTTAAATGTTTTTCAAACGCAGAACAGATAACTGCTTTCATACATCCAAATTTTGTAGCGTCGCTTTAAACAGCCACCCTGCCGATGGACTGGCTCCATGCCAATGTCCTTCCGATTCACAAAAGAGGCAACAAGTTACTGGTAACCACTTACTGGCCGATTTCACTCACTACTAGCTGTTGTAAAATGATGGAGAATATTAGTTGCTGTACGGTGTTCGCAAATTCTATCAGTACATTTTTGGTCGGAAGTTTCAACTCTTGACAGACCATAAGCCGTTGCTGGGCCTTTGGACCAGGCCACGTAGGCCGGTTCCTGCAGTATTGGTACATCGGATGTTGCGCCGGAGTTTGCAACTTTCTGCATGCAGCTACGAATTGTTGCACATACCAGGCTCCAAGCTCCCACATGCCGACGTTGTCAGTCGTCTTCCTCTTCCTGTCAAGGATGAGTAGGAGCGGCCTTTGGCCTTTGGGAGACATCTTGCTGCTTGAGGCAGCGCCGGAGGTTCCTCTAGATTCTACCAAGATTGCAGCATTAACACGGACTGACCCAGTGCTGTCACGTGTGAGCCGCTGGATTTTGCAAGGCTGGCCTTCCGGGTAGGTGCCAGAGGAATTCTGCCCACTTATGGTCAGGAAGAACGAATTGTCCACCTACAAAACTGCGTGCTGTGGGGATCTCGCGTTGTGATTCCAACTTCCGCGCAGGACCAAGTCCTGGACACCCTACACACAACGCACCTGGGGGTAGTAGGGATGAAGGGTTTTGCACGCAGCACAGTGTGGTGGCCGGGCATCGACAGTCACATCGAACGCAAGGTAGCTGGTTGCCAAGTATGCCAGGAAACTCGGCAAGCCCCTTGTAAGACACCGGTGCACCCATTGGGAGTTCGCTACGAACCCTTGGTCGCGTTTGCACATCGATTTTCCGGGTTCCCTCGAAGGGGTAAGTTTTTCTGCTTGTCGTGGAGTCGCATTCCAAATGGCTGGAAGTTTCCTTGATGGAATCAATAACGACCTGTGTTGTAGAGCACTTCACGGGCTTGGGTTTACCCGAAAGCCCGGGCCGGGCCGAATAGGGCAGTTTTGTCACGGGCTCGGGCCGGGCTCGTGCATGGCATGTGCTTTTTGACCCGGGCCGGGCTCGGGTATTTTGACGCGGGCCCGGGCCGGGCTCGGACTTTCTGGTCATGTGCATGTAACGTGTAGCGAGTTATCCTCGCGCGTCTAGACTCTGAAAAACCTGTTGCGCCGGCGCAGCTGGAAGCTAGCAGTGCTACTCCTGTGTACTTCTTCCCTTTTCTTCTTCCGTCGTATTTTGCGTTGTTTCAACAGAATTTAAAAGCGCAGAAAAACCGAAGTCGCCTCAAACCAAAGGATGTCATTGTAATCCTTACCTAAATCAGTGTAATTAATCATTTAAGCGCGGTGCAAGCGCGTTCGCGACTTGCTGATTCTTCGAAGGCGAATTGGTAAAACGATGACTGGTAAGGTAACATAATTCGTCACACGGCTGAAATATGGCACTGCGTTCATCCATGATTGCACGCATGTTCTCAACCGGCCGCCTAGAAGCAGCGCATTACGCTGCACCATGGAGGAACGAGAAGCATTCTTTCTCCATTTACTCCATCCATGCACTGCGCTCACGACCGGTCGTGGATGTGCTCTGGCTATAGTGTACTAGAATACGCTTGAGTGGGACGAGCGGCTAGGGCGGCGTATGCTTTGCAGTGAGACGCCCGACATGAAAAAATACTGTGGCGGCGCTGCGATTGAAGTGGATTGGGCCGCCTCAAGGTCGCGCCTTTGGAAACTGCTGGCCTCTGCTCGGCAGGGTCATTCGTACGCTGGTATTTCGCGCGCTGGTATTTGCGTTCAGACCGCTAAAATGGTGTTCATAATTGCATATGACATGTATTTATGCCTCAAGAATAAATTTCTTTCATTCTCTTCTTTATTTCATTTTTTAAATGCCGCTCGGTGATGTTTTCCGGTCTTGGGCGGGGTTCGGGCCGGTCTCGGGCCGGGTTCGGGCTGGTTTCGAGCCGGGTTCGGGCCGGTTTCGAGCCGGGCTCGGGCCCGGCTCGGGACTAAGGTAAAGGGGTGGCTGGCCGGGCCGGGCGGGTAACGTAGAATATTTTCGGGCCCGGGTCTCGCCATAAAACTTTTGGTCGGGCTCGGGCGGGTAACCCAACGTAAAAACGGGCCCGGGCCGGGCCGGCGCTGAAAAAGTCGGCCCGTGCAGTGCTCTACTGTGCAGTATTGAAATAACTTCAGGCGATGTTTGCTCGCTTTGGAATTCCCGAAGTGTTAGTGTCGGACAATGGAAATGCGGTCATGTCAGAAGAGTTCGCCAAGTTTGCAAGAAAGAACCAGATCCGGCCCATTACAGTGGCGCCCTATCACCCGTCCTCCAATGTACAGATTGAGAGGATGGTACGTCGGCAGCGCCTCGCGCTGTGGCGAGGGACACCTGGGAGAGGGTGGTAACGTCGCCAAGTTAAGACTTCACCACGCGTTACCTCGCAAAGCCTCGCACAGCTGGTGCGAGGCGTTGCTTTTTGTTCGCACTACGCGGCCTAACCAAGAGCTTAACCCTTTTGGCCCTGGCGTCCTATAAAAAGGACACGAAGAGAAATTGTTCTAAATCCTGACGCAAATGGTTAGCAAACTCAAAAAAGAATTTCAGCTACTCTCTATACACCTCCGCCAGCATAGACGACAATTTCTTCATCCTTGTCTTCCTCTGAAAGCCCTAGAGGTGAAATCAAAATGGCGGAAGGCAAGAAACACCACTGCAGCAGTGTCCACGCCTTTTGATAATATTTTACTGAATACCTATTGTCTGGGTAGCGATCATAATTTTGTGTGTTGTTTCTGGTATGTTTAGGGATGTATTTATTTCGGGAAGTTTTGCCTCTTATTTGCGCACAGCCCGCAGCACGCCATGATCTGCGTGTCCTAAATATAGGAAACCAGGGCTCAGTGGTTGTCAAGAGCCCGGCATGAGTTGAATGCACGGTGAGGACGCTGTTGGTTGTGCAGCTTCCGATTTCTTGTGCTATTATTCCCGAGGTGGTAAGTCGGCCTGAACTGCTGTATTCGGTGGAAAGGGGACTCCTATAGCGAAATGTATGTGTATCAAGGCCCCAAATATGTTTGCTCCAGTATAGGAAGTATGCGTACTGGAGGTAGAAGACGATGAAAAGCCGGGTATACAGCGTGCTTTTGGAGGCTAGGGGAGCAGTAATTGCTGCACAGTGGACGAAGATTCGCCGTCTATGGCGAAAATACATCAAAGTGACTATCATGTAGATGGCCGCCATTCAAGTGCAATGATGAGGGAAGTGTGCGTGTTGGAGGTAGAAGACGATGACGGTGAAAAGCAGTATGCACATGCCCGGAACCGAGGGGTCGCAGCGGTGCGCCAGAACAAGAGGGCCAGGGCAGCAGGTTTTAGGGGCGAAGCTCCTTAGGGTGTGGGTCTGTGCCTCCTCTGTAGTATGTAGTAGTAGTAGTAGTAGTAGTAGTAGTCGTCGCAGTAGGTAGCCGCGTCTACTTTTATGAAAAAAAACAAATCCGAAAGTTGTGACCGTAGCGCGGAATCGAACCAGGGACCGCTCGCTTCCGAACGCGTGGTGCTAACCACTACGCCACGAAGCGCACATGGACGCACGCACCACGACGACAATAAATACCCAACATTAGACAGTTTTAGTTTAGCGTGGTTACCGGAATAGCGGGCGTACCGGAATAGCGGGATCGAAGTGCGCATGCGCAGAACGCTAACCGACCCATACCGTTTACCGCGCGCACGCTATTTCTCAAAGTTAACGTTACCGTGTTAGCGTGGTGTACGTAGTGTACGTAAAACATGACGGCGGTCCCGGTCGCCCGCTTCGAACTGAATTTGGCGTTGTTTTTGGAGAATTCACTTCGTTCGTAGCAAATGACTGCGTAAACGGCTTTTGCTTAGTCTCATGCCGCTTCGCCGAGAGAGTGTTATGGCTAATCTTGAGGAATTTTCGAGATCGCTTCTCGTTTCGAACACGCCTAAGCCTAACGAGAGAAATTTTTTCTGAGATGCGAGCGCCATCTGTCGCTCAAGTCAGGAGATAGGCGCGACGACGGCATATGGCTTCTGAGATGGGAGGATTTCGGAGGCTATAGTAGACAGCTTGTACTGCTTGTCTGTTTCGTTGCAGATCGACGGACATGTGAAGTAAAAATAGAACGCACTCCTGGCTTCCATTGCACTGCCTATCGCACTTTCCGGACGCACACACACATAGAATTAGGTACCCTGTGTATGCGAAATTCAAAGCGTAATGGAATATCGTCCCGCAAGTAAACTACGCTATCACGCTATACTAAAACTCTCTTTCTGCAAAGTTCGTTTGCGGAACGGTAACGCTATTTCCCGTAACCCCGCTATTACGCTAACGCTAAACTAAAACTGTCTATTAACGAAAGACTGCGCGTTTCTAACGCGTTTGTGCTAGCGCGTTACGGCCCGTGTAAGAAGCTGGTGTAAGACGCTGTGGCCTCTCCGCCTTACCCCCGTATTCATAAACGCTCCTCGACTTGAACTTGACTTGCCACCGCCTTGGGCAGCGCGTTCGAAACGCGTTGAAGGCGGTGGCAAGTCAAGTTCAAGTCGAGGAGCGTTTATGAATACGGGGGTTATACTCTCTCAACAGTCATGTGATGGCGTCGGCAAACGCGGTGCACGTTCCGGCATGTGTAAACGGCTGCGTAAGACGCTGGGGCTTCTCCCCCTTACTAGAGTACTGCACGTTTCTAACGCGTTTGTGCTAGCGTCCCTTTAAGCGGGAGATGGTGCAATTATAATGAAGGGCGCTGTTATAAAATAGGAATGACGTCACATATGGCGCGTGTCATTGTATGACGAAAATACGCCCGACAAAGCGACTATCAAAGATAGAGGGCATTCAATCGTTCGATTTAGTGCGGCGAGACTGGGCGAATTACATGGAAGATTCACGGTTTACCGATGATTCCCTCCGGAGCTTCGCCCACTCATCATCATTCACCCCGTGGATATGCGGTTTTTTTTTAGAATGGACTAGCGCGTGCCGTGCTGACGCATCGGTCACGCGCCGCCCAACTTTATTTATGTCATCTTTCGCAGACGGCACCAAGGCGCCGGCCGAGAGCACCAACCTTAGCGTCCGAGCGTTGCGGCGTCTGTAGGCGGTGCACACAGTTTGCTTTTGCAGCCTTGGGGAGTAGTAATTGCTGCACAACAAAGAATTCGCCACCTATGATGAAAATACATCCGACAAAGCGACTATCAAGTAGATGGAGATCATTCAAGTGCAATGATGAAGGAAGTTAGCGCGTTGGAGGTAGAAGACGATGACGATGAAAAGCAGCATATACAGTTTGCTTTTGCAGGCTTGGGGAGCAGTAATTTTTGCACAGCAGAATTGGCCATCTATGACGAAAATACGCCCGACAAAGCGAATATCAAAGATAGAGGGCATTCAAGTGCAATGATGAGCCCTGTATAACGAGCACAGAGAGTATTTTTGAGGCCTTTGACGCAGAAGACCCACTGTCAAATTGCCATCATGCAAGTTTTTCAACATTTTAATGTGTGACACAGCTGAGAATAATATGCAACTTCCAAATACTTCATCTTGCTCTCTACAACCATTAAGCCCTGATGTCCATATATAGGACATGACCGCAAATCTAATACTGATGTGGTACTCCGTAGAAACTAAATATTTTTGTGTTTCTTAGACAGTAGTAAGTAAATCCAAAACGAAGAAAAAAATGTCAGCACGTTAAAAAGAATTCAGGGCTGAAAGGGTTAAACAGCTCCGCTGTTAAAGGTGTGCGAAGCGCATCAACCAGTCAGTGCAGCATGACGGCGATCCCGCACTTGCAATGGTTCGGGCACTGATGGGGAGTTCCATGCTGTCGCTTGGTCGTGTGACGTTCTTAGGAGAATATTCGAGACATGGTTGCCTCTGCTCTTTTTAATGCCAGTGGTCTGGGAGTTTCGCGGCGCGCGTTTTTCGCCGCCTCCTTGCGCCGCGGATGGTTGTGTGGTGCTGTGTGGTGTAGTGTGGTGGGGTGTGCCCTTGCGAACATACACTATATCTATTTTAAGAGTGTGGGTAGTGTCATGGTAAACTGGCTGGTATCATCGCCAACACAGAGTACGGCCTTAAAGTGCAGCACTTATAATATTACCCTGTATGCTATAATATTTTTACACCCTGGGAGTTGGTTTTTTCAGTGGCTAACCCCCTTTGCCTTAAGGCAATGAAAATAATTCAATATAACAGTGACCAAAAAATTAACATTTGCTAAAAGAATCCACAGTTAGCAACTTTACTCTTTCTGACTTTGTCATGCACATAAATTTATGTGACGGGACAGCTTTACAGTGATAGCAATTAGCGTTTATTTCACCCAGTTATCGTGTTATCTATATTACCTATCATGATAAGTACTCGTCACGAAAAGTCACGAAAGAAAACCTTCATTTCTTTCCATCAATAATTCAAAATAACCATTTGAGGGTGAAGGTGTTAGTAGTGTGTAAAAATCAAAGCACCTGATAAGCTCCCATAAGGGTGTTTATATGGTTAGTGCTTAATAGAAAATTGGACCCGCCATACCATGCCGCGTCGAATGCTCGGCAACAAGGATAAACACTAAAATTTATGATAAGTTTTGAAGGTCATTCACTGATTTCATTTTACCTAATTATTCATGAAGCATAATAATAGATTAATAATCAGATAGAAAACTAATGAATACACCTTTACTTGCATTTTACGGCAAGTACGGCCCCTGCAAGCCCCACAAGCGCGTATGACGTTGTTTGCGTTGCGTTATCCAAAACGTGCCGAACAAACCGCTGCTCCCATCTCATGTAAATGGCTCAACGCCTTTCAGCGTTTATTCTTCCTTTCGCACTCTCAGCGAAGCGAGCCTTAGAGAACAGCCGGTGAAGCAGAGCTAAGTGCTCAGTTTACCCGGATTTTGTAAACAAGGTCAAGGAAAAGGTCATCATGAAAAATGGTACTTATATGTTCTGGGAGTAGCCTGGAGCAATGCAAGAGTGCATTCGTTCTCTAACAACGTCCCTATATAAGCAGGAGCGCACGTAACACTCAGACATCTTTGTCTCGAGTATCGATCACCAAACTTCTGCCGATTACTCTTGTATCGCCACTTGCCTGAAAGCTCCGAGGATACCACGATGAAGACAACGGTGGTCATACTGGCTATCGTTCTTCTCTCAGCAGGTACGTTCCGAGGCGGCAAAGTTTTTTGAAGCCCTCCTATGGGATGGGAAGATACGTACTTCGAAAGTAATGTTTATCAATCTAAAATACAGTAATTGGTTAGCTGAAGTCCGCTTCTATCTAGACCTGGGACTGGAGGCTGCTAAGTTCGCGACTACAGACGGTGTTCGTTCATGCATGCGTATGAAAGTTCCCGTAGAAACACGATGAGCGCACATCGTGGATACCAATGAACTGACCTAGTCAACGCTTTACGAAAATGAAAGCTTGCTTGAAATTACTCTACAAATACCGGACGATGTGCGCTGACCGCTAGCAGAGAGCGCTGCGGAGGTTCATGTACAGTCGTCATGACAAACATTCACAGGGTCTTTTATATATGTTATCCTTATAAGATGACTTGAAGGTGAAAGCCCAATGCATTAAAGAGGGACACATGACGCACTTTATTTTGAGTTTGAGTGTATGTAACCATATAGCAGGTACATAAAAGTACACATAGACGTGGTTAGATGTGACGGGAAAAAAGCTGTATTTCACCCCTTGACTCGCCCCATCACCCGGAAAACAAAACAAAATAACAAAATTTCAAAACTACAAGCAGCGGAGAGCGACAATACAAAAGGAACACGCGCATGTGGCCTGTCACAGCAAAGAATAAAATAAAACTCTTAAATACATAAAAACATTCAAAAACAAAGCGATAGATAAATGAATTACACTAACTAACCATAACAAAAATAACCTAATATTCATGAATAGCACAATCAGTGCATTCTATGTAATATATCAGTTTTAGACAAGATATGTAAACTTTCAATTGTTAATTTTCGCTTGTTCAGTACACTTGAAAGACAGAAATGTCACGTTTGGAGTCCATAACTAGCAGTGTTGTACACGTTCCTCGTTCCTTCCCAATATTGAAACGCGTTCCCGTTACAAGTTCCTTTAATGCGAAAGGAACGCGTCCCAGTTACACCTAGAACATTGTAACGTGTCGTTACGTTAACGTTACATTTTATGATTCTTTAATTAAAACATAATGTCGGAAAATACTGACGCGAAATAAAATGAGCACTTTAAAACTCACATCGAACTACGTATATTATACGAAATTGAACATCGCCGGTGGCAGATTACCTGAAAATAATGTCACGTAGTAGTGACGCTGAAGTAAACAGCCGTAACACTGTGTATGACGAAACTGGTTGTTTATTGGGCGAACCTGTGCCCACAAAAGCAAGCTACACTCAAAGCACAACGATAGCGGCGAACACAGTCGGCGATCGTCGAAATTCTGATCTGAGGTGAAACGCGCCGCCTTTTATGCACGAGTCATCGAATATTCCAGATCAATCCCTGGTACCCGCAGTGTCTTCCAGAAAGTTCTAGGTAATTCGCGTCGGTCATACAATCAGATAACATAAGCATCGGTGAAAACAGGCAACGGAAAGAAGCATCGATAACGTTCTAGAAACTTCAGATACAGGCGCGTCCTGCGCCGAGCGATAACGTTTAGCATTTGTTAGCCGGTGGAAAGCGGCCACCGGTGAAAGATAAACATGCATACGTGACAATAGAAAGAATCCAAAGAAATGCTTCCATATAAGAATTCTTTTCAAGGAGAACCGGACGTACTCCAGTCATGTCTAACTGCTTCTTCTTCTTCTTCTTTCTGGGGTTTTACGTGCCAAAACCAGTTCTGATTATGAGGCACGCCGTAGTGGAGGGCTCCGGATTAATTTTGACCACCTGGGGTTCTTTAACATGCACTGCAACGCAAGCACACGGGCGTTTTTGCATTTCGCCTCCATCGAAATGCGGCCGCCGCGGCCGGGATTCGATCCCGCGACCTTGTGCTCAGCAGCGCAACGCCTTAGCTGACTGAGCCACCCCGGCGGGTCATGTCTAACTGCAACTTTGGTGCTCGTATATTACAAGTGCAACACATATGGCACTTTCCACTTTGGTCTTCAACTGCACAGTCAGGATACTGCGCTTCAGATGTTCAAATAGAAAGTTACTCACATGCACCAATTTAATTAAATTTCTAGCACAAGAAACCACATTAAAAGAAACAATGCACAGGCGTTTAATGAATGCTAATTCAATAGTGCAGTATTACTGGTAAAAAGAAATGCCCGGAATACATATTCGCAACTTAGTTAAGTCCCTTGTTTGAACTCTGCAACAGTTGCATCTAGATGTTGGTGCCCGACAGATGAACCCGTTTTTCAAGCGAAGCTTGTCTTGCCTCACAAGTGTTGGTGGTATTGTGGTGGTGGTGCCCCGCTAAAACCCTATCGAAAACGTGTCGAAAACTTGCGTCTCGTTCCCTTGGTATATACCAAATTTGGCATGGAAGGGTACGAATGTATGACTAACATGACTGATAAGTCATGACATCAATAACATCACATGCTCGGCAGTTACGACACGATTAACGATAATAAAACCACGTGTGGCGCATACCCGGATTGGCTATGCGCGTATGAGCCAAGGAGAAGAACGAATGGAAGGGAGGAAGGAAGGAAAGAAAGAAAGAAGGAAAGAAAGGAACAAATGACGTGGGGCTTATACCGGGGCCGTACATTTGATCTCCGCTCCCAGAGTAGAGCTGGTGCGGGGAAAGCTGCATGGGCGCCAGATCACGTGGCGCGCTCGACCAGTCAGGGTCGTTTGGTGTGTCACGGGGAGGGAAAGGAAAGAGGCTTGGCGCGCGTTCCGCCGGGCTTCCTTTGCCTCAGATCAGTTTCGGCGTCTGGATGGGAGGGCCACGCGTGGTGCGTTCCGGCGAGGAGTATGCTGCGTTTGAGCGACGGCGCCACGAACTGGCTCGGGAAAAGGCTCGTCGTCGACGCGCCTATTTTAGCGAGAGGGTTCTGAAGCCCAGGCGAAACGTCAGCAAAGAGCCGCGGACCCCGAGTTGCGGAAGCGCGATGTTAAGGCCTAACGTAAGCGAAGAGCCGACGACCCAGAGCTTAGGGCAAACGAAGCAGAACGCCTGCGACAGCGTGAATTTGCCACAAGCTTGACTTGCCCCCATTTTCTACACAGGGGAAGGACTGGTGATTTTTTCGTCAGCACTCCGTTGGCAATGTTGAAGAGCCGTTCCACTGAAGTGCTTGATGGCACTGCCGTGTTGTAGTGGAGGAAAAGTTTGTTCAATCCCTCGAAGTTCTTCATCTGCGACAGCAGGTAGTAAACTGGTACCGTGACAGCTCATCCTGTGCCTCGTCTGGAAGGGTTCGGTGCTCGTGAGTACGTGAGGACTGGAAACTTTCCATCCTCCGCGAAGTCCCTCGAGGGGCGCTGCGATCCTGGCGTCATGGTTCCTTTGTGGCAGGCCGGCATGGAGGAAAGAAACTAAAGGAGCGAGCGTACCGTGGCAATCTTGAAGTCTAGTAATAAAAAAATACAACGGCGAACTCACGGGAAAAAAAAATGCCCCACAGTCACGTGACAGGCAAGCGGTAGTTCTTTGCGCCTCACCTGGTTGCCCATCCACCCTGCGTGACCTGCTGCGTACGTGTGTGCGTCTGTTCAATGCCGTGGAAAGTTTACAGAAGGAACGTTGTTCCCTCTGCCGTTCCTTCATAAACGTAACGAGTTACCGTTGCAGTTCCACCGACCGTTAATGAAACGGTGGCGTTCCTCCCAAAAGGAACGAGTTTCAGGAACGCTGTTCCGTACAACACTGATAATTAGTACAAGGACATGGCACCTACGAATTCTTTGTATGTTGAGTGAGGTAACTGGCAGGATTTGGTTGCAAATCAGTCAAAGTACGTAAGAGGGTACTTCCTCTGCGTATTGCTGATTTAAAAGTTGACAACAGCTGGTATTCATAATAACTGTTTGTTCTTAAAATTCTATAATTTATAAATAATGTAGTCGTGTGTGCGTTATGTAATACACCTTCAATGCACCATAGGGCATTTTTTTTGTAGCACGACCAGATTATTTACCGATGCTTTAGCGCCTGTGGACCAAACCAGATGACAATATAATAAATGTGAAGAAAAAAGAGTATTTTACAGTAATAGTATTTGTTTTACAGGTAGTGTATTCTGACTCCGACGCAACACAACTAAAACTCTTCAAAGTTTATGACTTATGTGTTCGGTATGGTAATTCCTTGCCATATGTTCCTGACACATGACACCGAGAGTTTTCACAGTTTGGTAACATTCAATTTCGTTATTATTAAGGCTTCGCTTGAGAGACGTTTCGTATAATTTGGATTTCGCACGGAATAGTAGAGCCTTGGATTTATGGCAATTAATGTGAAGTAAATTTGCCACAGTCCATGCATGTATTTTATTTAGTACTTCATTTGCAGTTATACTGAGTTCATCACCAATTTCACCAGAAAAAGATAGACTGGTATCATTCGCAAAGATGATATATTCTACAGAGCTGTCAATTTGTAGAATATCATTAAAATATTAAATAACAGAGGACCCAATATGCTACCTTGGGGTACCGGATTCCTAACTTTCAGGGATGACGACAGCTCTCGGTTGATTGATATGCACTGTTGTCGATTTGGCAAAAGCTTTGTATTAGATTTAAAATTACACCGCGAACGCCATAACAATGGAGTTTTTCTAACGTTGTAGCATGACTTATGCTATCATCATTTTTATTATAACTTATTTCGGAGTGAAGGGAACGCGTTATTTTGCATAATATACTGCACTGCAATATATGACTACGTACAAACAAATGAAATTAGGAGTAATTTACTTTCAGTATCAGCTGAGATTGTTGTCTCCATAGCAATACTATAATGGTACGATATTTTCCCATGGTGTCATTGTACCTATAGCTACCGTTTATCCTTCGCGAACGTCCTAGTTATATGAAGGATGTACTAATGTTCGTGTTATCTTGTACACTTTATTCATCTTTCTATTACTGGCTGCAAATTCAGAAAAATATGTGTAGTTCAAGTGAGCACCAATATTATTGTTCGATATGAAGTAAAGAAAATTAAAATTTCTAAGCCTTATTGAGAATAATATATCTTGAGAAAAATCGCACTACGTTGCTGTGCATGCAGAGCTCCTCGCGGATATATTTCACATGATCATAGATTGTTCCTAACCTTAAAGACAAATGTGTTACTATAACTAAGGTCCGTAGTGGGAATACATGAAGTGCCTAGAATTAATTCTGTTAAAACAACAAATGTCCATATTTTATGCATCATCAGGTGTTGCGGTCAGAAGCCATAAGTACGTCCTGGTTGAAATGAAATTATTTTTCGTAACCTTCGCTTATTGAGGTTGCGAGAGTTTGGGTGGCTGTAATATCGAAATAAATCAGAACGATCATCACCGAATGATATAAAGATGTGTCAAATGGAAGCATTTTTAATTTTTGTATTCCATAAAGACAAAGTATGAAAGTGTCAAACTCAAGATATCAGATAGAATTCGCTTAACTGTCAAAACTGATCAACATGAAGAAACTAAGGGATATTCGAAATTATAACGTCGGAAACATTTAAGCAGCTGTAAAATATGGACACAGCATGAAGTCAGTGTGAAGAAAACTTGGCATAGGACGAGGCAAGATGCATGCACTGGAACAGAAGTAGGGTAATATAATAAGCAATTTTGATTACCTAGTAAAAGCAGCCGAAGAATTCTATAGTGACCTGTACATTACGCAGACCAGCCATGCTTCTTCCATTCGAAGTAGTGATGAACAGGATACAGAAGCCCCTTCTATAACTAGCGATGAAGTCGGAAGGGCCTTGCAAGACATGACCAGGAGAAAAGCTGCTGGAGGAGATTGAATAACAGTCGATTTAATAAAAGAAAGAGGAGATATCATGCTTGGAAAGCTTCCGTCTCTTTATACGCAATGCATCACGACGTCAAGTGTACCAGAGAACTGGAAGAATGCCAACATTATATACTTATCTATAAAAAGGGAGACGTTAGAGAATTGAAAAATGATAGGCGCATAAGCATGCTTTCAGTACTTATTACTGTTAGTACTTTTACTTTTAGTACTCAGTACTGTTCTTACCGCATGCTTCCCGCCAGTGTTCTCTCGTCGTAGCTTTGCCATGGACGGGCATCGAGATTAGATGGGCATGCTTTAAAGACATGTGCGAGAGTAAAAAAATCCTAGTCTCTCCGAAAAACAATAGCACAGCCATTCGAACGTGGGACCGCACAGTTGCAATGTTGGGGGTGCGTTCATTACGCAAGGGGAAAAAATCATGTTTTTCGCGACCAATTGGGGGGTGCGCACATTACGCGATTAAATACGGTACGGTTATCTAGGTCAATTACTCACAGCGGACCCTGATCAAGAGAAGGAAATTTACAGAATAATAAAGGTGGGTTGGACTGCATAGGGCATACATTGCCAAATCCTGGCTGAAAAGTGTACAGTCACTGCATTCTACCGTTGCTAACATATGGACCAGAAGCTTGGACGTTAAAAAAGAAGCTCATGAACCAGTTAAGGACCCCACAAAGAGCGATGGAACGAAAAATGTTAGGCCTAACGTTAAGTAGTAGGAAGAGGGCGGTGTGGATCAGAGAGAAAACGGGGATAGCCGATATTCTAGTTGACATTAACAGAAAAAAAATGGAGCTGGACAGGCCATGTTATGTGTAGGATGAATAACGGGTGGACCATTAGAGTTACAGAATGGATACCAAGAGAAGGAAACTGCAGTCGAGGACGGCAGAAACCTAGGTGGGCTGATGAATTTAGGAAATTTGCAGACGCAAGTTGGAATCAGCTAGCGCAAGATAGAGGTAACTGAAGATCACAGGGAGAGGCGTTCGTCCTGCAGTGGACATAAATATATTCTTGTGATGATGATGCTTCTATACAGAAACAATTACACCGTGAAGTCTGAAAGATATATAACTTTTATCAGGAGGAGTACTACACCTCCTGGCTTCCTGGTGATAAAATTCTCGCCTTGAAACTTCAATTGTAGGCTAATGTTTAGGCATAATTAGAATGCGCGCGTACAGGTACTGTAATAAGCCACGGTAGAATTTTCATCAGCCCGCAAAGAGCATTCGTGTACCATCAGACCACCATCAGATGGTGCTCATGACGCTCATAAATGTTAATAGCTTTATTTGCTTGGTCACCAGATAGTTTTTTTTTGTTTTCAAGTGTATATTATGTTAATTTGATAAATTGTCTGTTCAATCTCCAGTTCTTTCTTCATTATAATATTTCTGCTACAGTTCCGCACATGTGTGGTATATTCCTCTGCTATATATTGGATCGTTTTCCTCCAGCGCTTGTTAACTTCAGACTGTATACTTTGTTGCACATTATAGCAAATGTGTCAATGTTATAAGTACGCTTCGCATCGATTCAAACACACCCATTCTTATAATTTGACGACTCTGTGACTCTGCGTCTTATATGTTACTAGTACTTTGTTCTCACAGAAAGCCAACAATGACAACAAGGAAAGCATGTGGGCAATTGCTTGTTTGAAGAAGTGAAATGTATAAATTGATAATTTAACTGAAAATGAAAGTGGATGAAAAGTGATTGGCCCCAGGTGGAATACGAACCCACGCATTCGCATTACGTGTGCGATGCTCTTACCAAGTCCGCTACCACGGCGCTGTCTTCCCGCCCACTTTCTTACGTGCTTACGTATGTACACTAGAGTTAACCCCCTTCCACTATTAGCCAGCACAATATCTCACGGTCTTCGCAGTGAATGTAGAATGACCTTTCACAAACCACGAGATTCGTTGCGGCAAAGAGAATGTTCGACGTCAGCCACCAAAGTTGTCAGTGGCGACACTGGCTAACATTCCCAGTTTCCCCTTTAATCTTCCCGTATCGATAATTGAAATATTTCACTTAAATAATCAAGCTATCTCTGCTATGCTTTGTGTCTTGTCATCGTGTATTGGCTTTATGTGCTTATGGCTTAGGGAAACCGGGCACCTGGCTTCCCTTACTTGTAGCGCATTATGCACTCTTAAAAAAAGGTCGTCATATTCACTAAGTAAATACTAACACGTTACTGGTATCAAAAACACTACCTTCTTAGTAAGTGCAGGTAGTAAAATGATGGTTAGTACTTTTCACTACCTGCTGAAGCTAGAAAAAAAAAAACACTAACCTAGTACTAACTAAATACTACCTCGGTAGAGCAGTTACTAACGCAACTGAAATAAAATTACCAACAATACAATAGGGCCTGTTCGATTTATAAGTGCCGCTTGCATTGTCATATGAAGCCGATGGTATTGTAAAAGCACAAGAAAGTAAAATAATATACATGACAAAAAAAAAAGAACCGCGCCCTATCGCATTAATTGATGATGGTATATACATACACGTAATGTTTACTGAGGTCATGAAGGCGCACTGATTCCGGGCAAGAAAGCAAGGACATACAAACAGAACGACGAAGGTGCTACGCAACACTTAGTGAAAGAGCAACTTCACGAGTATTTATAGGCCTAGTTTGAGGGAGCACATGTGGCACCGGTGAGCGCCTATGTATTTGATTAAATAATCATAGCTTTGTGAAAAAAATGTCTAAAGCCTACTGTCAGTACATATGTGTGCTACGACGTCGCATATAACTGTTAATCCAACATATTGAACAACACTACAGTTTATCTCAATTTCGCATAAGACTGTTACCATCAAAGCATAATAGGCCAAGGCCAGACGAGTTAGTAGTTGCTTAGTAGTTACTTAGTAAAAAGTACTAAGAAGCATTTCTGGTTAGTAAAGGCAGCACTTACTAGCTTTACTAACCGCTGGCTAGTACAGAACTAGTCAGAAGGTAGTAAAATACACAGTAACGTCGTAAAAACGTGCATTTACTAGCTATTTACTAAGTTTATATTTAAGAGTGTGCCTTTCTTGCCTGCTTTCATATGGCGCTCAATTATTATGAAAAACGTGTGACAAAGGTTTGGAACGTTTGGAATATCAATAAAGAAACCAAGGATTCATTGCTTGTTGTTGAGGGAAGTCGGCACATGAGCGTTTCCTTTTAGCATGTTTCATTACATGGTGTTGTGTCGATTACGAGGATGATAGTATGTTGTGTTTGCAGTAAAATTACAGCCTTTCATCAATCTATGCAGGTGCCTCTCAACTTAAATACAACTAAAAGGCCAATGGACGAACACCAGCGACGTCATCCTGTTGGGCTGCTCAATAAAGTTACTTGCGCTTACCAATTAGTGCATCCGAAATGATTTCAAGTAGCTTGGTTTTAGTTTTATGGAATACACGCATGAGGAGTTTCGCGAGCTCCAAAAAATCAACTTCATAACACAGCGAAACGAAAGAGAGCCCAAAAGCATACAGAACTGACTTCTTTGAAATAATTATTACGTGTGTGGCAAAGCGAAAAATTAAACCAAAGCGGAGAGGAATGATAGTGCCAAAGGTGAAGTGTAAGCTATTAGAAATCCTCGTTGGATATCTTGCGAATATCGAACAGCAGTTTTAACCGTTATTAGACAAGAATCTCGACATCCTAGTAACATTAGATTGGGAAGTTTTCTCAATGCTGTTGTGAAACCTTGAAATTACATGTTGTGAAACCTTGCCTAATAAAAATACAAATGGAGCATCATGAACAAGTTTGTAGTATGTTCGTATACCCCTCGCTTTTCAGAGAGTGTGAATGATTGTGGTTGCCCTGTTAATGTCTGGCTTCTGAAGCGACGTATACTGGTCTACTATTTAACTTCCATGTGTTATGCTGGTATGGCCGAGAAGGTTAAATTTATTGCAGTTCTGCCCCCAACTTTAGGTTTTCAGAGCACCGTTGAAAATTGTGAAATATTTGAAAACTCTTCAAAATATATTTCTACTTACGAATGGTGACTTTTCAATTCGAAGACCACATCGAACCGTAGAATATTTGATTCATTATTCAAATTCGCAAATTTTGTTGAATGTTGGTGGGAAAGAAGGTGACAGAATTCATAAATGACAAGACAGATAACTGGACATAAGTGCACAGATCTCAGCCACTGTTCTCGGATCGGTATTATATATATATATATATATATATATATATATATATATATATATATAAGCATATCATCAGAAGCCAACAAACAATTACACCAAGGACAACATAGGGGAAATTACTTGTACTTACTAATTGAATTAAGGAAATTATAAATTAATGAAAATGGATGAAAAACAACTGTACGCCGGTGGGGAACGAACCCACGTCTTCGCATTACGCGTGCGATGCTCTCACCATTGAGCTACCGCGGAACCGTTTTCCCATCCACTTTCTGGGATATTTATGTTTTACAACTAGAATTAACCCTGGGAGTGATAGCCAGCGCCACCACTCACAAACCATAGGGCGGGTGTGGAACATCCTTTCTGCCGCAGGCGTCACAATCACGTGATCTTTTTTTGGGTGATGGCAACTGGTCAATAAACCCCCATATGCTACCTGAAGGCATCATTGTTGCCGGACTCGAGCCCTCGTTATGTCATGAACGAGAAGAAAGGGAACCGAGGGGCCCGATTTTTAATAAGCATATCATAAGAAGCCTAAAAACAATTACACCAAGGACAACACAGGGGAAATTACTTGTACTTACTTAAGTGAATTAAAGATATTATAAATTAATGAAAATGGATGAAAAAACAACTGTCCGCAGGTGGGGAACGAACCCACGTCTTCGCATTACGCGTGCGATGCTCTCACCATTGAGCTACCGCGGAACCGTTTTCCCGTCCACTGTCTGGGATATTTATGTTTTACAACTAGAATTAACCCTGGGAGTGTATGTATATATATATATGTATATATAAATATATATATATATATAGATATTTCTATATATATATAAATTGCATGAGCACTATATTACCTTTTCATCTTCTTCATCTTTATATATTCATCATCATGGCCAGCGCCATTCGCTTCAGTGCGCGGCCAGCTAAATAAACCGTCGAGGATGAACAGCTGTCTCGCTGTCTATATATATATATATATATATCTATTAAAGGTAGGGAGGTCAGCCAGCCGCTATGAGTTTTGCTACTCTGCTCATGGAAAGGGCATGTAGGGATGAAGACAGAGAGAGAGAGAGAATAGAGAAAGTCGTCGCTTTCCAATTATGGTGCGCGGGTGTGTCCACACTCATGTGTCGCGCAAGAACTTTTGTCTTCCCCTGCGTGACGCTTCCCGAAATACCTCGGGAAGCCGGCCCGGTTCGAGGTCGTTGACCCCCATCACAGGAAAAGCTGCCTTGCTACACTGGAATGTCATTCCAAAATGACTTGTCCTCTCCCACTCAGCGCCATCCAGGCGAGGCTGCAACGCCGGACGCAGGTCAGCCATCGGACAATAGAGCCCAGATAGTGTCCCCATTGGCCGAATATGACGCCACTTGCACGCACCCTACGATTGGATGAACATGACGACACCTGCATGGCATCGGCGATTGGAGGAAAATGGCGTGGCCCCGACGGACTGAAGCTGTTATATGCCAGAGAACCATCGGGAAGAGAAAGACGTTCTTTTTGCCGCGTGCCGGAGCGTCCGATTAGCTGCCGGCCGTAACAATGACATTTTAACTGGTATTTATTTCGCTTATTATACTCCTGTACATACCTCAAATAAATATTCATTGCCTAAAGTACCCCTCAACGCCGGCAAACTCCCGCACTCAACGGCCAGGTCGAATACCGGCTAACAAATGTTAAAGGCTCAGCGCAAATGGCCTTTTTGTACCGGAACTTTCTCGAATTTTATCGATTGTACTATCTGTTGTCACCAAGCCTTGTGTAACGAAGTTCGGTACGCGACGGGAATACTGATGTGCAAAATAGAGCTATTATATGTACATTACCAGTGATTACTTTCGTAGGCTTGTTGACCTATGTATAAATACCCGACCTGTGTTATCGACAGATGAGATTTCGACGACCACGGACTGCTCCCCGCTATCGCTGTGGTTTAGTGTAAAACTGTATTTCTGAGCACAGGTTCGCTCAATAAAGAGCTATATTCACCATCCAAACTTTTTGCTACTGTGTTGTTCCCCGCCACTGCAACATGGCAATATCTTCTACCAATACGCAGTGCCCTGAAGCGATTTTTCTTGCGTGTTTCTCGGCCAGGTTACATTGACTTGCTTCGCCACTCACATATAAAACATTTTTCTTTTTTAGTAGCGGTTGTGAATATGCACAGACATCTTAAATGAAGTAGTATTATTACTGATATACACAAAACTCACATACATACGCATCTGCGGAATGAGCACAATGCAATGCATTGTTTCTTCTATTGCAGAGGTACATTTTCCGCTTTGGACAATGTTGTGCTTACGAAGCAGCTAGTTGGTGCATCAGAGTTCATTGTTCATGAATCCATCAATGTTCCCCATTAACGGTTACATGACCCACTTCAGGTGTGAGGATGTTTGTCCGACGTTATAAACATCGGGCCCTTCATGCACCTATACAAGGACGATAAACGAGAAGACTTGACCATCTCGACAACACTGCGCCGAATGCCTGGTGGCAAGGAGAAACCAATTGTCGCGAATACAAATAGTGAAGATCACTGTCTGCGGCCATTCTTCCCAACTTTTACATGTAGCATAATAATACAGGAATAGTCAGTTAGAAAATAATTATTCTTCCAGCGATAGTTATGGGGATAACGCAACTCGTTAATGGTCTGGGGAGACCATCGGGACCACGTCCATGAAAACGTCGCCCGCCAGAGAAAAGCAAGCGGCGTCGCCCAAGTACCCGTCTGCAATATTAACGCAACAGCGTTAAGGACCCCGTGTCGCATAAAATGTCGCGTCGGCAACCGCCGTCGGCGTGCGATGTCGGCGGGTGGCGGAGAAAATCATCCCCAGGATCCACCCCCACCACCCCGACCGCGCAGGCCCTCCACGTGGTGCAGCGTTTTGGTGAACAAAAATTGAAATTGTCACAGTGAAATCCGTCAGAAAAATGGTAAAGTACGACTTTACCGTTCGGCGTCGGATTCGCCGTCGGATTGTTTACCAATCGGTGTCGGATTGTAATTTGAATGCACGAGAAAACCTAGTTCTGCTACGAGGAAACTCAAACACAAACCCCTTTTCCAGCACTTCTACGAGACCTACAGCCGCGCCATCGGGTACTGTACTTGCGAAAATGATATCCAGATGGCGCTCGCATCCTAGGCAGGTTAGGGAGCCTACATGCAAGCGCTGTTTTAAAAACAGCGCTTGCATGTAGGCTCCCTAAGGCAGGTCAAATTGGGACTTCGCCTGCTAATTTGTTTTGGACACGCGTGCGCGTCGGGGTAATAGCAAACAATTAATAAAATAATAAAAAAGGTGGTAGGGCCTTCACATTTTAATATAAGACCACTTATATTGCCCCTGAAAAAGCGTCTTTCTAGCAATGCATTTTGTTTAAAAGTGAAGCCGACTTTACGGGGATTGGTGTAAGCTTCGTCTTTGTAAGCTGGCTTTCCCACGTTCAGTGTTGCAGTGAATGAAGCCTACTTGCCGTATGCGAACGATACGATGTGAACGGGTCCCGATAACGCTATCGCGTACGTTCTGCTCTTAAAGGTGAAGCTTAAGCATCCTCCAATTAAAAAAAATATAATACCGAATTGCCAGCGACATTATAAAATGCTATTTGAATAGAAATGATCATGAAACTTTCATGAAGTTCATTTTAAAGTATGTGAGGGCAGTACGTTCCGTTTCATAATAACAAGCCTTTTTAAAGCGTAAATTGCAACGAACTTGAACAGACGCTCGAAATTTGTTAGCAGCGCTTTTTACAACCAACCCCAGAGGCCGATGAAAGGCGATACTCCTTGACGCATCAGCACGTGTGCAGTGACCGAAACACAGATAGCCACTGTGAGGAAAACTGCGCCTGTTCTACTTCTGTTCTAGAATGTTCGCTCGGCATGAAGCATCGAAAATGCTATTGGTTATAATGTTCCGAAAATCATTGTGAATTGTTTTACAGTAATTACCAAGAACAACAAAATAGCCTTTGAAAACGTCTGATGTGGAAGGTCATCGGTGTGTGCTTACGGTACTTCAAGGGATTATGAAGCTGGCCGAAACATTAGGATGATTTCTGAACACAGGAGTAGCGTCCTGATAGTGTGGGTGTCATTAGCTCAATATAACAAAAACTAGAGTAGAATAAGTGTCGACGTGTATCAAACGCAAAGAAAGCGCAGAAAGTTTTGTGGAACGAGCGGATGGTGAGGTACCCGTGATTCCAAAGCAAAGGATAAAGCTCCCGTCATGATAAATATCAACACAAAAGCATGCACGTGTTGGGATCAATGTGAAGCGTAGCTTTAGTAAAGTGGTTTGCCCTAAATGCTATACAACTTGTGATGATGTGTAATATTGTGCTTACTTTCGTTTGATGCAATATGCAACCTATCGCTATGTTAAACTAACACAAAGGTCATAACATATACCTCATGCAATTTTTATGTTTATGCACTGCGCCGCTTACAAGCTAAGCTGAAATACCAAGACCTAATTAAGCAGAGGCACGGTGTGCGACGCCTACGCAGCGATGTCGTGAGGACGAAGTCGATATGTAGTGGATGTTTGTCGAAGGAGAATCGTGATGGTTTGTGTATAAAAGGAGAAGTACAACGCCTATCTAGCCAAATTTAAGAACTCTCTACCTCTTGTTATGTTGTGATGCCGATGAACCCTTGTATTGCTACCTTATCAAGAACCCTGTACTCAACATCAAAGTTGAACGCGTAGAGTGGCCGTACGCACCACTTATGAGTGCACAAAGGACGTCGACCTGTTACCGATGACGAGAGGATTGTTACCAAAGCTCGGTGGTCGGCCCTCGACCCAAAGCGACGGCCACAAAAGCATGCATGCCAATTTTGCAAGCTGTCGACAAAGCCTGTATTGCATGGGCGACGGTTTGAATATCTTCGCCATTGCGTTGCCGCAGTGCTGGATCTAGACCCTTGTCTGATGCGTCTGTTGTACCGGTAATAGGAAGAGCTGGTTGAGCACCTGGATGTCGGGAGGAGAGGCAAAGATTTCCTTCTCGCACAAAACTCAGGTAAGCCCACTCGTTCCCCACAGACGACTCTCCTTTATGAAGAAGGTTCCCGAAAGGCTCTACAAAAACGGTATGAATAAAAATAAATCCGGCGGGACATCGTGCCAAGCACAAACATGATTGCAGCAGCTTCAGCTGGATTCACACGCCAGGACGAAATTCGGACTAGTCCGCGAGCTAAACTTGACAGAGGCGCCTCCCGGCAAGGCTGGATTCACATGGTGGGAGCACGCCCGCAAGGTATATGTAACCTGGTAACGATGCATCCATAGCAGCCCGCTTGTGTGAAAAGTGGTTGCGAGTTGCATAGTTTCATACAACACTTACTAGAGGGAACTCTGTCGCTAGTGTCTACAGGTTGAGCCAGCATGCGAATGATGAGTTGTACATGGATTTGCCTAAACCTCATTCTTCTGGCTTGAAACGGCGTCGGGACTTTGGAAACTAGTCACTTTCAACAAAGTACTGTGTAGCAGGTAGTTAAACAAACATTAATATTATTGTCCGATGGCAACATTATGGGACAGCAGCCTGTTATTGAAACTATTCAAGCCACGGACACAGGCATCGACAAGTGGCATAGAACACGCATTTTGGATTTCTCGCGGGCAAAGCTACCGCGTTGAGAAGCTTGGCACGTTTCTATTTGGTCACCTCGACCGGCTGAACTACCCCGATTAGGAACGATTGTGCGTGTTTGCAGCCTTCTGCACCTGTAATAGTTATACATTGTTCTGAAATTTAGGACAATGAAGGCAGATAAAGCGTGATAAACGAAGCCGCTAAAACGTCTGAGTGCACAAGCGTGAAGAACAGACAAATTCATGTACTACACAAAATTCTTATGGTGGCTGAACTATTCCGGTGCCAGAGTTCCGTCTAGAAATTACTGTAGGAAACTCCATGGCGTGTTGTAACCGTTGCCCTCTGTGGGCCATGGGGACAACTTCTGTAAATAAAAAGAATTAAGAACAAAGTATGACGTCACACCTTGAGATCTTTGGCTGCATGGAGCAAATGTTTGCATTTTTTTAAAGTGCAACATTTTGGCCACTAAGCGAGCACTTTATTACAGTGAAGCTGTTAAGGGCTAGTTCCCCTAGGATCGTGTCCGCGTGTGGAAAAGCCATGTGACCTAGCGGGAGAGGAGAGGAAAAAAGAAAGCTCAACCCTTTGAGAGTGCTGTGAGAGGGTGCAGATGAAAAGGAAAACGGTGAGGGGGGTTTACGTAAGTTGCGTCATCCAATACTCGCGTTGGAGGGCGAGAGCGTGATGCGTTCCAACAAATGGCGGTGTACGAAAAAAGTAGGTCAACGGAGGAGTGGGGTGTGAGAGGAGTTCGCGTTAGCGTTGGCTGTATATACGCAGCTTTGTTCAAGGACTATTGTCTGGAAACGTCGTAGAAAAACGTGATGGAACGCGCAAGGAACGCCGTCGCCCTTTGACGCCGACGCATCCCATCCCCCGCAACGCGTTCGGAACGCCATCGCCCATGGACGCCGAGCCAGTTTATTCAGAGCCGGGAATTGTATAGCCATCGTCCTAAGTGTTAAAAAAACCACATTGTGCTACTCGGAGCCGGAACCAAAGCCTCTTTCCCGAGTACGTAGCGAAGGGGTCGGTTTACCATTTTGTAGCCCAATTCAACATTGCAAATCCCCAGTATAGCTAAACCCCAACATCGCAAATCCCACTAGAGCGTCAGCTTCGCTGAACTTCCCTCTTCCCAGGGTGGAAGGGCTCTGACTTTTTCTTCTGGCTCTACAATTTTCTCATTGAGAATTTCCATGTAAATATAGTATTTGAGAAGTTGAATAACTAATTAAGACTAATTATCTACGTAATTAGGCGGAATGCAAAAAATAAACTGAGTATCTCCAAGCCACGGCAAAGAACATTACCTTGGTTCTGTCCAACTACTTGGCATTTGCATATTTTTATAACCTGGTGCATAATATTTGGGAAACCCTGTATAGGCACGAATGCCTGTATTTGATTTTTAAAATAAAGACGTTCTTTCCACAACCACTATTACACGGATAACGTTAGCGATTACAACTGCTAAGACCTCTCAGATTCATTCTATAACGCATATTTCAATGTGGAAGTTTACTGAAACTTGTATCATGTTTAAAACCTACATACTCGTAATTTCTTGTATGTGATAGCATCGCTTCGTGATAGTGTCGGTGGACGCACTGCTGTTGGAGCTGTTTTAGACATGCGAAAGGCAACCTGTTGTCTAACACAGCCGCAAAAATAACTCTAGCTAACTTTGCGAGTTTCTAACACTGACCACCAAGAACCACAGACTTCTAAAACCGCCAGCAAGCAACACGAGCATTTTATTTCAATATGTCTCCAGCCCATTTTAAAGTGAGCTGAAAAAAAATGTTTGCAGTAGAATACAAGATTTTCTGAATGTCTTCTTAAGTCCTTTCACAAGAGCACACAGCGTTGCCGTACTTTCCCAATCTTGCACAAGCACTTATTACAGCGAAGCTGTTTACTTCTATTCCCCGTATGCATCACCGCATGCACTCCCAGGGAGAAGGAGGGGGGGCGAGTGCAGGAAACCTCGCACGAAGGTCTGAGCAGACGCTCCGTCTGTAGCCTTGTTAGCCGTAGTACTGCGATCGGGTGCGCTTCTAGAACGATGGAAACACCATCTACGAAACCGCGCACGGCCGAGGAAATTGCTGCGTTTTGTAGTTTTGCGGAGCTGAAGACCCACATGAATTGCAAATGTGCGCATACCAAAGCTGCGATGACGGCTATGGTTGTGTTCTCGACATCTTGCTTGAGAAAGTTTTGCTTTTCCCCAGGCTACGATCGGTTTGTTCTTAGTGTGAGGATAACGCAAACCTGTTGCTTGTACTAAGTTTGCAGTAAAGAGCTGCAGCGAACTTCAGGGAGGTTTCGTTGAGGTTGTTGCTGCCATCGTGATAACGTTCAGCGTATGCGTGTTGCAACATGCAGTTTAATGTGATAGCTGGCGTGGTAATGCAGTTTATGTTGCGAATGTCGCCATGGCACTAAATTTTTCTTTGATTGAAGCTGTTATATCGGATACATGCGGCGCATAACGTGGAACTACTGCGTATGGTACATCAGCGAAAATAGGTACAATTGAGCTTCAGGTGCTCCTGGGTAACGTCGGTAAATCGTTCTGTGTACCCGCCAACGTGCAAAATAACTATGGGGTGGTATAGCGGTACGTCTTCCTTGTGGCCTGGACCCGCTAGCCGTATCATTAGTGCAAACTAGTAGGCGCTCATTTCAAAATACGTAATTATCAAAGCAGTTGTATCTCATGTCAGCGTCTCAAGGAAATTGGCAGCTCAAAGGTGAACACAGTTTCGGCCAGGTAAAATGCACGATACGTCAACTATGCAACAACATGGAAAACAGTTGGATTCGCGAGCAGCAGGTGTTAACAATAATTTACTTAGAAAGATACTTTTTTTTTCTTTCATTAGCTTACACAGTAGCCATAAGCGATATGTACGAAGACATCGAGGAGTAATCAGTCATGATCTGGCCCCGCACAACAAGCCTTACCTGCACATGATGTGCAAATGTGTTTTAAGCGAAGCTTTATATGCTCACTTGTGTCGCGGTCGGTGTATGCGTACGCGGTATCATCATCAGCATTGGCTCGAGCAGCGCCTCCTCTAATTTTTAAGTGTTAGCGCAATCAAGAAGTTTGAATTTTTTTTCAACCTCCTTGAGCGCAATCGGCAGCTCCGCAATGGGAGCCGCTGGTCCGCCTTAGTTCAGTGAGTTGCCGCGATGTGACACTACCTAGAGGGTACGACAGCTTGCGTCACACGTACGTCTGAGCCACTGAGCGCGCGCCGCTGCCGTTCCGGAGGAGATGCTGTAGACGCTTCACGCGTCTGTTAGGATTACTTCCTCCGACTACCGTCGGGAGGCGCCACCCAGAGGATACTGGTAGAGTGCCTCGATGCCAGCGCCGCCGTTATGCTGGCATCGAGGCACCCTAGATACTGGGTGGCGATACGACCGTAAAGCAGGCGCAAGCGCTAGGCGATGGGAGAAAGTAGAAAAAGTAATCGGAGAGGTTGGTGAACCGTTTGATCGGCCGCATCTGGCTGGCATTGATAAAAATAGAGGAGGCGCTGGCTCAAGCGTCGTCGTCTTCTTCCGCAGCTGGCTCGTTGGCACCCCCGGGTTACGCTCGTGCACGTGCTCGGCACGCGCTTGTGCTACAGCTCCCACGTTCATCGTCGTCGTCTTCTGCCACAGCTATAGCGCCGTTGCCGCTCATAATTCCAGCGTTCACTTCTCTTTCGTCGTCGTAGTGGGGAGGCCGCGTTTACGGGGTATGAGCCATTGCTTAAGGGGATGTGAGCCATTCGTTGCCTGACGTGACGGAAAGTTTAAATTTTGAAGCAACTTAATTTCGAAGAATAGCAAGCGGAAATGATGGCAAATGCTGCTCACCACGCCGCCGAGCATGCAAACTAGAGACATCGAACGCAAGCGACAACAGCGACGAGTAGCACGAAATGGAAGGAAAAGTATAAGGAAAGGGAAGGATAAGTAGTAGGTCAGGTACACAGACGACAAGCTTCGCTTACCCCCTTTTTCTCAACAGGGGAAGGGCTGGTGTTTTTTTTTTTTTTCTTTCTTTTTTCGAGCTTCCATCTCGTGTCAGTTGACACGCCAGCATGTCACGCTGTAAGAGTGGTCTGTGTCTTAAAGTGAACATAATTAGGTTGTTCAATGACGGCAATTGCTTCTGTACGTTCCTTAAGAACATGAGGGAAGAGGATGGCAATGAACCGCAGTGTGAGAGAGTTTTGAAAGTCAGTTCGCTGTTATTCGCACGGTAATATGTACCTAGAATACCCCCCCCCCCCCCCCCCCTTGAACAAATTCTTTTTTTTTTTTCTTTCTGGGGTTTCACGTGCCAAAACCAGTTCTGATTATGAGGCACGCCGTAGTGGAGGGCTCCGGATTAATTTTGACCACCTGGGGTTCTTTAACGTGCACTAAAACGTTAAAAAATAAATATGCTTTATTGGATGAAAAGTAGTGTAACCAACGCACAGTCGCAATGCAGCAATACAGGAGAAACCAGCTCGCGGAATTCTTGAAGCACTCGCAATTTTGTGCCACACCATTCACTCATATCAAAAAGTTATCCGGCAAGACTTCGTGGCAGTAAATGATCATTGGTAAAGTATTTCAACCTGCTTATTTTACTGCCTGTAGTGCACTTAGAGCCTGCGTTATGGAGTATAAACCAATATAGCGTGGCGCTTCTTCATGTACCGCTATGCATTCCTCGTTACGGCGGCCAGTTGGGGGGGGGGGGGTACAAAATTCGCCTGCAATTTTTTTATTTATTTAGGCATACTGTTGGCCCGGAGGCTGTTACTAGGGGTGGGGTACAGCACAGAAAATAAATACAATTAATAACATAATGTACATTATACACAATGCACGCAAATTATACATCAAATACTGTCTTTTTGAGCATACATTCATAAAACACAAGGGAACTAACAATAGTACAAATACAACAGCAATATGCAGAGACAACGAACACAGTATTTTTATATCCAACATAATGTACAAAATTTTGTTTCGGACATGATTTGCTTCAGCTTGTTTGCAAATTGTGCTACGGTATCACTTTGAACAATGGTTGTTGGTAGTCTGTTCCATTGATTTATTGTTCGGGGGAAAAAGAATTCACGTATGCAATAATGTGCAGTTGAAATATCCGGAAATTATGTTCATGTGTACCTCTTGAGGTTCTGCCCCTTTGTGGCACTAAGTAGTGAGTAGTATTTATGTTAAAATGACGTTTCCAAAGCAAGAAAAGAAACTTAAGTCTGGCTAGGTGGCGTCGTTCGGCTAAGGGGGTAATTTAAGTAAAGTAATTGCAACATTTCTGTAACAGAATCAGTTTGCGAGTAACGAGACAAAATAAATCGAGCAGCTCTTTGTTAGACTCTTTCAATCATGTTGATTAATCCTGTTTCATAAGAATCACATACAATACTGGCATATTCCAGTGTCGGTCTTACGAGATATAGGTAGGCAGTTAACTTAGCGTCTTTCGAAGCAAGCTTGAGCTTCCTACGCAAAAACCAGAGTTTCATTTCTCCTGTCAAACAAATGTTTTTAAACATGTTCCTTCCAACTCAGGTTTTTGGAAATAGTTACGCCTAAATATTTGAGGCTATCAACTGCGGCAAGTGTGAAAGAACCCAGGGTGCTGTTAAAGTCAACAACATGTTTTGTCTCGTTTGTGACACGAAATACAACAGGCCTCAACCTAAATAATTAAATACACATTATTAAAATTGTCCTATGGCAGAATTCGTACACAGGACATCTAGCGCAGAATCCCGATATAGAAACAATTACACCACGGACGCATGCATAGACAAGTGGCATAAAACGCCCTCATCAATTTCACGCGGGGAAACCCGTGCCCTGAGACGTTTGGCGCGTTTTGATTTGGCCACCTCGACAAGCTGAACCTTTGCAATTATAGTAGCTATTGTGCGTGATCGCTGACTCTGCTGCACTTAAAAAAGTGTAGATTGCTCTGAAACTTACGACAATGAAGGCAGATAAAGCATAAGAAACCAACCCACAGTAACATCTGGATACACAATCCCGAAGGTCCGACAAATTTATAAATTATTTATGGGGTTTTTTATGCAAAAACCACGATCTGATTATGACGCACGCCGTAGCGGGGGACACCAGAATAATTTGGACCACCTTTGACGTGCACCTAAACCTGTGTACACGGGTGTTTTCGCATTTCGCCACCACAGTTATCCGGCCGTGGTGGCCGAGACTCAATCCCGCGACAAATTCACCTACTATCCATCATTGCCATGGTGGCTGCAGAAATTCCGCGCCAGGGTTCCCTCTAGTAATTATTGTAGGAAGCTCTATGATCCGCCCCTGCTCGTACTAAGAGTGAACGACCCTGTACCCTGTACATAGGCCAAACCCGACGGTGCCTCCATGTTCGCCTCGGAGAACCCAGAAACAACCTTCACCAGAAGCAAGGGAGCGATTTGGCGCTACATTGAGGCTAATGAGACTGCAAACCTAACTTTCGCGCATGTAGGGTTATCGGCAGATACATTCTAAAAACTTTCACGCTTACTCTCACGCTAAACTGTAAGTCACGCTAAACTGACGCGCATGTAAATGAGGCGTGGATGACGTTTCAAGCACCACGTGACCGAAAACAGGCGTGGAATTCCTCCATGTAAGAGTGAGGACAAGACTGCGTGTCATGGTTCGGTCCTTGTCGACTCTGCGCCACATGTAATTGCCTGTAAGAAATATCGTCGTGGTGTTTAGCAGAAACCGTCCTTTTTCATGGTTCAGAAGCAGCAATGTACTCATCTGCTTTTATTTAAGAAAAAAAAGCAAAAGAACAGAGCAAAATGTCTCTTGTTTTTTTTTTCTTTGCTAGAAACTAGAAGTTTGAAGTTGTCACTTACGCAATGCAATATGATCTTGCGCTGCATTATATGCCATCGTTCACTCACCACTAGTTCAGAAGTAACTGCTTGACGCAGAACAAACCATTAACTGACTGTGCTGCTGTCAAGGCGTGGAAGCAACGCCCACTCCATGCCGACGCAGGCATTCTTACTAATTAAATTTATTTCTCTTTTGATATGTACCTAAAAAAATTGGCTGTGGCTTAACTCAGTTATGCCTGGGTGTGCGTAGCGAGAGGTACGGTTAATCTTATTGTATAGCTTGGTTCTCTCCACGGTTACATTTTTATCGTTTAGCTTCGTACGTCTGAGTGTTTAGGTTTGGTTGTTACCTCTTTGTGAAGTTATGGTTATATGAAAGACAAGACATTTTAAAAGTGTAACGCATTTATTTTGAAAATCCTCATTTTGTTTCTTAATTACCACAAAACACGGCCCGATGGTCGGTGAGGCGGCAGGATAAGGGGTTGTCGTCCAGTGACTTGAACACGTTTCGGGTGCTATCTTCATCTGAATCCACTCGCCTGGCCGCTTCGTACTTTTACGACGTTTCTCGAGGCGTGCCGCTCCTTCTTCCTCCGTGTCCTTGGCTCGCTGCCTCCTCTTGGTTTCGTTCCAACGACGAAGCCTGGCTTCTTTCAGTCTCTCCGACTCACTTTCCCTATCTGCCAACGAATCCCACCGAGCCACCCCTTCTATATATACGATGCAACGCCAGCTCCTCCTCTGTTGCACCACGGTTTCACCGGCTCCTCCTCTGACAGCATGCCAGATGCAAGCGGCGAACGCTTGAAACACAACTGCGGCGGCGGCGACGCGTCGAGGCGCCGTGGTAACTTGAGCAGACGACGCCAGATGGTGCGGCGAGCGGCGCTGTCAGCTGCGGTGGTTGCTAGGCAACGGCTCAGCTCACGGTGCGGCCACCGGCCACAGCGAAACGGCGAGAATGCGGTCCAATGTAGCTCTCGCTACAAAAATTCAGTGCCATTCCACTCTGTGAAGGTGGAGACTAGCGAAGTTGTGTATGTGATTATTGACCGTTTCTCCGGTAAACGTCCACATTTTGCGGGATCGGGGCCACATGGACGGTTCGCATTTATTTCCGCCTCGTGGTCCTGGCGGGCAGCACGCTTACGACTGGCGTCCGCAGCCCGCTCATCGTCGATGCTCTCCTTCAGCCGCCGCCGCGCCCATTCCCTTTACTACATGTTCATCTTTCATATGAATCGGTAGAACACAAAAGTGAAACAAATCTTCACAGAAGTTGTTGTATGTTTGCTTCGTTAACTCACGTCCCATGCAGCGAAAGGTGCACAATTTGTGGGTCGGTGACCGTGTTGCAGTTTTGCTTGTCGCGTGGCGTCCTGTTGGCGATCGGCGTCCTGCTGCCGAGTCGCATTGGTGAAGCTGCGAGCATTTTGATTCGGCTCCGAAGTGTCTTGCGACGCGCTTAGCTTCAGGAATGCGAGTGACAGAGTTCGCAGCGTGCGCCTCAAACGCACGAAGGCGTTCTGCTTCACGCTGGCGTGTCACTCGCCGGACCATGGTGTAAGATCCTATCCTACACCAAGCGCCGGACCAAAGCGAGATTCGCCCGTCGAAGCCATTGCCTTTCTGCGCTGCTTAGCGCAGCAGTTTTCTTAGTTGGGGGGATGTCATAGCAAGCGAAGCAGTAGGAGGCGTGTAAGCACTGCTTATGCATGTTGTAGCTGCACTTCTTAGCTGACGAGGCGTCACAGGCTAATCGGACTCGAAAGACAAACCATGTGCTGAAACTCCGTCGTCACCTCAGCAGAAGGTCTACACCATTGGAGCCTCTGCGGTAATGAGACTATCGAAGCGCTCTCTGTCAGTGCTCGTTATTGTCATGATGCAGAACTTTGCTTCACGGCTCCTAGATGGCGGCACAAACCCTGTCAAGAGAGCATATTTAACGCGTACGCGCTGACGTCACATCAATTACGGGAAGGTGATGGTGGACCCCGGCATAAAACACTTTTGTGGTAAAAAAAGGTCTCACCGCGCGGCCGCGTTTGGCGTTTCGACATGTCAACGCCTGGATCTACGCTGTATCTTCAAGGGCAATGCTATGTGAAATTCACGAAGAGAAACGTTACGATAATTCGGCTGAGACCGTGAGAACTTGCGGTTACAAATCCGTGTGATCATACATCTCGAAATACCAGCATTATTTACTAGCATATAAAGACAACCATCTTTATCTGTGTGGCTGCTGCAGCTGTACAACGTTAACCTTCATCGATATCTTTATAAGAAATGTTCATTTCTGTCTCTCATATTACAGAAAGACCCTTTCTCCTACCTCCTCATAACGCCTGCGCATGAACCATGCGGGGAAATCGATAACACTCTGCAGCATTTCGCTATAAGACAAGATAAAGTTAACAGTGCTCAACCGGTTCCCGAACCGTTATAAATTTTTATTTATCGGAACCGGAACTGAGCCGCAAGAAAATCGGAACGCGTTGAACCCGATCCCGAACCGAACTAACATTTTTCTTGGTTCTACACCCTGGTTATACGAACGTAAATTCATGTCTCTACTAGTTAATATTCGAAGTATACTAGGGAAAAAATGAAATAGGGTTTACTTCCTCGTACAGGTACAAGCTGCGCTATTACCTAACATATTTTAACTGATTGCTACTGTACACAACATTGTATGTATACTTCAAACGAAGTAAATTTTAGGAGAATCTTATTTAAAGATTGCGCTACGTAATATTGCTCGCGTTTGTATCTGAACATCGCCCCTGCGGACATTTTCGATTTATCTACAGGAGTCTGAGTTGACTTCAGCAGCAAGGAAACACTCCTTGGGCGCATAGTTGGCGACCTCAATGTAGAAGCACATTTCCTTGCGCCGTAGTTACCTACTTCTGATTTATTCTTTACAATGTCGAGTGCTCGTGAATATTCTTACTGCAATGCCTGCGGCCACCCAACCCGCCTTCATAACTTACGGCGATCAAGTGCAGCACCCTTTCACGCTGTCGCGCTACGAGTAGAATAGCCCGACTAAACCGCACTGCAATGAACGGATTTCGACGTGGGCAAACAACTTTTCAAAAAAGAAAGAATACAAATTTGAAGATAACTGAATCCGTCACTCGCCCAAAGTTTCAATGCAACATTACGATTAAGTATAAGCAAGCTAGCAGATTCATCATTATTTCTGTGTAACATGACAGTTCACGTAGTAATCAATATAGCTAAACGTATCCTTCAGTACGAGACTTGCCCATCAGAAGGTCCAGCGAAAGAGAGAAGCACAAGGTTGAAGACGTTTTTAGTCGACAGGTGCCGAATAATTCTCTGGCCGCATCGTAAATGTTGGATGCAATGCCGCACTACATGTAGGTGAATAGTATACTCACTTCCCACCTCCATGCAAAGCGTACCTTAGAAGACATCGTGTTACACACCGCTTAACGCTCACGATAGCCTATTTTTGGACAAGGTTAGTAAGACGAGCTGGTCTAAAGATGCCAGTTGGCAATTCGCCTGGAGCGACAAAGAGATGTGATCGCGCTGCACCGGCGTCCTTGTAGGAGATCCGCCGGCCAAAAAGAAAAAAAAAAAAACCCGTCTTGGCCGGAGAAATGAATGCCACACATTTCCGTTCAGTCTTCGATCGCCACTCACCTACAGGCACCGAGAACGCAACTAACCCAACTATGAAGAGAAGTGCGTGGACATTGGTCGTTGTTCATCTCTCACCAGGTATGTCCAGCAGCCCTTGCTTGTTAAGCACTGTGGCACGTTGCATATTTTTCCTTCTTTGCCTGCGACTCTTAGTTTGTGTGCGCTTCGCAAGTAGGACTTCAAGATGCCGTAACAACTCTTATGTCCTGCAGCATTGCGAAGGTTTGCCGCCGTCTTTGAGAGATACGGCCAACATTGGCGCACGCGACGCAACCGCCTTACATTTGCATTGGCATTTGTGAAGTAAATATTAGCTGCAAATAGGGATACGCTTCAATGAAAATCCTCGATAAAAACTAACAGGGCAAGAATACCGGCTTCAACTGGTGTAATTCTGCCAGGGGAAGCCAGGGTATAAGGATGTCAACATATATGCGCAGGCCATACCATTCAAACGGGCGTTTGAAAAACACATGGCAGATCGATTGAGCAAGGTAAAATTGGCTCGATAACCCGGCCTTGCGAACGTGGATGCCATCGGAGCTAATGAAAGCCACTACTACAACTACTGAAGGGGTATGGAATGTTTTATGGCTTTAGAGTAATGACAGTAGTGCCATTTTAGAATAACGGAGTAATAGGATTAATGGTAATTCTGACAGCACGCCGTGGCTCATAGCGATGCAGCAACAACATTGAAATCATTTGATAGGCTGGTTATTTTACATACGTCGCAAGCAGCTGTCGCAGCGGCAGCTTGCACAACTGTAATCTTTACCGCAAAACGTATGCGGGGAGTGCTACGTACTTTGCATTGCATGTAGACGCAGGAACGCCTTACCATCAGTTCTATGGCGCGGATGCTTGTTTTGAGCTTGTTCTTTATTGAAACGTACGCTGTTCTGTATGTTGTATGCATGATTACAAGGAATGTATGACCTGTTCGCTTCACTTTGCTGAGTGCGCATATAGCCTCTGCCTGACGGGGGTATGAGCCATTGGTGGTGATAGTTTGCTGTCGACGTTACGACACGATGGAATCCTGGGATCCTACTAGCAATAGGATCCCGGGATCACCTTACCGTGTAAAAAATGAAACGGTACGGTGATTTCTTTCTCCGATAACTTTATCCAGGCGGCTTCGGTTCGGTAAATGAAGATAAGACATCCATCTGCCTGTATACATAAATATCTGTAGCAAGCGCTTATGTGCTTATATGGCAACGAAAATGACCGAGATCTGGGCTAGTTGATGTGGTAATACGATGCAAAAAAAAAACAGCACAAATGTATTTGTCATTTTCTAATTCTTGATCTGGGTTTTCAAGTTGTTTCTTGTATTATTTAATCACGACCGACCAGCCTACTAGAAGCTGAACAAGTGAAAACACTCGAGCTAAATTTAACTCCAACGTACAGAGCCGATGTGAAATGACTCAAGATAACAGACTGGTGGTCTAGTTTGTATTGCACTACGTGACATGTGCCACAAGCGGGGCAATCAATGCAACATAATAGAAGAAAACACTGCGCTTTCTTCGTATATGTCGGTCTGATCTGTGAGAAGGTCTGCAGCTGAAGCCTACGCACCGTTGGAGTGTGCAAAGAAAATAAGACACGGAGTTGCATCGGCAACTGACAAAACGATGAAGTGAATTGGCAAGTGGCTTTCGCAAGTGTACGTCCACATTGCAGGTATTTCTGTGAAATTATTGTCCTCTTAGTATATCGCGCGAATTGACTGTCAAGGCCTCCTCAGTGCTACTAACAGAGACTCAGCGTCTTCCCGAGAGACCGCTTGCTCCACCTCCGGGCCGACCGGGCACATTTCAAAGTTGACCGGGCGGACAAGGATTCAATGGCGGACCTGGGGCCCAACCTGGAAGAGGTTGTTCATTTACACGTACTACTGATGGCCAGTTCTGTACTGTAAGTGTGTTTGTCACGCAAATTAAGGATAACTAAAAAGCATAATAGATAGGAAGCTACCGCTACCATGCTAAAGTTGCTACTAACGCTAATATTGTAATCAGTTGTCACATCGGTGTTTCTGTGTTACGGTACAAATTACCAATATTATTTTGTTCAGTGTAAAGTCCTTCTGTGGAAAGCGCAAGTTATTTCTTGACGTTTCCTGCATGGATGGCCAGCAGATAGAACAAAGGCACTAACAGATGTTCCGATAAACACGAGAAGCAGCATAATGGTAATTTTCTTGACGCATCAGTGAAGGAAAAAAATTCCAACACCCACTGGGGGGTGTTGCTCATTTATGCTCACCTATTAAATAACTAAATAGCGTCTTTTTAGTGATGGTACCATTATACAATATAATCACCTTGTTTCAGGCCTCATTAGGGTATTAAGAAAAGATTTACTTTACATTAGAAGCTGATTATAACACACATCAATGAACTACTGGAGTTGAAATGGTAATAATACAGGAGCGTTCTTTCCCATTTCAGGCTGTTAGCTCAGTAACTATATTAGCGTGCGAACCACAAAAACGCATTTGAATAAATTAAACTGATTACTCGAATAAAAACTATCTTTTCATACACATTTGCTAGAATATGAATGTGAGAAATTAGGACTGTAAATATTCGGCTACCTCAGCCTCACTCTTTGGCAAGAGCATTCTAGAGGGAGAAAAAAGAATGAGATGCAGGAACAACATCTGCAGAACCGCACGCGCACTCGCACACATTCCGCGCCAGTCAGAAATAAAATGCTGTATCGTCCTTGATGAGTGAGGACCGCAAGCCAAACTTAGTAAACACATACAGCTGCGCCCGCATTTGTCGTTTGAACGCACAGAGCACTGGCGCCACAGCGCGCAAAATGTAGTCATTTTTTGCGAAATATCAGTGTCTTTTGTATGCAGAGATTAATGTTTCCTTACTTGAGCCACAGATAACCTACCTGCCGGGGATAGCATACCTAAGCGATACAGCCTTACTGCCATGTATCATAGGTGATACCCCACTGGGGAGAGAGAATTTCATTGATACTGTACAGTAGATGAATATGAGTTTATAGTATGTTTGCCGTACATTGTATTTATGGCGGACGCGTAATAAGTTATAAAGGTGTACTCACTGCAACCATTACCACTGTACCGTTATCGGTTAGCATACGTTAAGACAAAACACATATTTTATTGTACTTATTTTGTGCTGCTGTCAAACGTTCAGAGGCTAAGTTACACTGCTTTCCAAGCTATACCAAACGATAGCCTTTACCGAGAACTCCTTTGTCGTCATGTGCATGTGCATGATGCTCAAATAAATATATTGATCACGCTAAATGGACCTTTTCTATAAAGTATCCATATAAAACGAACTGAAATGTTAGTTTATTTGCTCTACATAGAGCATGAAATGATACTGCTTGGAGATGTGTCCATCTTTTCACACGCTTGACAAACATCAATGCTCAATTATAACATCGACATTATTTACTCTAATCAATTTTTGGCCCTTTCATTAGGATGGTTAAAACATCATAATCAAATCAGTAAAGCTGTGTCTAAGGGGGATCAGCCTACACATATCTACATTGTAATGGTATTCCAAATCTAGAATTTCAGAAACAGCGCGTTTACGTGAAGCGGCTTCCAGATCTAAGAAAAGAAATGAAGATTACGACGCCTCATTCGTATTTATTTTATGAGTTTTTTATTATTTTACATGCAGGGTCGTGTGTATCATGGCGGCAAGTGCTGCGTTTCCCAACAAGTAATATTCGCCAAAGCCCCACCAAACCAACGATGTAAGTACAACGCGAAGCCAGTAAACTAACAGTTTACTGGCTTCTTTTTTATATGTATTCTTGCATGCAATCGCCGCTTAAAAATTATGATTTATAGAAAAGGGATATTCCAAAAAGTGCACAATATCTAAACACCTGATATTAATGACTAGTATTTAGCTTATCCGTTTCTACCCGGATTGTGCGATAGTCTCAACATTCCCTCGGAATCACTGATTCGATTACTTCCCTTACTGTTTATAACATGCCTTTGTACTGCTGGTTATTTTTTAGGTATACATTCATGCGCAAATTGTGCCAGGGGTCCCAGCGCTTCCGCTGCATTTATCTATCGAGGCACATCGGCAACGCAATGTTCATTATTGTGCTCATGTGGGCTTTGAAGGAACGCTAACGGAAAATATTAAGTCAAGCTTAATTGGCAGATTAGTGCTCGAGGCGCCAATATTATCGCGCACAGAGCTTTAGCAATCGAGGAATTGAGGTAAAGGCCGGAGACAATTAGATACTCCCCCGGGACATTCAAGTGTCAGCCCGATGACGAAGGCACTCATTATAATTATGTAATTGGTACTCAATCACTCGTAATAAAAAGATTCTATTGTATTTTATATACGATATCGTTATACGAAAATCCTTATACGAAATCCTACTTGTGCAGTTCAATTTGATTTTAGAAAAAAAGACTGGGGCTAAGCGAAGCTTGTAGCAAGACGACACTGTCGCAGGCATCCCGCTTCGTTTGCCCTAAATTCAGGGTCGGCGGTTTTTCATTGACGTTTGGCCTTAACATCACGCTTCCGCAACTCCGGGCCCGCGGCTCTGCGCTGATGTTTTGACTTGGCTTCGGATGCCCTCCCGACAGAATCGGACGACAAGCATCGCTTCCCCCCATTTTCTCGACAGGAGAAGGGCTGGTGATTTTGTCTCTTTGGGTCCCACGTGTGACAAGCGTAGTTCAAGGGCACGTTACAGATCCCCGAGCCCGCTGGGGGATGAGCCATTGAGCTTGAACCCTTTCTGCAAGATCACCAGGATCGGCCCACATGACAGGGGTACGACGTGCCCTTGAGCTTGGAAACTTTCTGTACTATCACCAGGATATGCCCACTTTTCAGCGTGACACCACCCCCACTACCACCACCGCCGAAACTTGTGAGCCTATAAAGCTTCGCTTAATAACTCGTTCACGTCACCATTTACCACGACGCGGGCGGTCGAAAGGTTTCGTTTTACTCCAATTTGCACCGTCCACGCTTTCGCATCTCGGTGGTTCCGTTATAGCGCTGTGCTGCGCTGGCTTTGCTGGCTCGCGAAACTCAGACAAACTGCAAGTAGCAGAGAATGCCACGACCATGGGATGTTGCGGGTTTCCACACCACTTGACCCAGAGCAGCTGCAGCGGCGAATGCAACGCTGTCTCTTGGCTCGGTTTCTCCATAGCCAAGTGTTCGCGTTTTGCGCAAACAACCGTAGCGCTGCCTGTTGGGCACCGTTTTAGTCAGCGACGGCAGTAAAAGGAAGTTATGGCGTATGTAACGTCACCACTAGCCGCTCGGAGGCCGGCGATTTGAATCACGCTAAATGTACGCTGACCCTTCAGACGCAGTGTTCTCGTAAACTAAGTGCTTCTTGACCCAAAACAAGCACTGCGAAGTTTAAGGTATTTGAGGTTTAAGGTATTTTAACAGTCCGCGTCGTGTTAGTATTTCACTTTATGTCCGTTTAAATTTTACCATTTCCCTTTCTTTCCCGCCTGGTTGTATATGACACTCATATGTTGTAAAAAACCGGAAGAAAATGTTTCCAGCTCCCCTCTCCTCTTCCCCATTTCCAATATCACAAAAAGTAAACCAATCTATCAAGCCTCTAAGCCTAGTGAAGTTGGCACTCATGCATTTCTCCTTAACATGATAGGTGGTGTCCAAATCTACGGCCTAGCTACAGCTCTGCCTGGATGACAAAAACCGATGACAAAGGATATGCTTTTGCTGCCTGCAAGCACCGGAAGCCATTGTGGGAGCCGGAAAGAAGTCGTAGGCGCCATGTTTTCGACACCGATTACTCCTCTGCGTTGTGTCGACAGCCTTATTTACCGACCGTAAGTTCTGTTTGCGGTAAAACATTTTTTGTTATGTGGAGGTGGCTGGAAAATCACACTGGATGAAGGTCTGCCTGAGCATGTTCGTTCAATAAAAGCACGTGCGCGCAGGAAGAGTTGTACGACCTGCTACATTAAAAAGGTTTTCTATTTTAATATAGCTCGCTATTGAACTTTCGCTATTAGTCAAATTAAAATGTGTGTCCCAGGCGCTTCAAAATCCTTTACAACTGCAAGTCAACTCTTCAGAAAGTGTGATAAAAAAGATCACGCACAAAAAACGTGTATAAATCACACTCCCGTATTACTCATTCAGTCAAATGAGTGACATCGAATGCATTCTATAAATCAAAAGGAATAATAGCTGCGTATAAAAGGATAATAGTGCGTTGCCTAATATGCCCGAGTGCGGAGAGGTAATACGAGTTACAGCAAGGACAAACTATACACGAAGAAGCTGTTTTTCTAGTAGAAAGACCATGTCCTGCGTGTATTTCAACACTGTCGTGGTTTTGCCAGATACCATGGAGTCAAATAGAAGGTGCATCGGGTTCAAAGCTTATGTCTGGTCCCACAAAGCTAAAATGAACACGCAGCTACGGTAATGTTATAATTTCGGTTATGGCCTATACCCTAGCGATGGGTGTAATACCTGAGATATAGCAATTAGGGCCATTCAGGACCCTTATTCAAAAGAAAAAAAAAACTTGCGTAGTTGCTTACGCAGGGGCACCCCTTAGTCGATCACCTTGCTATCGCGCCGATTTATCGCTATTGCGAGTGACTCGAACCAAAACGAAAGCCAACGATGAAGCGCCCTTACAGCTGTTTCAGTCGCGAATTGTGACTGAGTGCTATCAAGGCGTCCAAATTAGAATATTTTATGGGAGCACTACCCGAACCATTAATTCACTTCGGCCCAATTGTCGTACTCACGAAGAGAACTGATTGTATCACTAAAAGAACTGAAATATTTGTGGTGTATTGGTCAGTATTGGCGTTTATACCACGCCGCTTAAAGTAAATTGTTTTTCACTACTTTCCGTCCTAAACAACCACATAAAGCAAAGACGCAATGAACCTATGGCGAGCCGTCAGCGTCTCGACGACGACGACGATGTTTCGCCTCGGCTGCTCCGCACGTTCGAGCTGAGCGCGAGAGTAGAGCGGCGCTTGACGAAAGTCGTCAAGTGTTACCCGAAGCATTCGTCCTGCTTCTTAATGGACGCGAAGACAGTGTCTCCGTTGACCGCATAAAGCAGGTCTTCCTCGACACCGACGCCATTCCTGAAGGCGAAAGGCCATCCACAAACACCAGACGAACGCGCTTCGCAACAGCAGAACCAGCGTTCATAGATACTTTTTCGAAAAAGTATCTATGAACGCTGAGCAGAACCTACCAGCTGCTCATAGAGATCGCTCCTTCGCACACTGGCTACCTCGATAGAGGGGGGGTCCTATGGCGAGCCGTCAGCGTCTCGACGACGACGACGATGTTGCGCCTCGGCTGCTCTGCACGTTCGAGCTGAGCGCGAGAGTAGAACGGCGGCAAGAGCAACAGCGTCTGTGATAGTGCATAAATAAATGCGGCAACCAAACACCATCACGTCTTCCCACAAACCCAAGGAAACCTTATGGGTAATAAGCTGAATAGTTGAAATTGAAATGTACAAAATAATAAAGAAAACAGAAATTGAACAGTACGAAAAGAAAACTTGTCGCTGGTGGTGACAGAATCCACAACCTTCGCTTTACGAATGCGATGCACAATCAATTTTGGCATAACAACGTCCACTAACTTATCTAGCCATGGGGTGTCAGCCAGCGATACCCCGAGGCTTGGCTGGCGAATGGGAATTAAACTTTTTTTTATTCTCCGATAGCATCACGCAACGCGTAATGCGAAGGTTGTGGGTTCAGTCCCCACCGGCGAGAACTTACGTTTTCGTGCCCTTTCATGTCTCTTTTCTTGTCATTATTTTCTGCATTTCAATTTCAACCACAGCTGAATTATCCCTATGCTTTTCTTTGCTTCATTGCCTGTTGGCGTTATAAAGTCGCTATTAACAATAATCGAATCCCTTTGTTTTCCTCCTCCTCATTTCCGTACTGAAGTAACTTGTATGATTATTTTTTATTGGGAAAGGATAACGGCAACATTTAACGCAAAATGTACGTCTTTTTTTTTTTGCATTGTACCTATGACTAAGGACATGTAAGTACAAGCTGCATTTCAAAAGGTACACACCGTGAGCAAACGAAATATTAGATTTATGACGATGGGCTCTTACGCAAAAAAACACAACTGTTCGGATGTCACGATTCCGGCCTATTTTCGGCTTCTCATAAGCGAGTTTCTTGCCGCCCAATTCCCAATGCCCACATGTTAGCCAGTACGCAAAGTGGTAGCGTTTTCTGAGCTTCAAACAGCGCTGAAAGTTAGGTTTTAATGCAAGTTCGATTCTATATTACAATGAAACGTATTTTAACGATAGTTTTTAATCGTGGTATGATCGTCGCAACTAAAACTGGAAAAAAAGTGCCCGATTTCGTGCAGAAGCGAATGTTCTGCAGCGTTTCTGTTCATGCAACATCACGACGTGACGGTATCGCGGTAGATGCGTCCAGTTAGACGATGTCACAGAAACTTCGGCTTACGCATGTCTTACATTTTTTGATATCTTACATTTTTAACGAGTTACCAAGGAATGTTTGGACGGAAGGTTGATGGATGCAAAATCTGATGTAATGGCAGATTGCGACCTCAAACATGCGCCTGAGAAACTGCAGTGGACTGCTAGATACGCACGTAAGCAACGAGATAGTGCCAGTGTCAACAAGGTGCCAGAAAGAATCTCGAAGTTGTTGTTCAAATATACTTGGCGGCAACAAGGGAAGAGCTTGCTGAACGGCGCCAATGGCTCAACGATACTCGGCACACCTGTTCTGCTTGCGTTTTCTAGCTTTATGAAGGGCACAAGGAAGAATACGCGAAAGATAATAGAAACTTGGTGCGATTTAGCCAGCTAAACAATAAAGAAAGAAGGAAAGACAGAAATATGTGAATAAAAAAACTGACAATGGAGACCACACACTCTAGAAAGTGTTTAAAGGGTTTCACGTGAAACATATGTCAAAAACCGCAGCAAGAGAAGCCAGTTATCTCCAAGAGTACAACATTTTTCAGCCACGACGGACACGGCTCCCTAACGACGCCTTGAAAGCTGTTCTGAATCACGCCGGGAAAATATTAACAGAAAAAAAACGAACCTAGAGAATATAATGCTCTTTAACTGAAATAGTATAGTTAAGGTATATCACTTCCTGTTCCTCATTAAGACAAAAAATAAAGACGCACCTTAAGGTTGTAGAAGAGGTTACAAACACTTGCCGTATTGTCATTTTACCTCAATTCAGTTTTCTATAAACACGAACGGCAACCTATTAGTCATGTGATATGAGCAGTGGAGTAGTAAAACGTATAACTTTTCTGCCAGAAAACAGGTGCGCATCGCTTTACCTGATCGCCGTGCGTGAGTAGTATCGTGGGCGGCCCTCTGTTTAACGGAAATTTCAATTTTCAAAACGACAGAAATGGTTTAGACACCTACTTTTTGTTTTTCAATGGCATATCTTAAACATGTACGACCATATGGCAGAAAATTTTCAGCACGGAATGATCACGAAAGAGGAACACGTCATCAATAAAATACGCTTAACGATAACTAAGGGATAATTGAACAGGTACGGAAAGGGGTCGATACATGTTACATAACAGTGTTTTTCCGAGTGTGAAACATGCCCGCGAATACACGCAAACTGCCTCGAGCGGCCAGTTGCGCGGCAGTTTTGCGTGTATTCGAGGGCTGCTTTAACGCTCGGAAAAAACACTTTTATGTAGCACGTAGTGAGCACCAGAGATCTGTATCGGTAGTTTCTATGCAATTTTCTCATTGGCACTTTTCATATAATTATTATATTTGAGAAGTTTAACAATTATTTGCGAACAATTATCTTATTAGGCGGAATGCAAAAAATACTCCGAGTATCTCCAAGCAACGGCAAACAGCATAACCTTGGTTCTGTCCCGCTACGTGGCATTTGCATATCTTTAAATCTTGCTGCATAATAGTGGGGACACCCTGTATATATATATATATATATATATATATATATATATATATATATATATAAACAATAGACCAAGGCCGGGCCCCCGCCGAACGTCGAAATTAAATGTTATGGCGTTCCTACGTGCGCCTGCTCTTCTTTTAATTTGTTAACCGCTGGTTCCGAAGAAACAATTCCTTCATATATATATATATATATATATATATATATATATATATACAGCGAGAGAAACAGAGTTATATGTAATTTATCGGAACGACAGAGAGGATCATGCTATCAAGTTTTAAACAAAGCAAGGCTTCGCTCGATACCTGCCCTCTGTGCATTTGCGTTTCCGCAAGTAATTCGCTGTAGGAAGTGGCTCGAACGCCACGGGTTATTTCACGGCGAACCGCTGTTATTTGCCACATTCTTATTGCGTCGGCATCTTGTCCACTCCTGCAGAACCAACGGGAATAACGAAAATTTAGGTTCCTACACTGCGTGCTATACCCGCTGCGCAATAATTTTCGCAGAGTAATTCTGCCAGATTTGTTTTCTCTCCACCTATAAAAAATGCGTGGTCCAAGAAGATCCCGTGAAGACTAAGAAAGGACCATTATATTGGGGACATCGAAGAATTGACATAGCCGCGTTTGCATGAATGCGACAGCAGCGCGTCCCATTTCCAAGCGCATTTGGGAAGCGCGATGCGACGCCGCTTACATGTAGCGCATTAACTCTCACGAGAAGGTAGCGTCACGTGCGTTAGTCGACTCCCGCCCGTAAATCTACCATCGCATCGCGCATTATTATTGCGATAGCAATTATATGGACACTCAAAAGCAGATTTCTGCCGTCGGCGTCGCCGTCGCCGTCGCCATCGCCGTGAGGTTCCGTATGACGTCAATGGAGATGAAATCGTGACCGCGCGCCGCCGAACGCTGTATGTGCGAGTGAAAGGGCACGAGGGACGCGCTCTTTCACGGGGAGTGAACGCACGGCGGAGAACAAACGCGCGTTCCGCGCCGTGCTTGCTTAAGGGCTGCAGAAGTAGGCGTCTCTTTCCTCCTTTACAATCACCATATATGTGGAGCAAACGCGCCTTCTTCCGATGCGCGAGGTTTTTCCCGCTAGGAGGCCACGGTGTGCGGACGTGTTTTCGCATGGGGCTCCTCTTTCGGATCTGTGTTTTGGATTTTCATCGACTCCGGTGCCCGATTCATGTACACCATACGACTCACCTAGTGGACCGGAGCTACCCGATACCTCTGGGGTCACTGTGAGTCCATTTTCCATCATCTCACGAGCCTTGAAGACTTCGACGCGGGGAACGCCCCAATAAGCCTAACGGAACAGGCGTCTGCCCAACTTAGGCACGGCTGCATCGATGCATGTCGCTCACGGTGGGCACCGCTCCACCTCGCGCTCTTACTGACGACATTGCCAACCACGGCCCTGCAGCAAGGCAGCGTCTAACATCATTACCGCTATTATGCACTGTTTCGGAGTGCGCTAACGAGCAAACGGTGCCAACAATGCTTAGCAACGCCGAAGAGACGCTCACAACCGACGACAAGCCAGCAGCTTATCGGAGCATTGAGCGACCGCGACGCTGCCAGCGTTCCCATCACAGAACAAACGAATGACTCGCCACCGGGGGAGGACATGGACGAGGATACCACACCTTTAGCCATCGACACGGACACCATAGAAGACGAAGCCTACAACGGAGCCTGTTGGAAGGTGGTCCGCAACAAGCGACGCGCCCGCAACGCTGCAGCCTACGAAACGGCGTCGCTCCGTCAGAACGCTTCTGAACACCCTTCCGCCGAGCCCAAGCAGAGCGGGCCAAAGCGCCTGCCTCCTCTTCCCCTCCGAGATGAAAAAGTTATCCTCCGGCCTCTCGGAGGCCTGAGATTGGATAAATGGCCCAGACCAACGTTGGCCACTGCGCTTTGGACAGCGGCCGGAGTGAGCCCAAATGACCGGAGAGACCTCATACTAAGGACCCGGCCAGAACAAAACCTGGCAATAGTAAGCACCCCATCATCGCACGTCGCAGACGCCCTGCTGAATATCCAGGAACTGTCGATCAGCCAACGCACCTACCCGGTGTCTGCATATCTAGCCGCCCCTGATGATTCGTGCAAGGGTATCGTTCCGGGACTGGAACCAGGCACCTCCTCACATATGCTGGTAGAAGAGATGCAAGCATCTGGAATCCAGATACTACAGGCTCGAATGATGGGTCAGACGAATATTGCACTGGTCACGTTCGAGGGCCTACGTGTGCCACGCTTCGTCCGATTTCTTGGGGCAGAGCTCCGCTGCTACCCACACCGTCCCCGCCAGCCAGTCTGCAAAACGTGCCTCAAATTGGGACACCGAGCCGACCACTGCCCCACACCAGACGTCACTATTTGCGAACAGTGCGGCATCGAGAATCCCATCCCATCACACCCATGCTCTCCCCGGTGCAAATCATGTGGAGGGGACCATCCTACAACTGAACCGAAGTGCCCGCAACGCCAGCGACAACCCTTCAACAGAGCCTGGGTGAAAAAAGCCATCGAAGATGAACAGCGACAACTGAAGGCCTCCACCAATGCGGATCCTCCATCAGCGACAACCCCTGCTTCTGGAACATCATTCAAGAAAGCTGGCCGGTCTCGTTCGAAGACGCCGTCCAGATCCCGCCCCAAGGCTCGGGTAAACTCCAAATCCCGTTCCCGATCACGCTCCCAGTCGTCCTCCGCCCGCAACCAGGTGAAGCGTCAGACTACCCCGGCGTCTCAGGCATCCCCGCAGCCCTACAAGAAGGCACTACTAAACAAGCTGGCAACTTCAGCAGCTACCCCGGACCGTCAGCAGGCCCAGGCCCCGGAGAACACCAATGCCAAGGCGGCACCTCGGGAGGTAAGTTGCCCGCGGGATCCCCCACAGCTCGCTCCCCCCCAACCTTCACCCCACAACATGTCCCCCTCTACTCCCCTACCGAACACCCACAGTAATCCTTTCCCCGAAATCGCGCGGCTACGCCGTGACATGGAAGCGCGCCACGCTCACATGCATGCGCAGCTGGAAGCTGCAATAGAGCGCACAAACGCCAGAATACAGGCAGCTATAGAGAGCGCGCGGCAGGAGTCTCTAGCGCTCCGGCAGGAGATCATAAGCGTCATACACGCATCAGAAGAGCGGACACACGCCCTATTCGCAGAGTTAGTCTCCCGTTTGGATTCTATAAGCGCACCCCTGCCGGATTCCAAATCCGCGCGTCCCCAGCCACCCCTTACAGGTGCAAGAAGATCGCACCCATACTCACGCCCGGCGGCTTCCTCTCTCGAGGATGATGGCGACCCTTAGCAAGCAGCAGCTCGTGGTCTGGCAGTGGAACTGCAGAGGATACCGTCGGAAAAGGGCATCCCTGCAACAGTACGCTGCTATGTCCACACAGCCTCCTGATATTATCCTCCTACAGGAACCAAACTGCTCCCCTTCCCTATCCGGCTTCACCACTTTTACGGGTACCTCTCCACTCGTGGGAGCCCTAGTATCAAAACACTTAACGTGCAACTCCCACACTATAAACATCGATATCCCACACCAAATTCTTGAAATCATTACACAGGGCAAGAACAGTTGCAGTCTCTTCATACTTAACGTGTACAGTTCTCCCCGCTCACGCACACACTCGTTTCATCGTCTTCTAATAGAATTCGGACGCCTTGGGCGCACCCTTCTCGTGTGCGGTGACTTCAACGCTCCGCATACAGTTTGGGGGTACCGCAAATCTGAAGCCAAAGGAACTCGACTCTGGGATGACATATGTAACTTGAGATACACCTTACATACAGACCCAGGGAACCCAACACGTTTGGGTAACAGCGTCACACGTGACACGTGCCCAGACCTTACTTTTTCCAAAAATACAGGACCAGTGATTGCGCATGGTCCTCTCGATGAACATCTAGGCAGTGACCATTATATCGTGGCCACTACCCTACCACTGCAGAGTGCACACTGTCCCGAGCGGAAAGTGCGCATCACGGATTGGACGCGGTTCAGGGAGCGCCGACAGAATCCTCCCGAAGGTCTAGGATACGAGCAATGGATCGAGTCCCTTTCTTCTGACCTAGATGCGTGTACGCGCACACTGGTTACCACAACTGCGACCCCGGACGTAGACCCGCACCTACTGCATCTGTGGGAGGCACGTAGGGGGCTCACGCGGCGTTGGAAACGCCAACGTCTCAATCGCAAGCTTCGCCGGCGTATTGCCCAAATTTCGCAGGAGGCACAAGAATATGCTGAGACACTCGTCCGAAACAACTGGCGAGGTTTTTGCGAGCGTCTTTCAGGCACCCTAGGCACCGCGAAAACATGGTCGATACTTCGCGCACTCATAGATCCCTCAAATACAAGGACGCAAACATTTCATCGCCTACTCAGCTTAATACATAAGTACCGAGACGATCCGGCTGCTCTTCTCAAAGAGCTAGAAAAACGATTCATCCCTACCGGCACACCTCCACAGTATCTGAATTACCCGCACGCAGAACAATCTAATGAGGAACTCGACGCGGACATTACAATCGATGAGGTTCGCGTGGTACTTCAAGATCTCCGTCGAAACACGGCCCCAGGCGCAGATCGTATCAGATTTTCCACCCTTCGTAACCTCAGTGATTCAGACCTCCATCATCTGACAAAGCTATTCAATGATCACTGGCGTCAGGGCACGCTCCCACAGGCATGGCGTCATGCTGACATTTCGCTAATACCCAAACCAGGAAAGCCCGTAGACATAGCAAATTTACGGCCAATATCCCTTACTTCATGCATCGGAAAGTTAATGGAGCACGTGCTTTTGCGGCGACTGCAACCTTTTCTCGAACGACAGTCATTCTTCTCCCACTCACAGTTCGGATTCCGGGCACATCTCTCCACGCAGGACGTGCTTCTACAGCTCAAGGAAGAGGTTATCGGCCCCCCGTCCCGTGCCCAGACGAGGGCCATCCTCGCCCTTGATCTAAAAGGAGCATTTGATAACGTGGCACACGATTTGATTCTTCGAAATCTCGCAGAATCACATTGCGGCAGCCGCATGTATAACTACATTCGCTCTTTTCTGCGGGACCGAACAGCCACCATTGGAATAGGACCACATCGGACAGATACGATTCGCCTCACAGGTCGCGGCACCCCTCAGGGATCAGTTCTGTCCCCCACTCTATTTAACATCGCCCTCGCAAGACTACCTCAGCAGCTCGACCAGATCCCCCATGTCGCACATGCGATTTACGCAGACGACATCACGATTTGGACGACGCGAGGGTCAGACGGGACCATTCAGGATCGACTGCAGCAGGCCGTCGACATCGTCACCGCTTACGCACGACAGGGCAGCTTGTCCTGTGCCCCACAAAAGTCCGAGCTTGTTCTCATCCGCGCACGTAGCATTACCCCTCCACCCGAAATCACGGTGCACGTGGATGGCGTTCCTGTCCCCCAGGTAGACCGTGCTCGCATTCTTGGACTACACGTTCAGGCGAATGGGAAGGCGAACTACACTATATCTCTCTTGTCCCGGCAGACCGAACAGACTTTGGCCATGATTCGGCGGGTCTCCAACAGGCGCTCAGGTCTACGGGAACGGGACCTACTGCGCCTGGTGGAGGCCTGTGTGATCAGTCGCATTACTTACCACCTTCCCTTCCACAGACTTACGCAGTCGGAGCAGATACGGGTCGACACAATGCTGCGAAAGGCGACCAAGCTCGCCCACGGCCTCCCACACTACACCGCCACGAAACGTCTGCTAGCCCTAGGGACGCATAACACTCTCAGTGAGTTATTGGAAGCTCAGTGGGCCAGTCAAAGACAACGTCTTTTGCTCACACCCACTGGGCGGCACTTGCTCTCGAGATTGGGACATCCAGTTTTGCACAATTATGATGAAGACATCACCATCAATATTCCGACTTGGGTCCGTACAGCCTTAAAGGTGCACCCACTACCACGAAACATGCATCCTGAGCATGACGCGGGACGCCGGCGCGCCCGTGTACGGTACCTGGTGCGCATGCTCGGTGACATCCCTGAGACAAATACCCTATACACGGATGCTGCTCGGTGCCACAACGGGTATTCCGTGGTAGTGCTGGATGGCGCTGAAACGTTTATTACGGCCGCCTCCTTACGGAATTCTACACCTGGACACGGAGAAGTCCTTGGAGTAGCGCTTGCTGTGCGACACGCTCTCCAGATTCCTGGGGAGGTGTATATCCTAACCGATTCCCAGCAGGCATGCCGCGCGTTTTCGACGGGACGCGGCTTCTCCAAGGCAGCTCTCCACATCCTACACCAGTCCCCAAACACAGACACATCTGCCCCACAGCGCATCCACTTGCTCTGGACTCCTGGCCATGCCTCACTGCCGGGTAATGACCGCGCACACGCGGTCGCTCGAGAAATTACCCTCCGAGCTGCCCGGCATGACGAGGATCGGAGTCCAGATCAGGCGGGCTCCCCACTCACATACAGAGACGTATTAAAATACTATACACGAGCTAGACACACCATGGGTCCGCCGCCGCTGTCATTCTCGCGAGAGGAAGAGGTGGCGCTCCGCCAACTCCAAACAAACACGTTTCCCAATCTCCTCTCCCTACATAAATTTTACCCTGACCGCTACGCAGACTCTTGCCCGGGCTGTAGAAGCTCCCCCACGGCGTTCCATGTCACCGTGGAGTGCACCGCAAAATTATTCCCTCCCCTGCCAGTCATCTTGCACCCCTTCCGCATCAAAGAGCTGTGGGAGGATGCCCTCCGCGACGGGCCTCCCGAGGTCCGCCGGGCCCTAGTTCAACGGGCCCGTGCTGTCGCTGAGATCGTTCTAGGGACCCCGGACTAGGGGTCCCTCCCACACTCTTACTACCTTTTATTTTTGCAATAAAATGTTTACTCTCTCCGATGCGCGAGAGGCCGTGGGGGAGGGAAGGAAGGGGGAGGGAAGGGAGGCGACGTTTAGCTGCGGCACCAAGTGCCTATTTATATCAGAGGCTCCGGCAACAGTCACCAACGCCGCACGCATTTTGAGCGAACGCGGGCAAAACGCCGACGGCGTCGACAACAGTTCTGCGCGTTGCCGGTGCTGCTGCATGTCCAAGTTTATACAGCTGATAAAGCTAATATCATTACTCCGTATAGCTCTCTACAAATTTGCTATCGCAATTGATGCTTCACCTTTCAGGTGAAACGGCGACAACTATTGTGATGCGCCTTCCTAGTGCTTTACTACTGTTTACATTAATGCGATGCGCTAGAAATGTGACGCGATGCGCCACTGTCACATTCATGTAAACTTGGCTAAAGCGAATAAGTGATGAATCATGGACAAGTAGGTGCATTTGTGCCGCGGTTCGTAAAACCTCGAGACACTGCAGATGTATTGCGTACATAGAGATCTGGAAAGTATTCCGTTGAACTTGCCTATGGCACAGAGGGTTTTCAAAACTGTGATCGTCTAGCCATATATTTTTGCAGCCCTGCTTGCGGAGCCACAGCGATTCCCGGGAGAAGGAGGATTTCCAGGGTACCGTGGCAGGCGCCGATGTGCCGTAAGTTTTCGATCGTTTGTTTACACGACAGCAAATGTGGTAGTCCACTCTCACGAGTGTATGTATATGTGCCGAATAGGGAAATTAACACTAAACAATAGAAGAGTTGACTTACACCTTGCGACGAATTTCGTTACAGGCCTTTTAATATCAATTTTACACCGCTGTGCTGTAGAAATGTGTTACTGACACTAATAACTTGAGGCGCTGTCATTTGGCCATTCGAAATTTTACGCTAAAATTTAGCAATGCAGTTTTGTGCAACCGATAAGTTTTCTTTGGAAAACGCAAGTTATGTCACGACTTCAGCCAGTATGAACGGTTAGCAGATGCAGGCAAGGTGCTGACAGGTGTCCCGAGATTGCGAAAGGCTGCCATGGAACGATAATTTTTCTTGACACAAAATGAGGCGGAGGCGGGTCTAATAAGTAAGAGACTCATCTTGGCCGTATGGGTGATAAGCTTCGCAGATTACTTCAGTCTCATGCTGCTCATTTTGGAAGGAAGAAAATCCATTCTTTCTGTTTTGTTTTTGACACCATCCTTGCGAAAAAAAAATTTTTTTTTGTGAAGAATGGTAGGCGTTACGCCTCTAACCGCGATACGCTGCTTCGCGCATATGGCATTGAGAACTTCTGATTTTGAAAACTGTCGGCGATAGCTGTTTGTGTAGCTAATTGACTGTATGCGCCAGCCAATTAGCTTCCCTTATTTCCGAGTCATCAAGCGGTTTTATGTGTTTAAAACGTCCGTTTTCTTTGTGCAGATCCATCTTTCTGTCACTGGTTTTATGAATAAACCTGAATGACTTAGCAAATGTGATGGCTGATCCTAATATCAGTTCTCAGCCATAGAAAAAAAATATCTTGAAACAACGAGATTTCGTTTTTCAATTATAATAGCATATACATTAGAAAAGCAATGTCATTAAGCTATGAGCTGGTTCTAGCTGGCTCGGCTGTCTTTCAGAAGTGAAGGGCAGGTGCACTGTTGTTTTGAGGGTGGCGCTTCTATCGACTTTTTAAGCTGTCGGATGGCGCATTGAACTTCGTGGCGAAACGTCTGATAGCTCCCTCGCCATAAAATTCTCTCCTCAAAACTTTCGATACAGACTTATGTTTAAGCATTCTTATAATGTCTATGACAAAATATGGAAGAAGGTACCGTTCAAATTTTACTGACGCGCAAAGAGTATGCGCGGTCCCTGAGTACCCCATCTGATGGCCCTGTTATTGCCACTGCAATGCAAGAGGTATTTGGAACGGTTTTGCAAAGACTCACAACTTTACTATTTTATACTATTTGATACTTTATGATTGCTTTTCATGAGTATTTTTGTGTTTGATGGATTGTGCTTAAGCGACCAGTTTTGTTTTCAATATAGAAGACGCTTTCACACCATTTGTGAATTATTTCATGTAAGGAAATAACAACGAGACGGTCTGTTTAGTCCTCCATTTTAATAAACTTCTGCTTCTTCCATGCCGCACCCCAAGTCTCGGTCGTCTTCTTCATTATCTTCAGGTAGGTTCCGCTTCAGGCACTTCACACCCTTCGCCGCTTTGATTGTCCCCCCTACTGTGGTAATGTGCAAACCACGTTGCCAATGGCGCTGGATTCAATCTTCTCCCCTGGTAATTCTTAATAAATGACCTTCAAGACGCCTAGTTGTGTCACGGTTTTGGTCACCATGTAGGGGCGGATGAATGGCGACTTGGAGCCGTCCAATCTTTTTCGTTCAAGGACTAGGTGCCCTGGTTCGGTGTGTGGAATTTTAGAGCGATGTTTAGTGTCGTAACATTTCTTCGTTAATAGCTTGTACTGCTGCTGTGATCTTTTGTGTTGGCCCGTTCTTGTAGAATAGCCTTGCCTACTATTCCCAGGAGATGATCCGCCGGTAGCCATTGGCTGGTTTCACAGTGAAGGCCGCAAAATGAGGTGTACAACCAAGGCCAGCCGTATAGGAATGGCTGTGATGCTGAACAGCAGCTTCCAGAGCGCATTTCCAGCCGCCAGGAAAATTTGGATATAGTGTCCTGTACGTCTTCAAATCACGAATCAGTCACTCGGCCTGAGCCTTACCCTCAGGATGGTATGCTGTACTCAACCGCAGGGTGATCCCCTTTTACTCTGCCCAAGCTCTTAGCCTTTCGCATCTGAATGCTGGACCGTTGTCGGTGACAATGACTTGAGTATTCTTAAAAATTTCCCGTCGCATAAGAGAAATGACAGCGTTCGACTCTTCGTTCTCTGGTTTCGCGGCAGCCATTCGTGTGCATTGGTCAATAGCAATCAGAAAAGCTTGTGTATTACGCACTCCTTCCCCTTCTTTTTAAAGCTTTTTAAGCTCGGCAAAGTACAGGTCCACAACTTCAAATAGCACACTGAAGTACACAGTTATGATTATTTATTTTCCTTTGGGCCTATATTTTGTTTTTCTAATTTGGCAATCACGACAAGTGTTTACATATTCATGTACATAATTTTTCATATTTTTCCACGTGAAACTTCGCTGCACCTTCATATATGTCCTCCAAAAGCCATCGTGTCCTCCTGTCGTGAGAAAACTTGAAAATCTTCTGGCGACTTGTTTCTGGTACCTCAAACTTTGCATCCTTCAACACAATATATTCTGTGCCTTCCCAAATATTTGCGACATGCTGATTTTTAGTTATTTCGGGCTCCGGAATATCTAGTCTTAATAAAGCGTCCGCGTCAGGAAGCTTTTTTCCAGGACGGTGAATGACGTCGAAGGCGAACGGCTGGATTTCGCTGACCCAACGAGCAATCGTTCCCTTCGGTTGAGTAATGTTCAGCAAATAAGTCAGAGCTGGGTTGTCCGTCAACAAGTTACTTCGATATAAGTGCGAAAGTACCGCAATACCATTACGACAGTCAATGCCTCTTTTTCCGTGAACTATAGTTCCTTTCCGATTTCCTGAAGGTGTATCAGTAATATCCGATTACATTCAGCTGGCGCCCCGTTGGTTTACTGACAATTAGTTGATAGAGGACTGCGCCGGTTGAATACAGGGATGCATCAGTATACAACTCAAAAAGTTTCTTGAAGTCAGGGAGTAGTAAGACGGGATCTGATGAGATTGTTTCCATTAGTTCTTGATGTCTTGGTAGTCCTTGCTCCAAACGAACGGGGGTCTTTTTGTGTTAATGCTGTCAAACGCCGTGTTTTCATGGCCAAGTCCTTGATGAAGACCCTGAAGTGTCCAGCTAGATAAAGGAAAACCCTCAAAGAGTGCAAGTCACGAGGTTTCGTCAAAGTTTTATTCCTCGGCACGGGCTTTACCTTCGCACTCTTTGTATGACCGTCAAATGTCCTTCCTTGGAAAACCACCGACTCTTTTTAAAATTCATCTTCAACTTTGCTTTTGCCAAAGCATTCAAAACCAGTGATAAATGCAGCTCATGTTCATCTTTTGCTCGAGAGTAGGCAATGATGGCGTCGACGTACACATTGCAGCATTTACCTGTGACGGGTTCCAACACAGTGTTCATTTTTTGGAACCATTCCCTTGAATTTTTCCAGCCCCCCAAACGGGGGAATCATATTCACATATATATAAAATGGGGTCACAAAGGCTGTGTATTGTTTGTACTCTTCCTGGAGTGGTATCTGCCAATACCCTGTCCAAAGGTAAATTCCTGAAAACCAGTGGCATCCCCCGTTTCGTCATGAATGCGTGGCATAGGAAATGGAAACTGGTCTCTATGCTTATTAATCACACGATAATCAGTACAGAGCTTGAATGTTTCATCTTCCTTTGGCACTATTATAATGAGCGAAGCAGATGTCGACATCGATGGTCTTATAACTCCCGCTGCAAGCATCTGATGCAGTTCCTTCTTCAACCACATCTTTTTCTCTTGCGATAGACTATAAGGCTTCTTACGTACACCAGTTGTGTCTCGTAAGTTAAATGGCGCTTTAAGGAACGACGTTGCAGGAGGGTAAGGCCCAATCCTCTGACGTTTTCACAACTGAGAGATTTCCGCCCGTTCCACTGTTCTCTTCATCTCGTGCGTGATCGATAGTCAGTTCATCCTGCCAAGAGATGTTGACCCGCAAGAGCTTCATATCTGGCCTTGACAATTTGAACATGAACTCGACGTCGTTCATTACTACTGATTCAATAGGGATAGTAACTGCTTTAAATTCAACTGGAATTGCTGCCCAGTTTTCAGGAGCTTGGCTTTTCCATCATAACTGCGCACTTCAATAATCTTGTCTTTGCGGATTTGACTTTTCTGTACCAAATTTGAGTTTATCAAACTGACGGGCACGCCTGCATCAACAAGAACGTCTACCTCCTTTCTATTTACTATCATTCTCACACGGATAATGTTGCCCTTCATCAGAAATACAGTTGCATATTTTTTTAGGCATTCCGAACCGCTGAGGTGCACCATGGTTAGGTTAATTTAGGGGATTCACACTTGGAAGTTTAGGCCTATGTAGTGCATTTGGTACAGCTGTACCATAGCTGTTTGACTGCCTGATGGCGATTCTTCCACGCTGACTACCGCGTGACGTGGTTTCCACAACAATGTCTTTTATACACTAAAGAATGTCTTCTGCAGTCTTGACCTGCCGAGCTTTCGCTGTGTTTGGCACACTCTACTCATACGAAGAAACAGAAGAGGCACTGCTGATGTTTCTGGTAAATTGGGATCGGCGAGTTGAAGTAGGCTCCTTTCTTCAAAATGGTAGTCACGGAGACTGCCACTAGTGTGCTTATATGCAATTGCCTTATTCCACTGCTGCATTACATTTCCAGAAAAACAGGACAGCAGACTCTTCTTCCATTCACTCCACTCGTCGCTAACGTGTTCCAAAATCTGAATGTCGTACTACTTCCTTGCAGTGCCATATAGAAAGAATCGTACCGTATTTATTCGAATATAGGTCGACCTTTATTTTTTCCGGAAATGTTACCCATAATTAGCTATCGGCCTATCTTAGTGAGCAAAGAATCTCGCCCTATATTCGTGATCAAAGCTAACAAAAGTAGTCTGGCAAAGAAGTACGACACGGCTGTGGACGACACGAATGACGCCGACAGGAAGGCGCAACAGCGTAGGCTTAGTCAGTCACACCAGGGACAGCGTCTAGCCCGAGCCCCGTTTGCGTAGCGCTGGCGATCCGGCTGCAGAGCTCTGCACGGCGCACTTCTTCCTTACAGTACCAAGTTAATGGAGTTGCACTGTGGAACAGGGCCGCTGCCGGAGCCGTGAGGGCCATGGCCGCAAACCAAAACGCCCTGGCATGTACGTCGATACCATACGTCGAAGCCGCAGTCGCGCAAAACACAAATACTGAAAAAAAAGAAACTTGCGGCAGTTAAAAATCCAACAAAAGCGATAGCGCAATTAATAAGTCACAGCAATGTTTCTGTGAAAGAAACACACTTGTTTAGTGGTTGTTTGGCTGTTTCCCCCTATTCGTCGCCATTTTGCGATAATTTCTACGTGACGGTTCAAATTTGCTGTTGCGCGGCTGTCAAGTGGTACTCTTTGCAGATAACTCCAACTGCGCCGCTCAGCGCTAGTTCGTCGTGAATGAAAAGCTGATTAGGAGTTGGAGGAAGCAGCGGGACTAACTTTTGCGTGCAACGGGCGGCGTCGTGCTTTTCGCCGCCCCGCAACCGGAAGGCACGGCGCTCTCGAGAAAGAACTGAGGCTTCATGTGGAAGACAACTTTCCTGACAGTTCTGACGAGGTTGTGGCTTGTGGCAGCAGCTAGCGTCTGACCGAGCCGCGCTTATTGTAAATAAAGGTGTGCCATGTTCCAACTTTTCAGTTTCTGAAAATACATGGATTGACCTATATTCGAATATTTTCTTTTATTTCTCGGAGAGTACAATATATAGGGGCCGACCTATATTCGGGCTCGACCTATTTTCGAGTAAATACGGTAAGTGAAATATCTTATCTTCGTCAGTGGCCCACTGGTTCTGCAAACAAGCGTACTCGTAGAAGTCCCGCCACGAAGCTAGAACCGCTGATGTCCGATCGAACTTGTCTGGTTTTGCGGTGGTGAATCGCTGATAGTGCTTACGGTACATCGCTTGTACCATAGGAGACATAAACTGTGATTGGTCTTCTAACAGTTCGCGTTGAGTCTGGATGAGCTGCAGAATTACTGCGGTGAAGTCTGGTTGACGATCTGTGCCCATCTTAGGTGAGCTGGTTGGAAAAACTTAACGTACTCTTCCATATTGACACAAATTTTCACGGTACATTGCTGAACGAGTCCGGCTAGAGTTGTAACCGACTTGGTCGCGACCCAGGTAAGGAAGTCCGTTGAGCTGGCTCCAGGTTCCAAGGGTACTGGCTCTTCACCGTCGATCTGGTAACTCTGGACATACCCGCGTCCGTAATGGTGTCGCCGAGTCAAATCTGGACCCACATCAGCTTCAAGTTGTAACGGCTGCGCCAAAAATGTAAGGAAATAAGAATGAGACTTGTCTCATGAGTCCGCCATTTGAATGAACGTCTGCTTCTGCTGTGCCGCACCCCCAGTTTCGTGTCGCTTTCCTTATCTTCAGGGAGGTTCCGCTTCAGGCACTTCACTTTTTTTTTCTGCATATTCCAGCGTTTATTGCGATAGCAATTATATCGACACTCCAGGTGCATGTCCGCCATCGGCGTCGCCATGATGTTCCGTATAAAGTCCAAGCGCGATAACCCCATGGCCGCGTGCCGTAGGCTGTACACTGTAAACGAAAATACCCCCACATGGGAATTCTAACAAGGTCATGTGCCCTATATACTCCCATCCTTGAATATTTATTCCGATGTGTGGGAGGAATACAACGGTATTCCCTCGTTTCACTCCGATCACAACCTGTGGGAGGATAAGGGCGGACATGACGTGATTTTATTCCGCCTTCAAAATTTTGTTCTCCCCGGGAACTCCGCACAGGGAGCTTTAAAAAACTCCCCCGCCGGAACAGGTTGGTCACGTGGTGCTTCCCATAAGGCTGTGCGCCGCGCCAGCGACCGGCCGCGTTCGGCGGAGTCGGCGGTGCTCATGGCTGACGGTTTGTTTGTATCTGTGAAGTGTCGTTCCGTGCCAGCGTTTCGCCGATTTTCTTTCCTATACTTCCTTCCAGAAAGTGTTATAGGCGTGCCTGAAGCTCACTGTATCTCATCTTCATGTGCGTTAGCTGTGATTACTCTGCTGACAACGATGAATGCAAGAGCAACGATTTCAAGTGCGGAGAAAGGCTTAGTTGTGACCACGAAGCCGCCGGTTGACTCGTGATGTCGGCTCGGGTTTCTGGCTGTGCTTCCGTGTTGTGTGACCTTGACTTGTATTCCTCAGTGTGTTCAATACCACTTTTATGTCCTTTTGAGTATATTCTGACAACGTCCGGTGTAAAGTGCCGCGTAGCAATGGCAACAGCAGCCACTGTTCGAGCGACAACGTCCGTGATAGCCGCACATGAATGCCATATTCCGACTTCGTCACGGTGCTGTGCTGCCAGTAAGTTAGACCGTAGTGCAAGCAACTCTTTTATGAATCTGTACGGATATCCTCGCCCAAGAAATACGGTAGGACGTAAGTACGTACTGTGATAAAGCTTCTTACTGAGCGATGTGAATTGAATTGTTATCGCGCCATTCTGTTTTGATCACGTCGTTGCTTCGGATATTGCATTAACATCATGCTCCATCCAACATACTGATTTAGGAGCATACCTGCTGGCTCCGAGCGTGAGGATTCGTTTGCCAGATCAGCGATATGGCTCCGTTTCACAGCCGAGAGACATTGCTTGGACGCGGAGCAAGTAGTGCGGTCAAAAAAATGTATGACTACGCAATTTTCGGTGTTACGTAGGCTGCTACGGGTCATGCTCACATGTAATAAATTGTTGTCCCGCCACAATTCTTTCGCACGAAGCTAATTTTGTCATGAAGCACGCGCACGTACATTTTTCTTGCGTACTGTAATTAACGCACTACTTTTTAGGCGCGGACGCCGGCAGTGTGCGAAGTCGCTTCAGCGCTCACGGAATGGCATTCTAAGTTTGAAAAATTATGCCATGAACGTTGTTTTTTCAATATTCTAAGTTAACAGTTCCGTGTGGATTTATGTTTCATGTGATCTTCAGAGAGGCCGATCTCATATGTGCGAGCCTGTGAGTCGTAATTCTGAAAACACTACAGCTGCTCGCTAGGCCGTTTCGAGGCCCACATTATCGTGGCTATATATACTGGCAGTGTTGCTTCTTGTTGTGTGTCGAGTGTGCGTCGGATGTCTTTCACAGCTGTTCATCGGGTGTTTCTCAAATGTTTGTGTTTATGTATTGCTTGGTCTGTCTGGTCTCGTTCACTTGTTTCGCAGAATTGGGCTTATTCTTCTGCGTATATTTCGAATTTGACCCATAGGTGCGAGTTCAAGCGTGCGACCGTGAGCCGAGGATGGTGGCTTGAACTCCCGTGTGCTAGGGAGGATGACGGGGATGAAGCGCGCCGTCTTCAACCGCGCGAAAGACAACAGGGGGGTTATTGCCGCGGCGGCTGTGTATCAAGCGGGTGAGTGCGGCCGCGCTGACCCTATCTTGAAAGCGATCTGCGAGTGATGAGTATAGAGTATAAGTGCGCCGATACCTGATAGGTGCGATGTGTCCTCGTTGCCTGATTCGCGTTGACGTGAAAGGAAGCACGAAGGTCAATTCGCTCGCTGCCGCTGCCACTCTTCCTCACGCAAGCGTTTTGACAGCGAATGTTCGCGCTTATCGATTGAGCTGTGTTTATGTTTGCCTCTGCAGGCGTCACACCTTGCTTGTTATTTTAGTAAGCGAATGTGTATGCGTTTATACGTCCGATAAAGCTAATATCATTAATTCTTATAGCTATCTAGTTATTTGTTTTCTTCCATAGATTTTAGCTTTTTATCTGTAGACTCTGGTGCACGCTATGGAAAATGTGTAAACGCTTTTACTACCTTTCACATCGATTGAAGCTCATCGGCACTTAATTTTTCATAGTTTTATTCGTTAGCGCATTCCACTTCACTAGATCTTAATTAGGTAATTTCTGGCTGTGCTCGTATGGCCCGTAAGTAATAATAAAAGCGGGCCACAAGAAAATTGGAAGCTTTGCAGTATAACTAAGGAAACAAATATATTGTAACGCGGCGTAAAAGAGAGGTTGAAGAAGAGGAGCACGACAATGGTTTCTGCAGAGAGCAGCAGCTCTTCAACCGCTATGTTCCTGATCGATCATCTCTGCCAGACTTCATCTGTAAATATATACCCAATCATCGGAAACAGTTTTGGTGGGGTAGCGGTGTAGCTCGACCATGCCAACACGGTTCTTAAACAGCCTGATCTTCGGCGAAGCCGCGACCTTGCTGGACTTCCTCCATTACCGCTCGTGGTCGAGATGTCACGCGATGAAGACGGAATCCGGACTCTAAGAGCTTCAGCAGCCTCTTCAGTACCAGTTTCAGCGGTGGCTGGTGCCTGGCAACGCCAGCACCTCATAGAGCATCGATTTTTTGCAGGCAAGTCCGACGAGGACCTGGACGAATGGCTCACCCACTTCAACCGGGTGAGCAACTACTACTACCATTGGGACGGAGTAAGCCATCTCTCAAACACTGTGCTTTTTTTTTTTTTTTTACTGACACGGCGCTCATGTGATTCGATAACCACGATGATAGGCTTACAACATGAAATCGCTCCGTGCCAGAAATTAAAGAGCGTTTTGGCGATTCCGTCGAGAAGAATAAGCAGGCAAAGCAAACGCTGATTCAAAGCGCCCAAGTTCCAGGCGAGACATGTACAACGTATATAGAAGCCATACCGAAGTTTTGCATAATGGCCAATCATGGCATGTTAGAGAAAGACAAAGTTGGCCACTTGTTGAAGGCAATCGTGGAGTATATTTATAACTTCATCATCGACAAGGAGAGCCGAAACTCAGTCGCCGACGTAATACGTCATTACCGCACTTTCGAGACCCTCAAGACACGGCGCATCCCACCAAAGTTTGGCCAGCTTGCGAAAGTTACGACTGTTGCCAGCGTAGACGACGGCCCATCACTCGATCTCACATCTACTATTGGGCAGATCGTGCAGGGAGACCTGAGTCGAGACGCAGAAATCACCAGCGACATAGGCTTCCATGATGCTCAGCAGCTTTGCCGCCTAACACTACCTCCTTTGTCCATCGCTGCCATCGGTTTAGAACAATACCTCGGGAGGACACCATCACGGATGCAACGGAATTACAGCCAGGAGTCTAGTTACCACCATACTTCCGATATCCGCGTCACTCGTCCAATGGCTACCCATAACCAAACGAGCGATCTTATCGGCCCGAGCGTCTTTTCAAGGGTACGAAGTCGGCCGGGAGCCTCCTGTGTGTTACAGCTGCGGTGCCACTGGGCATTTCTCGTTTCTGTCACCAGCGTCACCAAACGCCAACGTAGAATGAATCACCATCGATGTCATCTTGGCCCGAGAGTCGAAACATCAGCCATCCGTGGTCTCAAGGATCGTTTGTGACGACCTTCCCCACCAACGTTCGTCGACGCAATCACCGCAGTGATTCTCCTGTTTCCGACCGCAGTTTCACTCCGCCATTTTCACGCCAGCGTCACTCTCCCTCGCCGCGGTGGCGTTCAATATCACCACCACCACCGCCAGGAAACTAGCCAGCGCGACCGATGGAGGTGAGGTCGCCGGAAACGATACGACACAGATGCCTCTGCTGGTAACAAGGCTGCGAAAAAAAGTGGAAGTGTTAATTGATGGTGTATACACCATGGCTTAGGTGGCCCCGGAGGCTTTCATATCTATTATGAGCGTTTCCTTCAAGAACCGCGTTCGTCATAAAGTGATGTTTTCTGTAGGTGGTCAAACTAGATTTCGTGGTGTAAACAGCGAGATGCTTCTTCCCCTTGGTGCTTGCGTTGCGAATGTTTTACTAGCTGAGAAGTGTTTAACATCGAAGCTGTTATGGGCTAGGTTCCCCAAGATCGTGCCCGCGTGTAAAAAGAAACTATCAACATAAGCTTTGGCTCCATGTGCGTTGTGCTTTGGGTCCATGTGCGTGGCGGTTTCTCGCCAGTTGTGACTTAGCACAGGTGTCAAAACGGATGATGGATGGCACATTGTTATACCCCCGCGCTACCGTCGATGCCTCTTTCACAAGTTTCGCGATACTCGGCGGCGGCTCGTCCCAGCAATCAATGTTCCCCTTTGTCTCGTGACGTAGAGATCGCGCTAGCGCTGTTATCAGCAGTAGCTCTTTGGACTCGCTATGGGATGGATGCTCGTTTAACCACATCTTCCCGGATCCTGACGTCAGGATCCTGATGAATTCGTGCAGTGTGCCGCGTCTATGAACGCTATGGCTCTTACGCTAGTCCATGACGATGGGGCGGATTTGGCACAGCAAACGCGCTTATTGGCCATAGAACCGGGCGAAAACAAGACGCCAGTGTCCTTGCTCTTTGATGAACATGCCCAAGACGTTCAATATAGTCAGTAATGAGAATATATAAATTCAATAAATTAATATTCACTATAGTAGGCCCACCATAGTAAGGGCTTCGCTGGCTTCCATCTTCACAGTTGTGGAAGGGCTCTCAATTTTTTCAAATGAATTTGGGGTTCTTGAACCGTGCAGGCATGATGTTATCCTGGGAATTGAATTTTTGAAAAGAAGCGGGGCATTTCTTGATTGCGGTATCGGTGAGCTTTCTGTCAGCAGCCCCTTTGTCCCAGAAATTGTTGATGAACGACCACGTCATCAAAATACATTTGTTGTTGCTGATGAGGTGACGCTGCGTCCATGGCCTCTAGCGTCTATTTCTGCCATCGCTTCTGGGGATACCAGTGCTTCATTTAATGACATGGTACAACCACTAACTGATTTCTGCGTTAAGAACGACATATTTGCGCCTAGTAGCGTTCTTTCCGCAACTAATGGAACCACGTCGTGGTGAGCACTAAACTGTTCTGTCGTGCGCATATTCCTTCCGAAACACATGAAGCTCGCTGTCTTCGAATACGATACGTACAGTTCCGTTACTGTCGTCAACGACGAGACGAATTACCCAAACTAACAAACTATCTGCCCCTTGAACCGAAAATTCGAAGCATGGTGAGCAAGTCTTTGTCTTCACGTGAACGAGAGCCTTGGTACACGTGGGATCCCGACATGGTTCCGTGGTTGACTTCTTCCAAGGTGAAAACCGTACCACTCTTCCATCTTCACGCGCTCGCCATCGGATTGACACCGGCTGAGCTCACCCTATCCGGCAGAAGCCTTACCGAGTGTCTTCATCGGAACGGAAGATTATTTCCGATCAAGTGCAAGATATATTAAAGGAAAAGTTATCCAAGAGTCCTCGAGCTCGTGGACAGCGCCAGTTATCCGGTTGAAGAAAAAAAAGATGGCTCTTGGAGGCTCTGCATTGAGAACAGGCGGCTAAACGCGGTCACAAAGAAAGATGTGTACCCGCTCCCACAAATCTATGACGTAATTGACTGCCTGCATGCTGCCTCCTTTTCGTCGCTCGATTTAAGGTCAGGTTATTGGCAGATACTCATGGATACCGCTGATAGAGAGAAGACCGCATTTGTGACACCGGACGCTTTATTAGAATTTTACGTTATACCATTGGGGCTCTGTAGCGCGCCCGCCACTTTTAAGTAAAGTGGCAGATATGTCTGAGTTATCTGGATGATCTCATCATTTTCGGCCGTACGTTTGAAGAGCACAACACCTTTCTTAGCCTGGTGTTGGATTGCGGGGAGAAAGCTGGCTTGATTCTCAACTCCGGAAAGTGCCGGTTTGATGAGCGCCAAACATTGGTTCTTGGCCACGTCGTGAGCACGGATGGAGTGTGACCTGACCCACGGAAGATTGAGGCAGTCAGCGCCTTCAAGCCACCGCAGACTACACGAGAGCTCCGAAGTTCCCTTGGATTATGCTCATGTTCCCGCCGCCTTGTTCCGAGATTCCCTCGCATAATGCATCCACTGACGCGTCTGTCGCAAAATAGGTGCCCTTCAATTGGACGCCAAAGTGCGAGTCGTCGTTCCGTCAACTCAAGTTCCCACTTAAGTCGGACCTTGTACTGCGTCACTTCGACCCTTCTTCACCCACTGAAATTCATACTGATGCCAGTGGGATAGGCATCGCAGCAGTGCTCCTACAACGATACAATGAGGCAGAACATGTTGTTGCTTGTTTGAGTCGTTGTCAGCAATTCTGAGCGAAATTACGCTGTCAAAGAGCAAGAATGCGTCGCGGCTCTTTTTTCTATTCTGAAATTTGCTATGTTTACGGTCTTCAAGATCTTCACCAACCACCATTCTTTATGCTGGCTTGTAAGTCTTCGAGATCCGTCTGGTCATCTGGCACGATGGGCTTTACGACTTCAAGAATATGACTTTGTGGTGACGTCATGCTGACGCCGATTGCCATTCTCACCTACCATTGGCAGCGACGCACTCCGATGACTATCTAACTGCTATTGATTTTGAATTGCCCGAAGTTGCCGTTTTCCCGCAGGAATAGCGTAATGACGTAATCTTGGAACCTCTTTTTGTCGCGGTTTCCACTCCCAAAGCCAGTGGCCGGTTTTCTATACGTGACGGCCTGCTGTATAAAACCAACTACTCCACGAGTGGAACTCCCTTCCTCCTTGTTGTGTCAGAAAGTAATCGAAGTGACGTGCTACGTGTGATGCATGATGATCTGGGATTCACCCGCACGCAGTAGCATGCATAGGATGTGTCACACAACAAAGCAATATGTGGTTAGCTGCGATCAGTGCCAACGCCACAAGCGACCTGTAAGCGTTCCATCAGGCCTTCTCCACCCACTGATACCTCCGCATACACATTTTCTACAAGTTGGTATCGACCTACTGGGCCCTTTTCGTGGTCATCGAATAACAACCGATGGCTGATCGCCTGTGTTGACCATCTTACTCGGTACGCAGAAACAGCAGCAGTACGCTCATCCACCGCTGCTTGTGTGGCAGCTTTCTTGTTGAGTTCCGTTATTCTACGCCATGGCCCACGTTGCGTGGTGATAAGTGACTGCAGTAGGGAGTTCGTCGCCGACGTTGTAGAAGAGCTGCTTCATCTGTGCGGCGTACATTTCCGACACTCAACGCCGTATCGCCTATAGACCAACGGTCTTGTTGAACGGACGAACCGAACTCTGACGAACATGCTGGTCATGTAGGTGTCCTCTGACCACAAGAACTGAGATGACGTCTTGCCATTCATAATGTATGCGTATAACAGAACGAAGCATGAAGCAACTGATTACAGCCTTTTGTACCTTCTTGATGCCCGATCCCCGCAGACCTTCCTTGACACCATATTACCGTTTTCTCTATATATCGAAGATTCAATGGCCAAGACACTTTTCCTTGCCAAACAAAGCCCGACGGATAGCACGTCTTCGCACGGTGGCATCCTAAACCGCTGAAAGCCGTGGTACGACAGTACACATCAGTTTCTTTTAGTTTCTTTTGAAAAAAGGCGATTTAGTGTGGCTTTGGACTCCACAGCGCCGGCACAACTTTTGCCCCAAGTTTCTGTCGCACTATGTTGGCCCGTTCGTCGTTTTAGACCGTTTGAGTGATTTCACTTACGTGGCCGCATGCCTCTTGTCTACAGGTCGGTGGTCTAGCAAAACCCAACTTGCACACGTTGCGCGTCTTAAGCGCTATTATCCCGTCACTGAACAATGACTCTCCCAGCGGGCTTCGTCTGCAAAACGGGGATTGTAACAGGAGTTAAGAGAGAGGTTGAAGAAGAGGAGAATGGCGACGGTCTCTACAGCGAGGAGCAGCAGCTCAACTGCTATCTTCCCGATCGATCATCTCTGCCAACCTGCATCTGTAAATAAACACACAATCATCCGTACAAATACTAAGATTTCAGTTTAGGCAAGTCGACACACAGGCGTTTCCTTATAGCATGGTTCATTACATTGTTTTATGTCATCAGCAACAACGATCCTGACTTGAAATTGGACTAAATTAATTCTAAAATCTTGAAAAACACCAAACACAATGTCTCACAATGTCTCACAGTTACTTTCTTCAGGAGTCATTCCAAACGACTGGAGGACAGGGAAGGTCGTTCCGGTCTTCAAGTCAGGTAGCAGAAATTCCCCACTTAATTACCGCCCTATATCTCAAACAAGCGTCCCCTGTAAGATCATGGAGCATGTGATCTACTCCCACATAATTAATTTCCTTGACAGCAATCACTTTTGTCATCCTTCACAACATGGCTTCCGCAGGGGTTGTCATGTGAAACACAGCTTGCCGTTTTTCTACACGACATCCACACTAACCTGGATGGTAAAGTACAGACTGACGCTATCTTTCTTGATTATGCGAAAGCGTTTGATAAAGTTCCTCACGAACGATTGCTTGCGAAGCTCTCCCAGCTAAATTTACATCCTACTGTACTTAACATGGATTACAGAATTTCTTACTAATCGATCGCAATATGTTGTTATAAATAACCACCTCTCCACTCCGGTTTCAGTAACGTCAGGCGTCCCCCAGGGATCGGTTCTTGGCCCGCTCCTATTCTTAATCTATATCAACGACTTACCTTTGCATGTATCCTGTAATATACGCGTGTTCGCCGATGACTGTTATCTACCGCGCCGTAATAAACACTCCGGATCAGCTAACGCTACAAAGTGACCTTGCTAACATTTCAGAATGGTGTACCACTTGGTTAATGACATTAAACGTTAACAAATGCAAAAGCATGTCGTTCACCCGCAGCCATAACCCTCGGAGGTTTGCGTACACAATTAATAATTTGGTTGTAGAATCAACTAACACTTATCAATACCTCGGTGTCACTGTGTCAAACGATCTGATTTGGCGTACGCATGTGCATAACATCATTTCAGCTTCTAACAAAACTTTAGGTTTTTAAAAACGTCATTTGCGGAACGCTCCAAATCACGTAAGATTACTTGCTTATGCATCACTTGTGCGACCGAAACTTGATTATCCCTCCGCAGTCTGGAATCCGCATCAAGCATATCTCATCGATGCTCTTGAAGCTGTACAAAACCGCGCCGCTCGATTCATCCATTCTTCATATTCATATGACATCAGCGTCACGTCACTGAAATTACTATCTGGGCTTCCAGACCTCTCTTTGCGTCGGCGCATCGCTTCCCTCTGTCTTTACCACAAATTCTTTTACAGTCCTACCCTTCACCAAGCACCTTATATCACGCTCGCATCGCGCATATCATACCGAACCAGCTACTCGAAACAGGTTTCACGACCACGTTCACGAACATCAACATTTTTAGCCTCGTTTTTTCTCCGCATGGCGGCAGACTGGAACGGCCTCCCTCCTGCCATTGTCGAAATAATCTGCCCATCCGTATTTTTACAAGAGGTCACTGACCATCTGCAACTACGTTGTACTTGAATTTTCATTATATATGTTGTTTGTATTTACATGCGTGTATGTGTATGTACATATATAAGTGTTATGTGTATACATGTGTGCATGTACTTGAATATGTATATGTGTACACATTGTGTTTGCATATGTTACTTGAACAAGTGTAAAGTCAAATGTTGTACCCACCCCTTATGTAATACCCCTGAAGTCAGGGGTCTTTAAGGAAAATAAACTGAACGGGACTTGTGTTTGCAGTAAACTACCATCCTTGTTCTGTGTATGCTGGTGTCGACAAAGATGATTGAATTTACAGCACTGAAAAGCACAATGAATGGACATCAACCACATCAACCTACTGGCTCGCTCAATATAGTAACTTAGGCTCATAAAGAACTTAATCCAACCTGCTATTTCTTTTTTTAAAGCTTGGTGTTGAATTTAAGGTATTAACTAAATGAAGTATCTACCCCGAGCGTTTTAATACCTGCTCGTGGAAGTTTATTCCTTAAAACAGCACAACATATTCAAGCGGAAAGCACGTAGAGATCAATATTTTGAAAAACCTATTAGGGATGTGGAACAGCTATGTTTGAGACCGAATCGAATAGGAATCAGTACCAGAAACAAACCGAACCGTGCATCAACAATTCCCGAATCGTTTTCTATATGAAACCACTCTTTACGGCAATATTGAAAAAGAAGGTCTATATCCTATTATAATTACCGTTAGTGCGCTTTTTTAGATTACATATTAGGAAGCGTTGTTTAATAAATGCAGAAACGGAGCATTAGGAACAATAACGCAGCAGTTCCGCATACTCAGGAGTCCTCGTAGTGTGTTAGATTGCGGCGCAGCTCGTAAAGTGTGGACTCCTGAGCGACATACGCAATTTATCATAATTTATCCCGATACTATGACCCAAGCAATGAAATTTATAGTAATTTTGCTCCGATTGTATGTTTATTAAGTACTGTTGACCATGCTGAAATATTTAAAACTATTCGAAAAAGAGTGATATTTACTAACAGTAACTTTTTTTTCCATGCGATGATGAACCGAAGAGGTGAATATTTGTTTCGTCATTCGAATGCGAGTATTCGCTCATATCTATTGAATACTGGTAGAAAGACGAAATAGAATGCATACATAATGTTAGCAATCTCAGCCGAATATTTTTGCTCTGTAACAATGTTAAAATCCTAATTAGGGTGGCTTATATTCCTAAATGCTATGCACTTAAGGCTTATGTTTACTTATCGTTTGGTCATCCTTACAACCTCAATGGCACTCTGAATTAAAAGTGTTATGACGTTGACAAATTGCTTCTTAAGGTTGCAAGGTGAGCGTCTGTGTCGTCCACCTTTCCTTGTGACTTGTGAGCGCAACTATTACAACTCCAGTCGATTGTTTATGTTAAAATAGACGGAAAGAAGTCATGGTAATTATTTTCTTTTTTCTTCATTATAAAGCTTCTATGATTCCGCAGTGCGTGGAAGAGAATTTTTTTTCATATGTTGTTCGACCAGGGTACATTAACCAGCCTGTCCACCTATAGTTACGCAGGCTTATTGGTTGAGGCAGTGAACATGCGTAGATGTTTCAACAGCTATTAAGCGTTATTACAGCTAATATATGAAGACCGTTCTGTTGGATGTGCGAAGTGAGCAGCAAGCAGCGCTTTGTTTCCACTAAAGCTGAGGCAAGTCTGCCGCTTGGAACAGCGTTGTGTTTATAAACAGGTTGTGTGCATCGGAGCTCATTGCCCACCACTTCCCCAATGCGAGAGCAGAAAGCAAAGCCCAAAGATTGCCGCATGTCGCACAAAGTTTCGTCACATGTCTCATCGTAAGACAGTGCTAGACATAAAGCACTATCTAAACAGTGCAAGACGCAATAAAAAACCGAAGGGATAGTGAATGTGTGGCGAGGTAAAAGTCATATACCCCACAGTTAAGTAATTCCTAACGCCAAGCTATAGCATCAAACCTTCATTGTGAGAAAAGTTAAGTTCTGATTCGATCGAATTATCCAAATGTAAAAACATTCTTCCATAGGTAGTAGCTTTAAGTATTGCTCAAGCAGTAACAAATCAATTTAAGTTAGCTGATTATTATAATTTTTTTTAATATCCCAGCTGTGCTATCAAGCGGCACTCGTGTGAGAGCAAACAACGTTAAGAAAACTTTGTTCAAGAAATATAAAACAGCGATCTAGACTTGGCGGCTAATAAGAAAGCCCTAAGAATATGGGAAAACCAGCTATGAGACAATTTAAGCACCGCAATTATGTTCGAAGGAATGGACACCTCAAATACTTCTGTGCGAAAGAAATGTAGGGCGGTTTCGCTGTCTGTTTCAAATTAGTCACCACCTCATAATAAAGAATTGCGTCATACTCGCAGAAGTGCATGACTATGCTAGTTCGTATTCAATTTAGACTACAAAATAATATGTAGCATACCAGCTAGTCCGGGTACAAGGCTAACTATTATGTAACGTATTTGAACTGAATGCTGATGTAGACAACGTTGTATGTATATTTCTACGCAAATAAATTTAAGGAGCATCTTATTCAAACATTATGCCACATATTATTGCTCGTGTTTATAACTGGCGACACAGTTCTTTAATGTGAGGTGGTGGCTAACTTGAAACAGCCAGCGAAACCGTTCATTTCTTTTGAACAGACGTGCTTGTGGTGACTAATCAATAAAGCTTTACGTGTCCTTCAGTACGGGATCTGCAGGCCAGTAGGTCCAGCGACAGAAAAGAGCACAAGGTTGTGGACATTTGCAGTTTATTTAGCGTGCATCATATCACATCGGCAGCAAGAAATACACTCCTTGCGCGAATATGACCCGTAGAATATGACCTTCCTTCGTGCAATAAATCGTGTACCTCTGGTATTGGCGGATAATTACCAGCTACGGCTTTATTCTAATACAATTTCGAGCGCTCATAAATATTCTTACTGCAGCCGCCCAACAGTGCAGTCTTCATGACTTATGACGTTGAATTCCGACACTATTTGACTCTTTTACGCAACGAGAAGACTTTACCGACTAGACTGCACAGCACTGAATGCCTTTCGACAAGGGTAAAAAATTCTGCCATAAAAATTTTGAAGGGCGCTGACAGAAGCGGTCTCCTACACAGAGCTTAAATACAACATAGCGATTTAGTATTAGAGAGCTAGCGGACTAATCAATGTTTTTCAGTAATTGAAAGCTAGGTGACTAATCAGTGAAGCTTTACCTGTCATTCAGTACGGGATCTGCAGGTCAGTAGGTCCAGCGACAGAAAGAAGCACAAGGTTGTGGATGTTTTTAGCCGACACGTGCCGCGCAAACGCCGCTCGAATCGCAAACGATTGGTTCAATGCCACACTGCTTGTAAGTGCGTACTCCTTCCTCCCTCCATGCGAAAGATGCCTTATAAGACAGCCGCTCACACATAGCTCCACGCTCCCGCCAGCCTACTTACGTACAAGGCTAAGTAAGACGAGTTGCTCTAAAGATGCCACTTAGCAGGCCGCCCGGAGCGATGCAAGGATGTGATCGCGCTCTGCAAGCGTTCCTGTAAGACTTCCGGCAGCCGCAATAAAAACGTCTTGGGAAGAACTGACCGCCACACTTTTGCCGCTTAGTCTTCGATCGCCACTAGCCTGCACGCACCGAGAACGCAACTAACGCAACTATGAAGAGAATTACGCTGACACTGGTCATTGTTCTCTCAGCAGGTATGTTCCGCCGCCCTTGGACTGTTGCGCGTTGCATGTTCCTCCATCTCGGCCTCCGACTCTTTAATTTGCGTGCGCTTCGCAAGTACGACGTCAAATGCGATAACAATAAGTACAAGTCGCTTATGTCCTGTAGCATTGCATAGGTTCACCGCCATCACTCCGAGGCACACCCAACATTGGTAGCAAACAACGTCACCGCTTTACATTCGCATTCGCACTTCTAAAGTAAAAATACGCGGCAAATAGGGACACGGTTCAATGAAAGTTCCCTATAACAACTGACACGACAGAAATACCCGCCTCAAGTGCTGTAACTCTGCCAGAGGAAGCCAGGCTAAAGATGTGATACGTACGCCAGCCATAACATTGAAACAGGCGTTTTAAAAACGCGTGGTAGATCAGGCAAGTCAGGTAAAAAATTGCGTGGCACAGATTTTTGTTTTTTGCTGATAGCTTTAGCCTGGCGGCTTCCATGTGGCAGTTCAAGATAAGACATCTGTCTGCATGTACTTGTATATATTAAACTCTGTATAAAGAGCGGAAGTACTTGGATCGCAACGAGTATGTCGACAGAGAGCTTGGCTAGTTGGTGTGATTCCAAATTGTGAAAAACAGTGCTAAGCTGTTTCTCATATTTTAATTCTTCACATTTTTCGCCGTGTCTTTCACATTATGTAATAACGACTGAGAAGCCTACTGGAAGTGAATGAAGTGAGAACACTCAATTAAAATTCAACTTAACTAATAGAAGTGATGTGAAATGACGCAAACAGACTTATCACTCAGTATGTATTGCACTACGTGACATGGACCCCAAGCGGGGCCACCAAGGCGACAGAAGAGACGAAAAAATGGCACTTTTTTCGTCTGTGTCTGTCTCCTCTGTCGTGTTGAGTGTTCTGTTTGCTTCACACATAAATGAGTGAATTAGCTGCTATGAGAAAGTCTGCAACTGAAGCCTACATGCAGATGCAGTGTATGAACAAAATAACGCTGGGATCTGCGTCTCCAACTGAGAGAACATTAACTTTGATACCAAGGGTCTTTCCATAAGTGTTCGTCCACTTTGAAGACTTTTCTGTTGAATTGTTATCCTCGTAGCATAGCTCGCAAATTGACTATCAAGGTCTCCGCAGTGCTGCTAACGGAAGCTCAGCGTCAACTCGGGAGACCGCTTGGACCACCTTTGGGCCGACCGGGCCCGCTTCCTGGAAGGCCGGGCACATTTCCAAGTAGACCGGGGGGACAAGGATTCCCTGGGGGACCCGGGATCCGACCCGGAGGAGGTGGTTCATTTCCACGTCCTGGTGGCGGCCAGAGCTGTGGCGTAAGTGCACTTGCCTTGATAGTTAAGGAGAAATAGAAAGCTTAATAGGAAACTACCTTTGTGCTCTATAAAGGTGCTACTTACGCTAAGAATGTAATTACTTGTCTTAACGGCATTTGTATGTTACAGTACAAATTACCAATGTTAATTTGTGCTGTGTGAAGCATTTGTTTTTTAAAGTGCTAGTTACTTCTGGGCGTTTCTGGTATGGACAGCTAGCAGATGGAACAAAGTGCTGACACATGACGTGAGAACGTGAAAGGCAGCAGCATAGTCGTTTTCTTGACGCATCAGTGCGGGAAAGCAATCCAAAGACCCATCTGGCGCTTCGGTGCACAAGATGCAAGATCAAAAGGTAAGCGCTTCCATGCGCTTCCCAGTCGACAACTGCTCTCTCTTTGGACAAAGGGAATACAATTTTCTTCTTTTTTCATTTGACAGCAGCCTTCGGAAAAGTTTTGTGTCTGAGGAATGCTGAGTTGTATGCCCACAGGCAGCGAAATCAGCTTGAAACACTATCGCTGCGCGTTTTCAGCATACATTACAATGCATAATGGTTGTATACAGCTGACAAATAGTTACCGTTACATATCTCCAAATTTTAAAGGATTAATTGGCATATTTTTGGTGAGAGCTCCAATATACAAGATCATAAAGTTCTCTTAGAGCTTATTAAGGCATTAAGCAAAGTTTTGCTTGTCATTAGAAGCACAATGTTACAGACACCAATGACCCACCGGGGTCTAAACGCTGCAAGTACGCAGTATTCTGGCCCATTTAGTATTAACTGGTCATATCTCAGTAACCATATTTCCGTAAGAACTGCAAAACTGCATTTTCAATAAGTTTCGAAAGACTAATGGAATAAGTGCACTGTTTCTATACATATTATCTAGAATATGAATCTCAGACTTGTAGACTGTGACGATTCGGTTAAAGCAATCTTGAAGCCGAAAAAAGATTTCCACGCAGGAATAACACCTTTAAAACCACACGCCCAATTTCACACATGTCTCGGCAATAAGTAGTGAACCTCTGAAGCGCGCTTGATGAACGACAACTGCGAGCTCAACTTAGTAAAAATCTAAATGCGCTCGCATTAGTATCTAGAATGCACAGTTGACTGGCGCCGCAACATGTAAAATGTATTGACCTTTACAAATTCTTCATTAAAACTTGTCAAAGGACCTCGACAGTGACATTTTATCATTGCCCTACTTTCGTCACAGATAGACCGCCGGGGATAGCGTACCTCGGTGATTCAGTGTTATTGCAGTGTGTCACATGCGAAGCATGGCTTAGCGTAAGGAATCTGAATGCCTGAGAAGAGAACATAAATAGCTTATAGTAAATTCCTGCACATCGTATTGGAGCTGTACCGGTATGTTATAGCACACATCAAGACAAATCCTATAATATTTTATTGTACCTATACGGTGCTGCTACCAAATGTTTAGAGAGTAAATATACGCGGTATCGAGACATAGCTTTGACCGCGAACTTATCTGATCCGTCATCATGCGCATGTGAATTATACTGAAATAAGTATTTTGAAAATACAACATGGAATTTATCAGTAAAGATATAAATGTAAAATGTATTATTATTTTAACTTATTTGCTCTACATTGCGCCTGAAATGGTTCCATTTGTATCTGCGCCGATTTTTCCACACGCTCGACAAACATTAACATTCAAGCGAACACTACATTAAGCATTCTAATTCTTCATTCAGCTCTTAAATTATGACGAGAAAACATTATATTCAAATCACTTACGATGTGTCTAAGTAGTAGCACACTGCACTTTTCTACACTCTATAATAGTACTTCAATTTTATAATGTCTGAGATAGCGTGTTTCAGTGGAGCCAATTCGAAATTCAAGAAAACAAATGTTGATAGCGACGCCTGATTCATGTTCATTCTATGAGTTTGTTTTTGTCTTACGAGCAGGGTCGTGTGTGTCGTGTTGGTCAGCGCTGCGTACCCCAACAAGTACAATGCATCAGAGCACCCTGCCCACCGATATATAGATGTGAGTATAACGCGAAGCCGAACGTGTGTGCGTTTCCACTCTAAGAGTTCTCTGACTTTTTTCATACATATTGTTGCATACAACCACCACTATGAAAGGGTGAATCACAAAAAAGTACATGCGAGGAAAAGCATAACCTCGACACTCCTGTTTAGAAACACCTGATAAGTATTTTTTTGTATTTAACTTATCAGTTTCTGTCCTAATTGTGCAACTGTGTCAACATTTCCCTGCATTTGTGATTCAATCCTTTCCTTTACTGCATATTACCTGTCTTTGAGTTGCTTCTTATTCTTTAGCTACATATTTATGCGCAAATTGTGTCTAGTGTCCTAACGCTCCCGCTGCGTTTATCTTGTATTCAGACGCATGAGCACTAGAATGTTCATCTACCTGTTCATGTGCACTTTAAATCGGACTAGTTTTTATCATTCCTGCCTAGTTATACGACACTCAAATGTTGTAGAAAGCCGGCAAAGGTACCTTACGAGCATCTTCAGTATCACACAAAATAAACCAATCTATCGAGCCTTTAAGATTAGTCAAGGCGGCGGTCGGGCATTTCTTCGCACCATAACAGGTGGTGTCCAAATTCGTGCCCCAGCGATGCTTCTCTCTGGATAGCACAAACAGATCTGAAAGGACATGCTTTTGCTGCGTACTAGCTCAGCAACCCATTGTGAGAGCCGAAAACACGTCCTAGGCGCCATATTTCCCAGAACACCTATACGTTCCGTTACATTATGTCGACAGCCAGCATGACCAGCCGTAAGTTGTGTTTGTTTTAAAACATTCTTTTCTTTATGTGCAGGTCTCTGAAATAGAGATTCAGCCAAGAAAATCACACTGGATGAACATCAGCCTAAGCATATTAGTTCGTTCAATAAAAGCACGTGTGCGCAAGAAGAGTCGGACGACCTGCTACTTCAAGATTTTGCACTTTTTCTATTCAGCTTGGTATGGAACGTTTGCCATTAATCAAATGAAACATCTGCCCTAGGTACTTAAAAATCATTTGCATCATCATGTCTATTCCTCAGAAGCAGCAAAAAAATAAAAATCAGGCACAATAGCACGCAGAAATCACCTTCCTAAATTACCCATTGTAGTAAAAGAGAGATAGAATGTATAAATGAAAAGAAACGGCAGAAATCGTGCCACGATGACTGTCGAAAGTAATGCGAATTGCAATCGAGCAATGTAGTGACAGGACACCATCCATTAACTCCAGATTATTCAACACATGTAGTGGTTTTCTGAGGTTTTCTTTGATCCGACTATAGGCCACATACTCTTATTTTGTACCACTCTGCTATGGCACTTGGTTGCCAAGATAACCCATGAGCATGCAGTCACGGCGACGAGTGTATGGCGCCAAAGCAGTAACGATGGAATGAGGAGGAAGGAATGATATTGATTCCCAAATTATGACGATGGTATAACGGCGAAAACGCGATGACGACAACACGGGGACAATGAGATGGTGACAATGGTGTGATGACGCCGGTATGATGACAACCGAACGAAGCTACACTGACGACGATCGCACGACCGAGATAGCATGATGACGACGGTATGACAACGGATGTATGACAGCGTCCGTGCGAACACGACGCAGTGACGTAGACGGCATGAAAACGACGGCATAATCACGATTGAATGACAACGGCGTGATTACAATAGAATGACGAACAAGGAGTGACGTCGAAGGATTGACGAAGGTGGTGTGACGGCTACGGCATGACGACGAATGGGAATTCGAAACTGAAGTGATGACGATGGTGAAACGACAGCGCGACGAAGATGTCATGACGACCATGGTATGATGATGAATGCAGTGATGACGATGATAAGATGGCATGAGGAAAACGGCGCGACGGCATCTGTATCAAAATAACCTGTATGATGACGATGGCATGACGAGAGGCGGATGACGTTGCTGAAGTGACGATGATGGCACGACCACGATGGCATGACAGCGATGGTCTGACAATGCAGGCATGATAGCGACTGGTGATGACGGCATGACAAGGGCGCTCTTATCATAATTGAATGACGACAGCGTGATTACAATATAAGGACGAATAAATCTTGACGTAGATGGAAGAACGACGAGGGTATAGGACGACGATTCTATGACGACAATGGCGTGGCATTACTGAAGTGATGACATTGATAAATATACAGCGGGACGACGACTTTGTGGTGAATATGGCGTGATGACGACGACATGACGAGTCAGATGACAAAACTGGAACTACGATGACGCAATGATCACGACGGCTCACGACAAGGAGACCGTATCCTACAGGCCCTAACAATTAGACAACTTGGGCGACAGGGTCCTGGTAGAAGGCGTGGTGAGGACGGAATGACGATAGTAAGATCACAAGGCGTGAATGAGGACAATGGAACGACCACGACCGCATCACGACCAGGAGCACATACTTAGCGACCCAAGCAGGTACACAACTTGAGTCACTGGGTCGGCTTAATAGTATGGATAGATCATTAGAAAGACAGGTGTATGTGTAGTAACTGTATTTTTCAGTGGGACAAGGGTATTTTAGAAAGATGAAAAGCACAACTTTGCGGTTATCTTAGGTTTATTGACCCAACAGCTTCGGTCGGTTGACCGACCCTTTTCAAGGGATATAGGAAATTATCGCAATGCTCTCTTTACATCTTCAGGTAGACAAAGAACGCGCATGTTCTTTCTCTGTAAATGAGTCTAAGATCACCGTGAAGTTCTGCGTCTTATCTTTCTCTCTCTCTCTCTCGATATATATATACATTAATAGATAGATAACTAGATAGAAAGAGATAGATAAATAGACAGGCAGAAGGCCTCAAAGCGACTTAGGTAGGCAAAGAATGCTATTAGCAACATCAGCGGGAATGACCACGCCGACGCCGCCGCCCTATATGCACGTGAAAGTGGTCAATGTGTCTTCATTCCACTTTCGCGAACAGACGCTGCAGCTGGACTGTGATTGATGTCCCGTGAATGTGCTTTGGCCCTGTGAGACTCGAACACTTTCTCCATGTGCCGTTTGCGTTCATTGTCTCCGCATATACAGATGCATCTACCCCCTGGATTACCACGACATGAACAGACCATGCTGTACTGTATGTATGTGGCGTTGCATTTACGAACTCATATGCTTTCCTTGTTGGAATGGCGAACAGCCCCACGTGCGACATTTGCAATAGTGATGAGACGCTGGCACACATTATCTGTGTCTGCCCGAGCTATAATGCCGAAAGACAAGTATTGTGACAGAGTGTTGGACCAATTGGATAAACGTCCGCTAATGGAACTAAAAGTTACTAAGGTTCCTGCGGTCTACGGGCCTTCACGATAGACTTTAAGAACGCCGCGCCCTACCGCTCTATAGTGTACGCGGTTTGTTTGTGCTCGTCTTTCTTTCTCTGTCTCCCCCCTTCTGCTCTATTTCTCTTTTTATCCCCCTACCCGCCATGCAGGGTAGCCAACCGGAATTACATCTGGTTAACCTCCCTGCCTTTCTATGCATCCTTTCTCTCTCTCGCATTAAAATAGCCGGTCAGGAGGAGACAAATAATAACCAGTTTCTTTTTGCGGGAAAAGAAGGAAGTAGGGGTAAAGAGTGCAATAGTGGCAAATATGATAATGGAGTAGAGATGCAAATATGCAAATGCATGACAGATGGGCGTAGTTACAGCTACGAGTTAGTATCTTGCGACACGGTTCGGGGAGGGAATGGCAAGTGGACTTGCATTACTAAGAGGGCTCAAAATAACAACATGAAAAAAATATCGAGCTGTAAAGGTGACTCGAGGAAGGCAGCAACACCTGACGCTCACTGGCGTTCTGGGGATAACTGCAAGTGCATTGTCTTATTACCCTGGATAGGGGATAGGTAGCACAATGTACAGCAGGGGCAAAAAATGCGCGAGAAAGTTTACTTTTTTGTATATGCTGTAGGAAGCCCACGTCTTATTTCAACTTCGCCGTTTTGCTGGATGTCAATGAGTTAAAAAATAGTTGCGTCTGGTACAAAGCATGTGCAGGTGGCACCATCCTAAATGAAAATGCAGCTACGGTGACTTGACAATTTAGGCGGGCGCTCTACTTTTGCGTTGGGCGGGATACCAGAGAAAGGAGTTAGCCATTCAGAGCCCTTATTAAAAATGAATACATAAATAAATAAAGTAAAATTATACTAGATCAACTTCAGCTCGGAAGATCTGTTAGTTCGTTTAATAAAAGCACGTGCGCGCAAGGAGGATCGGACGACCTGCTACCTCAAAGTTCTCAACTGTCGTACAGCTTGATGTAATTTTTCCCAGCCTAATTAAACATCTACTTAAAGCAATTTCCAACGCGCTGTAGCTCCAGTTAAACCACTCAGAAATAGGGAAAATGATCACGCAAGAATTCCCGTTCAGGAATCAATTTCTTAAACTAACCTATGGCGCGAAAACAGCGATAAATATTGCATTATTTTCGCTTTGTCATTATTGTCGCTGTTTGTGAGCCACATTAAGCTCAGGCAATTTCTGTGTTCTTCAGACACGATAAAGCACTAAATCATCCGCCTTCACTGCGACGGGTACCTTTCTAAAGGCCGTTTCACATGCTGCAATTTTCATCGCAGTCGCTGTGCCGACTCTGCAGTTTTTGACTGCGACCAACCGGTCGCAACCACGTGATTGTGGTTATCTTGCCTTACTTGCTTATTAAATTTGACATGCCAAGCGTGCAGGCTATCGTAATAAATTTTCTACGACGTCATATTGTTACGGATGAAGAATGGATTGATTTACAGTGACAAGCGGAAACAAGACATGGCATGGTCCGAAACAACCGAACAAACGCTGCGTCGCAACGTCGCAGCGAGCGCTGCGATTTTCCGCGAAATTGCGCCTAGAGCTATTTCGCGTTCTGTTTTGGAAAATGGCGTCTCACTCAAGAAGTGCGATGCTCGCGGAGGTGGATTGCTGAATGCGGTACGTACGCGAAGCCATCCATAATAAAAAAACTTGTGCCGCAGGTTCCATTCTCCCATTTCTATGCGTTCGTTGACGCGCTACGTAGCAAACGAAGTGCATTTTCACCTTTGCTTCGTATGCTGTAGACACACCTATGCGAGTTCCCAATACTACGACGTGTTCGATCCCCACGAGACGACATGGTCTTTTGGGGTCTTCACAATTATAATTTGTTGAGTAGCATACAAAAATCACGCGTACGGAGCAGTTTAAGTAATTGAAACCTCTGCAAGGGCAAATGACAAGGCAGTAAAGTACCCGAAGTTTCAACGTTGCGCTGAACGCGCGACCGTTTAGATGTACTGTTTTCCTGTCGGTTTTCCACACGCGTAAACTTCCCCATGCATCTGGAAAGATTATCTTGCCTTACTTGCTTATTAAATTTGACATGCCAAGCGTGCAGGCTATCGTAATGAACTTTCTACATCATATTGTTACGGATGAAGAATGGATTTATTTACAGCGAAAAGCGGAGACAAGATATGGGATGGTCCGAAACAACCGATCAGCCCAAAAACCTCGCGCCGCGTCTGCCTCCTCTTCTACGCTCTCCTGTGCGGCGTTACAATATTTCACTCCGTGGCTTGAATGAACACAGTCAACTTGTTTTCGAATACTCCATGCATGTTAAGTTGTATCTTCTCTGATGGAGTGAGTGAGTGAGTGAACTTAGAGAATTTTTTTTTTCCTACGCAGAAATCAATAAACCATGAATATATTGCCGACTTTTCATTCTATTCAGGCAGAGCGACACATAGAAGGCACATGAGACAACACACAGCGCTGAACAACCAGCTGCGAGCAGCTGTTTACGTACGTCATGCATAAGAACCGCCGTTGCGCCCTCCAAAACAAATTTAAACTTCAAAACGTTTTCAAATGACAAAACACAAGTATTATTTGGTCCTAATAAAGAAAGGTCAATTATCTTATAACGCGCACGCCTTTTTCATTACATTAAAAGAATTATGCAGCGTGTGCTACAAAACCTGGCAGCAAGCAACCCTAGGCGTCGCATCAGTCGCATTGTTGAAATCGCAATCATGTGAATTGCGCACTGACTCCACCTCGGCCGTAAATGAGATTCGGAAGGTATACAACGCCCACCCAGTCACAGACGAAATACACCAAATGACTGCACACATGCCCGGTCAGATTCGGATACAGTGAATCCCACGGGACACTATTTCTGCTCACATACAAGCTGACACCACCACCCACAGTGAGCTGCCACTAGCTGTGGAAACACATTTCCCAAGTGACCCCCAGGGCGATTTCCTCCACCGCAAGGAGATTCTCCGCCGCACCACACGAGATTTAATTCCACCGTGGGGTTCAAACCTCCCAGGCGGCCTTACACGCCTGGAGGACGTGGTGTTGCGGAGACTCCGTGTGAGGGTGGCACTTACCCCATCGGTCACCTATGCCTGGCCACAACACCTGCGTGGCTCATTTGCGAATACCTGCCCATATTGCCCAGCTCGAGCGTCCACGGCAACAATCAAACAATTGCTGTGGACATTCCCTGGTCTAAACCAGGTACGACGGGGCTACCTGCAAACAGTGGGCCTTCATCCTACGCGACCACCGGACTATGATTCGTGGCTCTATGGAAACAACCATTGAGCACTATTGCTGTTCATCACCGAAACCGGCATACATTTCTATATTTAATGGTTTATGCCGTTGGGCGAACTTTCGAAGTAAAAAAAAAAAAATTGAGCCTTTAAAAAAGTTGCATTGCGACGCGCGCGACCACACCGATCGCAACAGTCGCAGGCATGTGAAACAGCCATAAAGCGGATGAGTACGCCCAACAGATTGTTCGTCAAATCCAGTTAACCGATCAGGACACTAGCTGTTTAGCGCAATGCTTTCGTACTGTGCACTAGAATCAAACACAGCCCTAGTTTATTAGGCCTTCCGTAGATTGAACACCAAAGGTCGGAATAAACCAGCATTCTTGTTTCTCTTGAACGTGTGGAGCATCTTCCGCGTGGTCATTTTACAGCGTACGCTGTTATGGACTGATGCTTATAGTCTTTTCGGTCGCCGCCATCGGTGTGCGTCGCAGCTACCGCCGGAAATGAGAAAGAAATACCCAGTTGCCTCCGGGACCGAACCCAGGCCCGCTGTGTGGGCGGCAGCTATACTCTACCACTCAGCCATGCCAGCGCTTGCTAGAATGCAGTGTTGGTGAAGCAGTGCACTGACCAGGACAGCGAGTGTTGTGTATTCTTGCCTCTCTCCGCCTTGTCCTGGTCAGTGCGCTGATTCACCAACACGGTATAATGATTAATCACCAACTCGCCCAGCTTTCCACATTGCTGAGCTTGCTGGAATGTAAGGCGAAAATGTCCTATAGACGCGTCCTAGCGAGCGAGGTGACACGCGATTAGAGTTACTCTGTGTGCTAGCCATATTTAGTAACTCTTCACGCAATGGGAGAACCGCGCCGCCTGGCGTCGATATGTTCACGCTTTGCATTGCAGTTGCATAATATTACACCAGGTGGCACCGCGTTACACCGTTTCCACGCTGGAGGCCACCTAGGAACTTCTACTACTGCGGCTGTTTTGATGGCGTCTTCTAGCAATGCCGCGAGCGTGCGAGCGAGCCCTGAAACTAAAGACCCTTTTATCCACACTCAAGCTGCAAAGGCAGTACATTCATGGCCCTAGAAAACTACCGGTCATGTGTTTTCAAGGGCCATATTATACAAGGAAAAAAATATCACAGTTTCTTCATGACGGCGCAGAAATGAAGGCGATAGCAACGTGTTAGAATTTTACACGAAGTGTAACACTCGCAGCTGTAATGCCAGTATTGATTGAAGTAAACCTTAAACATAAGCAGCCTAAATAAAAAAGAGCTGTTGTGCTAGGGTGGTCCTCTGTTTGAATCCTGCCATCGAATAATTTCATTTATGTTAATAAATTAACGCCAACGCCTTTCTTAGTGACTTCACTACCACATTTCCGTATCGGGTAGGTTTAGACCCTCTTCGCCGATACCGGAGGTCGTGCACAGCCTATGCTGTGCACAGCCGCGCCAATAAAATTACGTCATGTGAAGGTTTGAGCTGTTATTGTTTCGCACTTTTAACATCTGAGTCTTAGCAGATTTAAGATGAAAGTCATGCGCTGTGGATCATTTTTTTTCATGGTATTTCTTTGTGGGCTGCCATTCTCAAAATTCTGAGGAACAATTTTGTCAAGAATGAAAAACCTGGTGTGAGCAGCTGTAGTGGTAGAATGGTGTGGCACTATAACCCGCATATACGCCATGTAATATAGCATGGCGTGGCACATCGAATACATATACCTAAATATATACGGAACCTCACCATGACAACGACGGCAAAAGTTCGCTTCTAGTGTTCACATAATGACTATCGCAATCACATAAGTGTTTTGACCTATGCTGTGAATACTATTGCCACATGCGCTTGAAGCGTTACATGCCCCATGCTTGGAGCTCATGTATGTATACCCAGCGCATCGAAGGCTACAGAGTCAAAGCCTCTTTTTTTTTTTTTGCTGCGCGTATGCATGCAGTCCGCAAACGTAAGCCACTTGAAGCGGCGTAGCGTAAAACAATCCGTACCAATAATTATTTTAGTTTGTTGGTTCACGCTTTATTTGAACGATGATATAATGATTTTCGTTTCTTGCTGTTCGTAGTCTTCTGGCTTTCTGGTGTTTATGTCTAGTTTTCCTGCTCCTGTGAAGCGCCATCAAAACACCGGAACCACTTGGCGTAGTAACACAAGAGCAGAAGCTCCGCACGTGCTAGGGCGTGGGCATAGCTTTGGCTATGCTGCCACAGAAAGTTGCCACGGAAAAATAAAAATTATGGGATTTTACGTGCCAAAACCAGTTCTGATTATGAGGCACGCCGTAGTGGGGGACTCCGGAAATTTGGACCACCTGGGGTTCTTTAACGTGCACCTAAGTCTAAGTACACGGGGGTTTTCGCATTTCGCCCCTATCTAAATGAAGCCGCCGAGGCCGGGATTCGATCCCGCGACCTCGTGCTAAGCAGCCCAACACCATAGCCACTGATCAACCATGGCGGGTAGATTTCTCGTTGACCTGTATTAGGGCATGCGCTTACATGTTCCGTGTTTCGAGCTCATGTATGTAGCTTTCTTGATGACCTTAGCAATACACTTCACTTTTCAAACATACGAACTTTATCAGAGAACTGGGGCCAGCTGGAGAGTTCTATATATTTATAAGCTCTTGTAACTCATGTTGTACCTGATGACGAAATCGGAAGTTCTTTGGGAACTCTGTAAACCTAAGAAGGGCCTGGGTTGGTAAAAACGTACAGACAGCGTCGGCGATGTATTATCACTGCCAAAAAACAGACGATTGCACTTCCGAGAAATGTGCGAATTCGCACATATACATCTTCCCTGTCATAGATGTATCAGTTGTTTAGACATGTTTAAGAACAAGCAGCTTTCCATGAGTATACACGGTACCTATAGGGAAGTAATATTCTGTGAAGATCGGCCCTGATTCCTGAAAGACTTAGCTCACTTAGATCAAGTCAAGCAGGGTGGTACCCAGCCCATGCTTGACTTGATCTAAGTGATGCCAGTCGTGAACACGCTGAAGGAATGCGCTGAAGCAATGAGCATCTTGGGCACGTTAGCGACAGGCGTCGTTTAGGTCAAATCAAGCATTAGGCTTCAAGTTAAGATGCATTTCTGAATACACGGGTACGTATTTACACCTAATGATACCGGCTTACATTTAGTTTCGCATCAGCAAGTTTTCTGCCACCCAATTCACAGTGCCCACACGTTTACCAGTACGCAACGTGGTAGCCTTTTTGAGCTCGAAATGACGCTGAAAGTCAGGTTTTCATGTCAGTTGGCTTTCATGTCACATTGTAACCTTTTTCAATTATATTTTTTTAATTTCCGGTATGTTATTCCCGAAGAAAACTAGAAAAAATGCCAAATTTTGTGCAGAAGTAGATGTTTCGCCACTTTTATCTTCATGCAATGCTGCGCCGTGCCCGGTATCACGGTAGCTGCGTCCAGCCAGATGATGCCAAATCCTCAACACGTGGACGTGTATGTATGATATCGTAAATGTTTAAAAAGTTATCAAGGAACGCTTGCGCGGAAGGTTAACAGATGCAAAATCTGACGTAATGACAGGTTGTGCTAACAAATGTCACTTGAAAAACTGTAATGGTGTCATAGATACGTACGTAAGCAAATATATAAGATAACGCCAATGTGAAGTAAGCCGTTAAAAGGAAACTCAAAATTGCTAACAGATACGTAGGCGCCAACGAGGCGAGGGCTGGCTGCTCAGCGCCACTGGCTCAAGCAAAGGGCTGCAAGCTTTGGCACGTCTGTATCACCGGCGTCTTCTTGCCTTACGAAGCCCACAAGGAGGAATACATCAAAGGTAATTAAATCTCTCTGTGTTTAACCAAGAAATAAACAATTAACTAAACAAGTAAATAAGTAAATAAATAATTACAAAGGGGATAAAACGTGCTAAAGATTATATAGAAAGCGTTTAAACGCATTTCACACCATGCCTGGATAAAAGACTCCTGCAAGGCAAACCAGTTATCTTCAAACATAGAACACGCTGCAGCCGCCACGAACACCACTCCCTAATCTCTTCCTGAAAGCTTTTGTGAGTTTCGTAGGACAGAATGAACAAATAACCACCTGGAGAAGACATTGTTCTCTGATTTAGATAGTATAGTTAGGCTTTCACACTTCATATCTCTCATCAATACAAGAAATAAAGACATGCTTGAATATTGTAGAAGAGGCAGGTACGTCGTAATTTTACCAGATTTTAGTTTACAAACAACACTAACAGCTCTCTATCAATCTGATACTGATATATGGTGCAAGTTCCTCGCGATATGAGGGCCACGAACGAGTAAGACGTCATCATTAAAGTATACTTAGCGAAGACGAAGAAAGAGAAAATTTGCTGGTTGTAGGGAGGTTTTATCACCGTCGAACGTTTGAAAATGGCATACAAAAATACATCGAGATATCACCCGCAAAAAATGAAAACAAATACAATAGAACATTGACACAAACAGGCCCGGACGTAGCTGATAGTTCAAAGAGACAGCATTGCCGACGCGAACACAAAAAACTTGGTCTTGATATTTGTTTCCCACAACACACACCACAAGAACGTGTTTTAGTCGATGGGTTCAATGTCACCTTGTCTACCTACGCTTGTTACGCTACTACACGCGCGCACAACTCCATCACTGCAAACGTACTATCGGGATTACTTCGAGAGATCCAGTTCTGTCTTTTTTTTTTCTTTCCAGCGCAAAATGAGAAAAAAAGAAACGTTGCGCAGCATTTAGTGCGAGCCTGTTTTGAGCCAATGAAACACCGCAGGATTCCCTGAGCTGTCATTTGGTACGCCGTTTGAATGGGCGATACGTCCAATATATACTGCGCGCTTCGATTCCTGCTTCGCCAGTTTCTCGGGAGCTACGCTATGAAGAACTTGGCCTTGGTATTAGCTCTGACGCTGCTGTCGGCAGGTGAGTTTTACCCAAACATATACAATCAGCTGCCGTCAATGTTTTTGAAGATGAAACAGATTTGTTCGTGCTAATTAAACAACAGTTGTATTTGTTTGATCAGTTCAGGTAATTATAAAATTGCGCTAAAGAAAATTTGTTTTTATCGCTATATAAAAATTGACATTTAAATATGTGGAAATGCTGTTCTAGCAACTCGCGTAGTTTTGAGGATGCTCAACACTTTAGATAGTTTGTAAGGAGAAATACGATGCTGTTAAGGTTTAATCAAAGCAAGGCTTCACTATATTCTCCTAAGGCCCCTTATACAATACATTGCACATTGCCTTCAACTTATTTTTTTTTCAAAATTCACTCGCAAGTGATTGCGCAAAATATTCATTCAAGGTATGAAATGCGGTGCATGTGTAACTGTAAAGAAGTGGTTTACTCGTATTCCTGTCACCCGCTTTCGAGAAACTTGACACTCAATTGATCTAGACCTCTGTGTTGTCCCAGGCGGCCTAAAGCAACCTTCAGGTGTGTTTCGATATCACTGATATTGCGTGAAAGTACCTGACGCGGCAGCAACATAGCAATCTGTTACACGTAGTTCTGTCTTCATTTCTGCGTTTAAGCAATGAAATGCAGTTTTTACTATAGCCAACGTGAGAAGATGGTGGAGATAGTTGAGACAGAGACGCGGCTTTTGGCATCTAACTGCGCTATATAAATTTAAAGAATTGTTTCTTTTTCAAGTTCATAACCTAACAGCAGACAATAAAAAGCACCTTGAAGAGCGGGTCTCAGTAGGATATACCTGCAACCGCTGCTTATATCTGCTCGAGAAATTCGCGGTAGGAATTTACTCGAACGCCACCGGTACCCTCACTGCGAACAAATGTTGTTGCTACGTTTTTCTGTCTTCCGCTTCTGTTGCGGAAACCATAATAAGAATAATTTTGGTACAACTATAGCCAACCAGATGTGCTGCCAAATAATTTTTGTCTAGTGCAAATGTGGAATATTTTTTTCCTCTCCACGTGCAAAAATATGCATTGTACAACATGCCGTGATGATTTCGAAAGACTCAGTATACTCGTCACATCGAAAAATTGATATAGTGGATAAGGAATGAATCATGAACAGGTAGATGCATATTTGCCGCGTTTCGTAAGCCTTGAGAGACTGCAGGTGTATTGAGCGCCGTACTGAAGATCTGGAAAGGCCTCCGGTTAACTTGCACGTTGAAAGGGAGGTTTTGAAAAGGGTGGTTTTCTAACCCTATATTTGCTCCAGCTCTGCTCACGGAGGCACAGCGATTCCCGGGCGGAGGAGGATTTCCACGGCCTGGTGGTGGGCGCAGATGTGGTGTAAGTTTTCAATTGTTTGTTTACAGGACATCAATTTGTGGTATTCAACTCTCATAAGTGATTATTTGTGCGCGAATACAAGCATTACCAATGAAGTATTTATCTCATTCGCTTGGATAACCACGTGGTATAATTTCAGAACGAAATTCAATGTAAACATGTAAGTGCGTTTCATGCACGTACTGAAAAGGCAACATATGGAATTTGTTGTCCATAATTCATCGCTCATAGTCCTCAGGTTCGTCACTTCTCAGAGTATACGAAGGCCGACTTAAAGCTTAGTACTATTTCGGTTAAAACCTTTTAGTTGCACTTTTATGCCGCTGCGCTGTGTACAGGCGCTACTATAGCTAATAATTTCATGTCGTTTGGGCATAAATGTCCAAATGAAGGGAGAAATATTGTTCCGGGTAAACATTCGTCATGCGGTCTTATGGAATGTGAAAAATGTCTTTGGAAAGTGCAAGTTATTTAATGAATTCAGCCGATATCGACAGTTAGTATGTACGTGCACTAAAGGAGCTGTCAGGTCTCTTGGGATCGCGAAACGCAGCCATGAAACCGTAATCTTTCCTGACCCATTACGTAGGGCCTCAGAATCTTGTGAAACGTCTTGCGCTTCGGTGCACGAACCTTCGCAGGTTACTTGCGAGTGTCAAGCTACTCAGCCTGGAAAAAAAGAGAAAACAATTTTTCTGTTTTTTTTTTTTTTACAGCTGCCTTCTGTAAAATAACTTCTTGTGGAGAATGATACACGTTATACTCTGCTTCTCGCAGGTGGCATTGACAGCTTGTGATTTGGAAGATTTTCGACCAGACGTGGCTGTAGTTCAAAGTAACTTGAAGCTAACAAAATGTTAGAGGTAAAATACGTTCTTGATTTTAAAGTTGTCAATGCCGTCCTCTAGGTGTGAACGCTATTAGCCAAATAACCAACAACCGCTATTAATGAAGAGTATCAACGTGTTTGTGGTTGAATAAAGCAACAAAAAACATTCTACTCTAATGGCGAATTCCACTGGGAGAACAGGAGCAGGGCGCCGCGCAGTGCGGAGGCGGGCGACAGCGCAGTGAGAGCAGGCACACTCGACCCGCCACTGGAATACGGCGTGCATTCGGAGAGCAGGTGGGAGGGGGGCATGTGAGGAGAAATGCACCATGTGACTAAAGCAATCGACGTCCCATTCTCTTCAGGAGAGCGGCAAAACACGCGTGATCGTCTTGTAATCTGTCGGGCGTAACCATGTCACCGTTTGCGGCCACGTCCTACATACTTTTGTGCAGCGCCGACGCATCCCACAAAGTGTCCGCCTGCGAAGATCATCTGAAACTGCAACTTGAATCTGAAGTTGAGCTCCAGCAGCTTTCGCTGCTGTCACCGTCGAGCTTCTCAAGCACTGCAGCAAGGCGACGACGCTTTGCTGCCGCTGTCCCCCGCGCATCCGACGAGAAGCAAGGCGGACTAGAAATGCCAGGATCTGTCGCTAAATCGCTGCGAAGCTCGCTCGTATCACCGACGTCAAAAACAGCGGTACCAAAACACCAACTACACTTGGCTGCCGCCGCGCGCGCCGGCTGAAGCAAAATAAAAAGAAATGAGGAGGATATGACGGTTTAAGTCACGTGACTTCCTCCGTACTCCGCTTTTCAGGCGAGAGCAGTCCGGACTGCTCCCGGCTGCTCTCGGCGCAGCGAAACTGCTCTTGTTCTACCACTGGATGACGGCGCTCCCACTCCTGTTCGACCACTGAAACACGTCGCCTCTGGAACGAGCACTTTCAGCGTGCTTTTGAGTGCTCCTGTTCTCCCAATGGAATTCGCCATAAATTAGAAGCACGCTGTAAGCGACACCAATGGATCACCGGGGAATATAAACTTCGTTTCTTGAGTATTATTTTTCATTTCACTACAATGGCTGTTAGCTCAATAATTGTGTATTTGCAGCGAGCCACGAAAATGCTTTAGTAGTAAGATAGAAACTATTACTGAAATAGATTGTTATTTTTCGCATTATTTTGCTTGAAAATAAGCCTTGGAAATCCGTATTTTTAGAATTCGGCTTCCTGAACACAATTGTGTTAAATGAGCAAAGAGGAAAAAGAGAAAAGGAATCAGACGCCGGAGTAACACTTGCAGAAGCACACACGCGCGGCCACACATGCAACGCTACTTGAAAGAGCACCGCTGAACCACCATTGATAAGCGACAACCGCAAGCTCAACTAAGTTTGCGTCCTATGCGCAGATCATCGCTCCGCGTCATGTAAAATATAATCATTGTTTAATACTTAGTACGGCTAGTTATAAAGCCACCAAGGGAAGGTAACAATCAAAATGCAGCACCTTTATCCGGGAAAAGGTCAAGTCACAGTCCCATTTTGTTAACCACCCCTTCCCTTTCCAAGAAAAGGCAAAGAAATTGCCTAAGCATCTTGACATTGGTGTTTTGTCTCAAACGATGTTAACGTTCTTCGACTGAAGTCAAGGCCAGTCCACCTTGTGTCCAAGCTAACGTTGGTCAAACCGCTGAGCGAAAAAAAAGGTATAAAAATTACGTTGCAAGATAGTTATAAAACTTGCGGTGTTTCGTTGTCAGAGGCCGGACAACCGAATGCCGTAGTTCTTAAGATTGTATGTTGCACCATGCGTTCTCTTTGGTCTTCTTTTTTCACTGACCAACTTGGCTAACCTTAGCTGGGAGACCCTATATAGGTGCCCCAAATAGCGTACTATGGTGACAAAGCATACAGCAGTGTTCCCTGCCAGGATCACTCGCGACGTCTTTCTTATAGTAAATAACAAGAATGATAAAGTACAGAAAGTTATTATACGCGCTTATCGTTAGTGCGTTTCTCCTACAGCGTAATGAAAGTGGACACTCAGCGCATTATAAGCTTGTTGAATGGCTCTCACGACTGCCATTCTCACAGCGCCCTCGTGTCGTAGCGTACATAAGTAATTGTAGGTTACATCACATATTTTATACAGCCGCTACGCTGCTACCAACGATTTCTATTATAACCATTCATGACTTTTCCAAACTAGTTATAAACTGCTTTGACTAAAAATCTCCTACCTTCGTGATGCGGAAATAAAGATATTTGTATTACATTAACATGGAACCTTTCAATGGAGATGTATGCTGTGTAAAAAAAAAGACACAGGCCTGCGCGGCACAGTCACAGCGTCACAGCACAGTCACAACGTAAGCTGTTGGAGTGGCTCAAGAGTAGCTCCAATTTCGGCACCACGCGCAACGGGATCTTCGCGGAAAATTCTCTTCGCCTCGTTTTGACGAGAACGATCTGAACTGTCCGCCCGGCGTCGACGGCGAGCTGCGGCTTGTAATGCTCTCTACACAGCAGTCTGCTGATCCCGATGATGCCTGGTTGTAGCCGCGCGCGTAGCTATACGATTCGCGTCTTCAGCAGCGGTTCGTACCGTGCGAGGAGACGCCATAACCTGTACCCAAGAAGTATCCAGAATACATGGCGCACATCTCACATTCCTTGACCCGTGGCACAGTACGTTGTTCTTGTTGTTGATGATGATGATGATTGCTTATTGGAATCTTCAAAACGGGCTGGTGACGAATAGTCACCTAGCCTGCTTCAGTTAACCAGGTCCAGTTACATGCAGCATGGAACTGCTATATGCAACTTACATGTCGGGCCGTTAAGTTTATTCATAACAGGTGCAAGCGAACCGAATCGCCCACTAACCTCTTAGCATCTTCCGGACTACCTACGCTCGAGACAAGCGCAAAAATCGCACATCTGAGGTTTCTGCAGTAACTTCTGCATAAGCAAAGCTGGATATATGCGTCGAAATACATCTTTCTTGTAGAATCACGAACACTAAGAAACATATATGCATGCACTCTAAGACAATACGCTTTTAACAACGACAGCTTCAAACATTATTTTTTCCCTGACAATCAGCGAATTGAATCTTTTAGACCCATCCATTACTAACACCGAATTCTTGGTGGATATAACCTAGAAAATTGAAACTATGTTTAATAACTAGTAGTCTCTTTCTTAGCAATGAGTCAGTTGGCAGCTTTCTATATGTGTGTATCTTTTGTGGTGCATAAATTCGTCCGCTCTCCTGTTTGCATATAACTAGCGTTGTTATTTTTGTGTCGAAATAGGTGCTGTTCTTTATGCGCCTCTCAAAATGTAGTTACGTAGTCTTCATTGCATTGTAGTGCTAACGCTCCTCCTGCTTTGGTCTCGTAACAGACTGGCAGTATTGTGAATGAATGAATGAATGAATGAATGAATGAATGAATGATCAAATCAGTAAAGGTGTCTCTAAGGGACAGTCCCCCGCAGACCGGCCTCTGTATTAAAAAAATATGTCAGTTCCAGTGAGTCAGAACGAGAGCGTTTGCGTGGAGGCACTTAGCGAGCTCCACAGTTCAAGTAAGCGTATCTTAACTGCTACACCTGAATGATGTGTAATTCGCGAGGTTTCTTCCTTTTCTGAATGCAGGGTCACGTGTGCCGTCCTGGTCAGCGCTGTGTTCCCCAACAAGTGCAGTGCTTCAGAGCCCCCTGTCCACCAATCTATCGATGTGAGTAGAACGCGAAGCCGAAAGTTTGTGAGTTGGCACTCTTTAGAGCTCTCACGCCCTCTCAAACACCTCATCTGAAGTAGCTAGCCCTGAATATAGCCGGGCTCACATCTACAGCTACCACTAAATTATTTATCTTTCTGGATCTATCTCTAATAGTTGTTCGCATTGTTCATACGCACTACTGTGCACTATAGCAACAACGAAGGTTTGATTAAGCACGCTGTGCAAAAACGATCGATTATCATTGTCCATGCACGCAAATAGCCGAACGATTTTAGGAAGCTATTTGCTTTATTACAGGAATGATGGGTTTGAAGGCGTATATTTGTTGCAGTGAGAACCTTCTGGCAGGACTTGAATAATTGCGTTATTACGTGGAGAACCGAGGCATTAATTGGCACATTTGTACTGGTAGTATATGTGCCTATACGTAGGAGAAATTTGTCATACGTGTGCTCTCTCGGGTGACTCGCCCGCCGTCGCAGTTCTCTTCCGAAGCCACCTCAGGGGGAGAGGGCGGTGCTGGAGGAGGAGGGCTGTCCTTCTCGAGTGATCCACCAAAGCCTGTCAAACCCTCTTAAAGACCAGAAACACCGAAGCTGTCGTCCGACTGCATGTGCCTCCCAATGAGCTACAACAGTTGGTGTTCAGCGGTGAAAACGTCACAGAGCTTGGGTTGCGCGAAAGCAATTGGCGCCTTTGTATCGGCGATAAAAGTCCGAGTGCCACCGACTACCAACCACCAACTACGAAAACAGGCGAAAGAGCCAAATAAATCTATTAGCTTTAAAAAAGGATTGGTCAAGCGAAGGAAAGCACAACATTGAAACGCCTCCCTAGGTGCGCGAATACTCGCGTTGCCACTTGTCACGTTTTAAACGCTGTTTGACATATTTTCAGTCTGCGCGAGACAGACAGGTGTGTCCTAGACTATTGAAGAAAGTAATAATTATCACACTAAGTTGCTAACAACTTACTTGCAAAGCGAGTTTGCATTGGTGTTCTGGTAGCAATTATTTTACGAAACAATGTCGTAATGTTGACAGTGAAACGCCTGAATATAAAGAACAATGTAAGCTGAATGTGATTGTGTGACTCCTTGGTGAAACCTTGACCTGCTATGCTACATAAGTTTGTGACAGTTGGGACGAAGTGATACGATGTATGATTTCCTGTTAAGTCTCAATCCAATGCTTTTGGGATTTCGTCACTGGAAGAAGCGGTCTCAAGTTAAAATTAGGATTAGACTGGCGATCACGATGTGTGATAGGACTGGATTAGAATCGAAATAACGTAATCATATTATTGCGCCTGCCTTTTTGTAAGGTAGCAGCACAAAATATTCTTGTTTCCTGACGTTTAGAGTTCTGGGCCGCCATTTTGTGGAGATGCCTTATTCGATGCTTCTAATTTTCACGCTTCGTGAGTTATCAGACCAACGCTCCATTGGCCTTGTGAATAGGATCAGCCGGCTGTGAACACTGAAAGGTAAGAGTGTCAGAATTAAGTGGAAGGCATCCCTACAACATTGCGGCCCTGGTTTCGCGGGGCGCTAGAAGACCCCAAGGATGATTTCGAAACTAGATTGTATAGAAGCAGTCAAGCACAATTCATGCGGAGATCCCTCACGGTTTAATAGATCCTCGCTTAGTTAACGAAGAAAATGTTCAACTTCTGCACCTGAAGAGAAAACTCACTGCACTCCAAAAACTGAACAACTCATAATTACTCTTACTGAAACGACAAATTTCTATTATTAGCTTTTAGCCATGGTAGTCCTCTAGAGGCATTCCTAAAAATCTTCAGCGTCGAAATGCGGGAATACTATTCCAGAGAGTGCGCCAATGACGCTGAAGAAATACACAAAGGCTGTATTTCAGTTCATGAAATATAGAAATATAGCATGAAATGTAGGCAGTGGAAAAAATAACAAGAAACAAAGACGAAGCTCAATGATCACATAAGACCAATTCGCTTCCTGTGGAATTATTTCGGCTTTATTACAATACTTTGTTTCTATTTCGGCATTGCATGCCCGACTGGTTTAGACACTCCAACACCCCTGCTTTTGAAGCACTGTCCGACGCCACATTGAACAACTTTCTGTGCACAAAGCATCAATTATCAGGGGTAGCAGCATCAAATGTTTTCTAGCGACCTCGCCGTCAAATGTTGGTCTTCATGCTTTCGATGCCGGCTTGCGTATAATAATAACTGGAACGCGGCTGAGCAGGAAATCAAACATTATTAGTCAATGGTTTATTGACATGCAAAAAGCATGTAACATGGGATGGAATTGATAGTGTCTAACAATAGCTTCAGATAGAATTCATGTGTTCATTTGCCTCTTTATTTAAGATTTTGATAATGCTGTCTTGTATGTACAGTCCCGGGTGAAAAAAAAGATAAGCACAAGTGACTGGTGGCCGGAGCGGCAAAATCACGACACGCGACAGAAGTGACTGGTGGGCGGAACGGCACATTCTATTTTCCAAAGCAGGGGTTGCCGTCAGGAAGCCTGTCGTGATTTTGCTGCTCTGGCCACCAGTCCAATTGTACTAATCTTTTTTTTTCCGCTGGGACTGTGCTTTCCCGCCATTTCTGCCGATAACTTATCCTTAAGCTGCCGTTTATGTGCTCATTGTGAAGTTGTCTGAAAATGTCGCCTGCATTTGCGATTAATTTCATTACTGTATATTTCAACATTTCCTTCAGCTGTTTGTTATTCTTCAGCTGAACGTAGATGCGCAAATTACGTAAATTATGTTTAGTGTATCAGCGCTTCCACCACATTTGACATCGATTTAAGCGCGTGAGCACTAGGTGCAGATAATTGCTTCTGTCTGCTCTAAATTGTATTTGCTCCTTCTAATTCCTACCTGGTCATATCAACAGCAAGTCTTACCGTACGCTGTGTTTGTGGCAAAAGTACTTTTTTTTCTCTTTGTACAGGTGTCTGAAACCGAGTTTCCTCCAAGGAAAAACACAACGGATGAACGTCAACTTGATAAATCTGTTAGTTCTTTCAATAAAAGCACGTGGGTGCAGGAAGAATTGGTCAACCTACTCCATGAAAGTTATTTTCTCTCATACAGGTTGAAGTTTTCCTATTAACCTAATGAAACATGTACTAAAAACATTTTAAACGCTCTGACAGTGCAATTAAAATCCTCTGAAACTGCGGAAGAAATCCCACAGAAAAGCGTTTAGGAATCACTTTATTAAATTACCTATTGTGAGAAAAGATCGAGATAGAATGCATGAATGAAAAGACAGATAGCTGGTCATGGTTAGACTGATCTTAGACGTTACATAGTGTGGGAAAGGAACAAAGGAAGGTGAAAGAGCTATACGGCTGGCCAAGATGATGGCCGAGTAAAGAGGCGAATTCTGCAAGAATACATGACAGATGGGCGTAGTAAAGGCTACGAGAATATACGTTGAGGCACCAAACCAGGAGGGATTGGCAAGCTGTTTTTTTTTTCAAACGTACAGCTTTCTTGTACTTTATGTTGCAGGGGCCGAAAAACTTGAATTTTATTACTGTAAAACGTCATGCTGGCTTAAATGTATTGTCTAATATGATGGAGATTAACACGATTAACAGCAAGGACAAATGGGATGTTAGAAAGTGCTTGTGGTCTATTGCTGTGGAAAGACCACGTTTTATTTTAACACTTTTGCCGTTGCACCATGTGTCAAGGAGCGCAATAAAAATACATCTGGTTCAAAGCATACGCAGGTGCAACAAGGTAACTTCGAAGTGTGACTACGGCGATGTGACCATATAGCCTGCGGTCCTTAGCTGCCCGTAGGTGCGTCGCAATGCCCGAGAGATAGCAGTTGCCAATTCAAGACCCGTGTGTGTGTGTGAGACAACTTTATTGAAAATCCTGCAAATTAATGGCTTGGGTCTAGGCCGCGCCGGGGGCAGCAGTGAGACCCTGTCTCTCGGTAGCTTCTGGGCTTGCTGGATGGCCCAAAGTTTGTCGTGGAGATCTGAGCTAGTCAGTGTGGCTCTGCACAGCACCCTCAGTTCATCAGGGAGGACTGAAATTCTCCTCTGAACTATTTCGCAATCCCAGAGTATATGCCCTATATGACTGTATCCGCGAAAAATTTCTTGCTTAGCTACTGTCCGCATGCGTGACCAGCGTTTCATCGATCAGCTTGTTATACGACTGATCAATAGCTATTACGCTCCTGAACTCGCGCCTGAACTCGCGCCTGAACTCGCGCCTGAACTCGCGCCTGAACTCGCGCCTGAACTCGCGCCTGAACTCGCGCCTGAACTCGCGCCTGAACTCGCGCCTGAACTCGCGCCTGAACGCTGGCCAATGTTGAAATGCTCTTACATTAGCTTCACCCGCCGTGGTCGCTCAGTTAGCTAAGGCGTTGCGCTGCTGAGCACGAGGTCGCGGGATCGAATCCCGGCCGCGGCGGCCGCATTTCTATGGAGGTGAAATGCAAAAACGCCCGTGTGCTTGCGTTGTAATGCACGTTAAAGAACCCCAGGTGGTCAAAATTAATCCGGAGCCCTCCATTAAGGCGTGTCTCATAATCAGAACTGGTTTTGGCACGTAAAACCTCAGAATGCAATAGTACATCAGCTTCAGTCACAAAATGGGACTCAGTGCCCGTGAGGCCTGACAATTTCAATATTTTTTTAGAAAACTGCGCGAATATCTAAATCACGTTGGGACATTTGTCATGATGCAAAGATAATTGATTCCAGACATTTATTTGTTAAATATGATTCGTCCTGCATACTGAAAAAAGTCTAAAATACGTGTCACAATAGATTCGTTGGTTAATATTAAGTTTAAGGCTGGGTAGTAGGCTGCTGAAATTACAATGTATTGCACAAATTTCTATACTAAAGTGACTTGTGCGATTACTTTTCATAATCGAATAATCACGGTAACATTCAGAGCTATGTTTGCGTCGTTTTACTTTGTGATCATTACCGAACACATGGAGGACAAGCTCAGATATATGATATTTTGCCTTTCCCTGGCATTTTTTATTAACCTGGGAAGTAAACCCTTCGAAATTAAGAACACGAGAAACATTGCCATTCTAGTGGCTGATACTAACAATACGTTATTTAACAGGATTTGTTGGATTGTGGTGCATGTTGGTCTTCGTGTATAACTCTTCCCCACCCATGAGTGACACTTATTCTATACAGAAACAAGTTTCGAGGCTATTGGGAGACGTTTGCTTTTGGACGAGCACTGCAAGTGCTGCACAGACAAGCGCAAGCTTGATCGCGGCCGACCCAGGTTTCTCTAAGCAAATATATGTGAAAGCTAGAAATTATTTTATTCGACAACCACTATACCGATAGGAATGAGCTAGGCTAGTCAGGAGGAAGGGCGATATTCTATTGATTGAACGAAGAACAATACTGATTTTTTACTTGATAGAAATGACCGCACTTGATGTACCCGAGTGGGTGCTATCTTTGGTGTCGGCACCTGGTCCCCACAGCAACAACTAAATGCTCCGCGCTGGCGTACTCAGGTTGTGAGTTCCTTCGCCTTTGTGGTAACGGCTGAGGTGTCGATTTCTTTTTGACAAGTAATCCTGGAGGCATTAAAACACTCGCAAGATCGAACGGCACGAAAGGTACGTAGGACGAAGTTTACACTACAGACACAGCGCTGTCGTCTACACTTAGTCTCGTTTTTTTATGCAGTTTGATCCCATTCAACATGTACCAACCAGCCAAGCTCAGCGCTCTCAAGCAATTGCCGATTGGCATCGGCCCTTAGCTTTGTATTTTGCGCTGCATCGTAAGAACAGAGCCTTGTATGACAATTTATTGCCACGAATGATGTCTTCCCGGGTGCAAATGCTTCTAGCTCACATAAACCTTGGAGAGTCGAAGAAGAAGCTGAAGGTTTCTCGCCACGGTATAAGTCATTTCCACATCACACGCCAGTCAGAGTCACTGGTCAAAGCGAGCAACTTTTCGACCTTCCTTCCATAGTCTGAATGGCAATGCAGTACACAACTCTTTGGCATCGTTCGTCGAACTCCTGGGGACCATTTTAGGTTATTCGAATAAGGCGGAAGGCAGAAAGCGTGTAATCTCGTGAGAAAAACACCAGGCCAACCCACCGCGAGATGCTGCGCCGCTTGCAGAGTGTCCCTTATGACCAGTGGCGCGGCTGCACTAACAGTTGACAGCGTAAAAAGGTCTCCTATAGTGTGACAGAAAAGTTTCGGAAGCAGAAAGAAAGTAATAAAGGACTCAGGTTATACTGAGTTGCTTAGCTGTAGACTTGATGCTTCTTTTTTAAATTTTCACATATTATTGTCAACAAAATAGATGGTGGCTTTCATCTCCTACCTGCAGTCGCCAGATACCATTTGTTTAATGCAACAAATTAATTATATTCTGTGCATTGGTGGATGCTGAGTATAACCATTTCTTCGATCCCATGCACTTAGATGGAAGCTCCTTGGATAACAAGATGAAGTACCAGACGTTGAAGTTACTTACCAGTTCTTTTATGAGACAGCTACCATCGAGCTTCAGAAAGGACAGCCGTCCTCCGATACAATCTTGTATATATCGAGCAACTGTTGCTGCTTTTATGCAGGATTGAATGAAGCTCTCCATATTTCTGAAGCAATTAATGCGCACTTGCCGTCTAATCCAAAGAGAATTGAAGAAAAGTAGAAAAATGTCACTTTACATTTAGCAGGGACGAGGAGGCCGGAGTAAACGGCATCATTCTGGATAAAAATAGTAGACGTAAAGACATAATAATAGAAGACAAGAGACTATAGTTATGTTGGCCCAACCCGCAGTGTTATATTTACCGGACTCTTTGCTCTTCCACTGAAATAACTCTCTCGAACATGAGTGTGACAAAACAGGAAAATCGGGACAAACTTGAGGTGAAATCCCGAACGTCGTCCTTTTAAATCAGCCTTCGTTGTGACTTGCTGAAACTGTATAAGTGAGCGTTGACCGAATAAGAAAGAAAAACATATTACTTTGTATTCAAGAAAATATACTGTAACCAAAGCCAGCGCCGGCCGCCCTTTCTTTCACTTGGACTCTTAGACTGTCCCGTAGTCTCGCAAGGACTCTCACGTAAATACTCGAATGATTTCGCGCCTCCAGCAAGCCACCTGGCCGACGTCGCGGAACCAAAACCATGCCGACCGAGTGCCGGTCCCCCTTGTTCATTTGGACTCTAACGTGAACACTACCCATGGTTCTGTATCTCCAGGAAGCCGCCTAGCCGAGGTCGCAAATCGCGCGCTCTCCTATTACGGCAGAAAGTAAAGAGTTTTTGCTGTTAGCAGCTGTGCGGTTTTATTGCTCTTCTCGTTGATTGTGACATATCCGCGGCCACTGACGCCAGGCAGTCTTGTTCCATTTGCTGAGTTATCGGCCATCATGGTCGAGTTAACTTTGTTATTTTATAATTATTCTTTCATATACCTAAAACGTTTAAATACCTAAAAACAGACCGATAACTCTGCTATCGTAGTATGTTTGTTAAAGTGATGCAAGACAGTAAAATTTTACAAATAATAACCTAATAACCACGCATTAGGTCTTCTCTTTGTTACCGTAGATTGTGTTAGCCTCAGGGTAAATCTGAACACACACCATCAGTAGGTATTGCAACTTTTCTGATTCTCGTTTCCTGGCTCATGGAAGCAAAGCCCAACGCCGGTCCTGAAATGAATGACCTTTAGCCACAAAGCACGTCTTGATAAATAAACATGTGATGTGAGTTGCAAGATGCTTCATTTATTAGAAAACCTTGGTGTTTTATTTATTTAACGGCCGCGGTAATTTGTTTCGTAAACCTGCTATTTATTATTGAAATTCCCGTTTTTTTAACCACATAGTTTAAGCATTCGAACAAAAAGATGGTGCGTAGCCCAAAGCGTGCGGTCAAAAAGCGAACGCCGCGTAGGGTAATGCGGGGTTTTTCAGCCATCGAGTAGACATTTTTAGAAAAAAGTGGTTTACAACACTGCGGTGGCTGTGTCCAGCCAGACGGTGCTACGAAAAACATCAGCATATTCACGTATATGTATGAGATCGAACATTTCTTATAAGGTACCACGGAATGCTTGCACAGGAGGTTGATTGATGCAAAATGTAACTTAATAAAAGATCGTAATATCATAGAACACTTGATAAACTGCAAAAGTGTCATAGATGCGCACGTAAGCAAAGATATGGGATAGCACTAGTGTCAAGTAAGCGTTCAACAGGAAACTCAAAGTTGTTCATAGATACGAAGGCGGCGCAGCAAAGCAAAGACTTGGTGAAGAGCGCCACTAGCTGACTCAAGCAAAGGGTTGCAAGCCTTGGCGTGGCTGTATTAGAGCACTGCAAGGGCTCGGGCTTACCCGAAATCCCGGGCCCGGTCCGGCCCGTGGGCCGGGTCGGGCCGGGTAGGGCAGTTTTGTCACGTGCTCGGGCCGGGCTCGGGCACGGCATGGACTTTTTGACCCTGGCCCGGGCCGGGCTCGGGTATTTTGATGCGGCCCCGGGCCGGGCTCGCACTTTCTCGTGGTGTGCATGCAACGTGCAGCAAGTTATCCTCGCGCGTCCCAACTCTGAAAAATCTGTTGACCCGGCGCAGCTGGGAGCAAGCAGTGCGACTCCTGTGTACGTCCCTTTTCTTCTTCCGTCGTATTTTGCGCTGTTTGAACAGAATGTAAAAGTCCAGACAGACGTAAGCCGCGTCAAACCAAAGGATGCCATTGTATCCCTTACCTAAATCAATGTAATTAATGCTTTCAGCGCGGTGTAAGCGCGTTCGCGACTTACTGATTCTTCAAAGGCGAATTGGTAAAACGATTACTGATAAGATAAGACAATTCGTCACGCGGCTGAAATATGGCACTGCGTCCATCTATGATTGCACGCGTGTTCTCAACCGGCCGCCTAGCAGCAGCGCATTACGTTGCACCATGGAGGAACGAGAAGCTTTCTTTCTCAATTTACTCCATCCATGCGCTGCCTCAGGACCTGTCGTGGCGTGGAGATCAGTGGTACTAGAATACGGTTGAGAGGGACGAGCGGCTGGGGCGGCTCATGCTTTGCAATGAGGCGCCCGACGTGGAATAATACTGTGGCGGTGTGGTGATAGAAGTGGATTGGGCCGCATAAAAGTCGCGCCGTTGGAAAGTGCTGGCGATAATGCTCGGCAGGGTCATTCGTAATACTTCGCGCGCTGGTATTTGCGTTGAGACCGCTCAAATAGTGTTCATAATTGCATATGACATTTATTTATGCCTTAAGAATAAGTTCCTTTCATTCTCTTCTTTATTTTCTTTTTTAATGCTACTCGGTGGTCTTTTTTTGTCTCGGGCGACGGGCTGGGTTCGGGCCGGTTCCAGCCGGGCTCGGGCCGGGCTGGGGCCGGGCTCGCGCCTAAGGTAAAGGGGTGGCGGGCGGAGCCGGGCGAGTAACGTAGATTATTTCCGGGCCGGGCCCGGGTCTCGCCATAAAACTTTTGGTCGGGCTCGGGTGGGTAGCCGACGTAAAATCGGGCCCGGGCCGGGCCCAGGCTCAAAAAATCGGCCCGTGCAGTGCTCTTGGCTGTATCACCTGCCTTTTCTGACAATACGAAGTGCACAAGGCAGAATACTTGAGGAGTAATACAAACTGTCATTTAGCCAGCAAAATAAAAAATAAAGAGCGATAGACAGAGACAAACTGCATAACGCATGATACATATAGCGTCGAAAGTGTTTAGACGGATTAGAGGCCAAGCACAAAGCAAAATAGTTGCACAGCGCAAGCTAGTCTTATCTCCAAACGTACAAACTGTTTCCGCCATGATGGACACGACTCCGTATGACACCTTGAAAGCTTATGTGACTCGCACACAAGGCAGAATGAACACAAGAAAAAGCGACCTGGAGAAGTTATTTTTTTCCGTTGAGACAGTACAGTTAGGCGCTGACCTTTATTGGCCCCTATCAAGACTAAGTATACGAGTGCTTTAAAGACGTGGTTACAAACCGACACCTTTCTATCATTTTACCTTATTTTAGAACAACACTAACGACCGTTCCACACTCTCGGTGGTGCGAACAGCCCAACCGAAAAACGTCCGCTTTTTGCCATGTTATAGTATCACATTTTTTTTGACAGGAAGGAGGTGTGCGTTGATGTGCGTGATCGGTGAGCGTCATTGTTGCTGCAGGCGGTCCTTCTGTTCATTGAAACTTGAAAAATATCAAAATTTTCTTTACGTGTACTTTGATTCCCCCCCCCCCCCCCCTCAAAAAAAAAGAAAATAAAGAACACGTAAAGATATATGGCACAAACACTTTCTTCAGCTCTTAAAGGGACACTAAAGAGAAACGGGAAGTTGAGCTTAAATGGTAGATTATCCTTTCACGATCACAGCCGTACCATTCTTACTGCAAACAGATGTTTAATAAGCGATAAAATAGCGAAAAACTGAAGGATAGGTGCTGATGCCCCTTCGAATTTTCCGCACTACACATTCGTGACGTCGGATATCACAAATGCAGGCCGGTCGCGATTGGTCGAGAGCGATTTATCGCTGTTAATAAAACGCAAAATGAAATACAGCTTAAACGTACATAAACAGCATTTGCCAACTCTTTAAACCGTTTCAAGCGAGGAAGTACAAGTTTAGCACAAAATTACATAAATAAGAAAAAATGACATGGTGATACATTCGGTCGTGATAGTTTCGTAGTTTCGTTTTTCGTCAATGCATCGTCGCGCGCGCCTGTTCCGCTCTACGGTGTTTGTTTGCGTGTTGCGTGGCTCGAAAAACGTTGATTTCGCGGGAAACAGCCAGAAAATGCCTCGTGTGTGTAGTGTTGAGGGCTGTATAATGGCCCAAGGGCAGCGGCAGTGTTGACTCGATTATGTCCTTTCATGTAGTGTCGCGCGGTGAGCCCCGGCTCCCCGGCGTTCGCAATGGCTCAGTGCTCTGCCGATGATAAAATGGCAAAAGAGCCAGGGAAAGCGATGGTGTGCTCTCTGCATTTCTCGCCCTCGGATTATGTGTATAATCCTGCCCTCGGAAAGTATCTTGGCGTGCCCCAGAGGCCAGTCCTTTCTCGAGCAACTGTTCCCTCAATGCGGCCTTCATCAAACCCCCTACCGGTGCCCCTGCAGCAGCAAACTGGCGGCTCGGTGAGTGCTGAATGTCATTAAATAAAGCCACGAAATAACCATACCGCGTACGTGCGCAACTTTCTACGCTTGTTCTGTCGGTAACATCGTCGCCTGGCGGACCGGACGCTTCGCCTTCCGTCGACGAAAACGATCGAAGCTCTGCTTTCCGCCGGCGCGGCCGGCGGCTCACCGCCATCGCACGCGGAAACACCTACCGCTCTAGCACGGAGGATCATTTCGCGCTCCGTTTCATTGAATATCGCTGAAATGCAGTCCTGCTCCCCTGGCGAGCTCTTCGTTGCAAGGTTCAGCGGCAGCAACGGTATCCATCGCGGCGAACGCAAACGCAGCGACCATGCATGCAGCAATGATGCATCCAGCGCCTCGGCCGTTTACGCAAGCGGTGATGTATCATGGCGCATTCTGATTCGCTGAGAGCAATGAAATCTGTGACGACACTGCTTCAGCGCCAAATCTGGGGTGAGAGAAATTGAGGAAGAGATATTTGGTCTTTGTTTACGAATTTCTCCGCTAATAACTAATATTTTTGCACCCAACAAAAACTGCATGCATTCCTGAAGGTCCCTCTTTTATTCCAGCTGAACTTCCTGTTTCTCTTTAGTGTCCCTTTAAGCATGATGAATGAGGAAGAGGTTATACTGATAATACATTCTGCGAGAATGAATAGGAACTAGCGAGGGTATAGGGGGAGATGAAAGACAAGAAAAAACACTACAATAACAGGTGAACGTATGCGAAAGGCGTGTAAATACAAAAAAATGTATACCAGTTGACAAAAGAAAAACAACAATAAAACACTGACACAAACAATTTTGAACGTATCCGATATTCACAACAGGACAACATTGCTGACACGAAGGTTGAAAACATCGGCCTAACTGTCGCTGTTTATTTGCTTGCGACACTTGCTGCACGAACGGGTTTCAGTCGCTGGGTTCAATGTCACGTTGCATATCTACCCAGTACCCTCTTACACGTACGCACAACTCCTTCAGTGCAAACGTACCATCAAGATTACTTCGAGAGATCCGGTCCGGTCTTCTTTCTTTCCAGCGCAAAATTACAAAAAAGAAAGTCCTTGTCGTTGCGCAGCATTTAGTGCAAGCCTGTTTTGAGCCTCTGAGGCACCACATGACTCCCCGACCTGCCATTTGATACGTAGTTCGAACGGGTGATACGACCAATATAAAATGCACGCTTCGATTCCTGCTTCGCCAGTTTCTCGGGTGCCACGAACACCGCTATGAAGAACTTGGCTTTGGTATTAGCTCTGACGCTGCTGTCGGCAGGTGAGTTTTACCCAGATGTTTGTGGTGGGCTGCCATGAAAAGCTTTTCAACATATAAGAATGATTTGTTCCTCCTAATTGAACAGACGTCTTTGTGTGATGAGCTCAGCTAACTGTAAAGCTGCGCTGATGAAAAATGGTATAATTATAATTATTTCAAAAAATGTTTTTAAATTCATGTAAATGCTGTGTAATCAAGTAGGCCAAGGTATGATCACGCTCGCAATATTTTCAACGTTGCATAGACTATAATGGAACATACGATAACAATAACCTTAAAATAAAGAAGGATTCGCTATATGTGATTATGATCGAGTACGGCTGCGCATAACACGACAAGGATGAGGAAGTAAACGGAACGTGTGTCCTTGTTGTGGTTTGTGCTGCCGGACTTAATATGAATCTTTAGCCACTTGCCGGGTTGTCCGTCTTATTCACTATCCTGCTCTCTGGGGGTATCTCCTCCCTCCAGATATCATCAGCAGGAATTTGCTGAAACGTCACCGGTAATTTCGCAGCAAAAATATGTTCTCGTCAAACTCTTTCGGTATCCGCTTCTTTAATTTTTCCGGAATAGAGACAACGGGAATAATGAGAATTAGAGTACCAAATCGTGAACAATCTCCTGCCAGATAACCCTCGCCGAGTGTTATTCAGCATAACTCATTTTCTTCCCACTTATAAAACAACGCACTCTAGAACAATGTCACGCCAAGTTGAAGAAAGAAACAATCTATTTGTATTATCGAAGATAAAAAGTGAGTGTTAAATCGTAAGTCAATGTGTGTCGAGTTTCGCAAAACCTAGAGAGACTGCAGATATATTGAGCAGATAACCGGACATTTGGAATGACTCCTGCCGAACTTGCATATCGAACAGAGCGATTTCAAAAGGGCGATTTCCTAACCTTACATATTTTGCAGCCTTCCTGGCAGAGGCGCAGCGATATCCCGGCGAGGGAGGATTCCCACGGCCTGGTGATAGCCTCAATTGTGGTGTAAGTGTTCGATCCTTTTGTTGCGCATGATCCTTCTTTTGTATTGAAGCCCATGAGCGTTTGTACATGTGCAAAGCAGGGCATTATCAATCAAGTGTGCAAGCCTGGAGTTACAGCCTACAACATTTCGCTTACACGCACAACGATGTGAGGTGAACCATGAATCCCGAACACGATTCAAGACTGTTCTGCTTTCTCAGAAACCACAGCTTGTCTTCTGCGAAAGCGACAGCTACTCCTAGAAGTCTTCATTAAACGCCAATGTTTTTCTTCCAACAGGCTCACGTGGACGCTAGCGTTAAACAAGTAGTAAACGCGCATGTTGTGTTTCAACTAGCATTTTCAGGTGCGTAACTGTCACGTACGCGGCAGTAGCCTCACCTGCATATGTGACGTATTGAATGATTATATATTAGTAGGTGAAGCTCTCACCGGCTTGAGTCGGCGATCACGGTATGTTCTTTCAACCGTCTGCGTTCGCACAATATGATCAAGTATACAGTAAATACTGGTACTTTGTAACTAAAAGTTTTCTATAGAATAAAAGGAAAAAGAAAACTCGCTCTAGTGGTAGGAAGTTGAATCGTAAGCGGGAAACAAGAAAAAAAAACGCCTCAGTACTTCTTCGTGCTTATTTTTACTCTCTCTCTCTCTCTCTCAAACTTTGTGTTTATCACAGGGCCTCTATTGCCTCCCCGGACAACGCTGCGTCAGTAAAGAAATTGCTTGCCCAAGCCCTCCATGCACACCAGTCCTTGAATGTAAGTGCTCCTCGTATTGCAGCCACGCGTTATTTTATGACGAACTTATGCTAATGTTATAAATGAGAGTGGAGATGCACCCTGAGGTAGCACGTGGAAGCAGTGCACCGTTTTCATAATTTGAGTACGCGCTCAGCGTTGGCTCCCAAGTTGTCTTTCGTTGTTCCGATAGTGAACAAAATTTCCAGTTTTCTGGATGTTTTTACAATGAAAAACACGGCTACGCCCCCTAATTATGCTACTAGCGCCATCCCATAGCACAGCAAACTAAATATATAAATGAATAAATAAATAAGTTTACATCGCTGTTTTATGTGAAAAAAAAAAACTCCTGTCTGATTTTAAAGGGGATAAATTATTTTCACCACTGGAGGTTCTCTAACGTGAACCTAAATCGAAATGCGACCGCCGCTGCTGAGGTCGCGGTTTCGGTCCCGGCAGCGGGACCGAACCCGCTGCCAAGACGGAACCCGCGACCTCAGCAGCGCAACGCCACAGCTACTGTGCTAGCGCGGTGGGCGACAGCACAGCAAGATTAATTTTTCAAAAAGAGAAAAAAAGCAGCTGTTCTATTTACATACGCCTACATTCAAATGTGGATATGCGACTGATGTAGAAAATTGTACATATAAGATTTACGTTCATGACGGGCCCATACTGATGTTTCAGCGAGATGCTGACACTTGGCTGTTCGTTTCCTTGCAGGTGTATGAGAAGACAGCCACAGGAGTTTACTCTGCACTGTTTACCACCCACACTACTACCTGAAATGCCATATTTCCACATACAATAAAGAACGGAACTCTGATACGATTAGGGACGACTTTTTCGAACCCTCCAGCTCCTGTATAAGTGAGAATGAAAATCTTACGGTGGCCTCAAGGTGGTGTCATGAAAAGCGGCACTGTTCATCAATTAATCCCGTTCTTTTCTTCCTGTCAAGAATTGTACTCTAAACAGAGAAATGAAATGACCCAAGGCAGTAGAGAGATTCTACGCAAATAATATTCTGTTTTTAATATACTGGATAGGTCACTGAAATATATAGGAAGGAATAAATAAACGCCCCAGGGCATTGGTTCTTTTTACATTTTAGCAAAGAATTAGGGATGCTCAAGCTATAGCTGGGCTGTTTAGGCACAAAGCCCCCTACTTAATAAAGAAAATCATTGAGCCTCTTGGTGTAGCTGCAAGTTTTGGCACATAATAGTGAAAGGAAACAAACGTGAAACAACTTATTTGTTGTGAAAAAAAAGATACATTTTGAGAACTTCAAGGCACACATTCTCCCTGCTATAGAAGGGCACTCAGACTCAAGTATGGCTGAGTAAGAAGCTTCACAGAATCTCAGGACGATTACAGGAGTAACTAGAATGTTTACGCGTTAGCTGTGGTTTGGGCCAGGTGTTCTCACTCGTGATCTCGAGCTCGCCGAATCGCTTGGGGGCTTGAAGGTCCCGGTGCTTAGAAAGAAAGAAAGAAAGAAAGAAGAAAAGAAATCTTTATTCAAGCCTAATGTGCTAAAAAATGGTTGACAATATCATCTGGATTCTTAGCCTATGTGGGTAGTTTTCGATTCATACCATAAACGTCAGCATAAATTACAATCCAAAGCAAAAAGCAAAAGTAGGTAAACCTATATACATGCTTTGAAGTGATGTTTCAATGATGGAATAGCATTTGGAAGTCTTCTTATTAAGCTGGGTATTTCATTCCATATTTTTGCTCCGCCAAATGATAGGGAACGTTGACCGTATACATTATGAGCTTAGGGCAAGTTGAATTTATTATGCTCAGATTGTCTAGTGTCCCTTGTAGCCTTGATAAATATTGATGAGAGATCTGGCTTGTTCGTGGTTAGTATTCTGTGTATTAGTATACCTGTGTTATAGTCCCGAGCTTGGATGAGTGTCATTATATTTAACTGGGCAAAAAGTTGTGCCGAGGGCGCGTCCTTAGTGGCCGATGCAATTATTCTCACTGCACGTTTCTGAATTGTGATTAAAGGATCAATGTACGAGGCGTAGGTGAAACACCCAAGATTCTATGCCGTATGTTAAATGGCAGTAAAAAATGCTGAAATAAGTGAGCCGTAGTGTTTGGGGGTGGAAGTGTTTCCGCGCCTTTAATATAGTGTAACAATCAAAAACAATTTTTTTAGTTACTTGTTCAATATGTGGAGCCTAGTGTAGCGACGAGTCGAGAGTTATTCCTAGATCTTTATAACTACTAATTTGTTGAATTTGTGTGTTCCCGAGGTACAAGTTGCACTTAGTAGGAGCAGTTTTTCGTTAGAAGCAAATACTACATACTTGGTCTTTTTGGAGTTTAAAATAAGTTTGTTAGTTTCAAACCATGCTGAAGTATTCTGCAGCTCACTTTGAGCGATTTCTTCTGCTTCCTGTAGTGACTGTCGTGGAATTATTAGAGCTGTATCATCCGCGTATAAGATAGAATGAGAAAACCTGAGTGATCTAGGATAATCGTTAATGAAGAGAGAAAAGAGTATTAGACCCAGTACTGACCCTTGCGGCACGCCCGTTTTTACAGTATTTAGTGAAGATTCTTTGCCTCTAACTACTACGCATTGCTTACGATTTGTTATATAGCTGCGAAAAAAGCCAAGTATTTGTCCTCTAAAACCATAATGTTTTAATTTTCGTAGCAGTACACTATGATCTACCGATTCAAACGCTTTTCTAATATCCGAACACGCCAAGTGCGAAGTAGTTCTTGGTAAGTGCTTGGTTTATAATTTCTGTTAGTTAGCTTACGGCAGTTGTAGCAGAGTAACCGGTTCGAAAACCGTATTGTGCGTTTGAAAGTATGCGGCATTTTTCGAGATAGCTTGTGACGCGCTTCGCGATCAGTTTTTCGAAGAGCGTGTTAACACATGATAGAATAGTTATTGGACGATAATTCGCTACGTCATTTGGATTATCGGCTTTGTATATTGCTACCACTCTTTCGATCTTGAGCTGGTCAGGATATGTACCCGATAGAACAGATTCATCGAACAAGTTTGCAAGCACTGGACCCACGACGTCAATGTTGTTTTTGAGCAAGCTTACAGGTAGATTATCATGACCCGTGGCCTTATTTGATGGCATAATCTGGACAGTATCTATGATTTCCGCTGTTATTTCAGAGAAAACAAATGTGTTTACTTGAGGAGGAGGTAAAAACGAAACAAACTCTGTCATGCGCACCCTGGTTGCATTGTGTAGTGGTGCCCATATTTACAAAGTAGTCATTAAATAATTCGGCAAGATCTGCTTCAGTAGTGCCTAACGCGTTGCTATCAGGAAGTATACTGCACTGTTCTGTTGGCTTTATGACAGAATTCATTATTCGCCAAATTTCTTTAGATGTTCCTTTTGCTTTTATTATTAATGTATTGTAATATTCTTTTTTACGCTTACACATTAATGAAATAGAGATTGCGCGCTGTCTTATATCGAGCACGGTAATAATCACCGTCTCGGTTTTGTTTCAGATTATTATGCCAATGTAATTTTTTTTTGTTTGGCACTTCTACTTTTATTATATTCTTTGTTTTTAATATGATGTATAATCTATGACCAGTGCCTGTGCGCCTGTGACCCCCCCCCCCCCCCCCCCACATGTAATACCCTCATAATGAGGGCCTTTGCGGGTATTTTGAATAAATAAATTGAATAAATATGAGTATTGCGTCCGTCATCCAGGGGCAGATAGGAATCGAGAAGTACCTGGCTCTGCGTGAGCTTCCATTTTGTTCAACACTGCTGAAAAGTAATAAACGAGAGAATTTTTCATATGTTTTGTTGACATCGGCGTGATTAATTTCAGCAAAGTTCAGTTCTTCCAAACGTTTCCTAGTTTTCTCGTTATGGATTTTGAATTTGGATTTTAGAGTCATAAGGGTACATGGATATATATCGGTAAATGGTCTGTTATGTTATCAGGAATGACTCCCGAATTCACGCTATTCGTATCATAGTCGGAAAGTATACGATCAATTATAGATGACATGGTTGCTGTGACTCTTGCAGGGTTAGCAATGTGGTTATGAAAGCCATAGCACGATATGAGATTTTGATATTCAATATTGCTCTGATCCACAACGTTTATACTAACATCTCCGCATAAGATCACCTTGTTAGTTTTGTTTGCGAAATTTGCAATGGTTCTTTCAAGTTTATCCAAGAATGGCGGAAGTTTTGAGTCTGGTGGCCTGTATATCACGCCAATTACAAGTTTGTGCTCGAGTTCCCCAAAGAGCATTTCGTATTCACCAGTTTTCGTTTCCGTGACATCCAGTTATATTTTATTTCCGATGACAGGTACAGTGACACACCATCACCTCTAGATTCGGCCACTCTTGGGAGGGACAGAAAGTTGTAATTAGGAATGTTTATAAATTCGCATTTTTAACCAAGTTTCTGATAGAGCTACGATGTTGTAGCGACATTTAAGCGGCGCCAGTAAAGACAATATTGAATCTTGATTTTTGTGCAAGCTTCTGATGTTACAATGCAGGGTATGAAGCTGGTGTGAACTCAAACTCGCTTGTTTGTGTGGTGAAATACACAGTGATTGTAACGTCCGATGCCGCGCGTGTAATTCAGTCACACAATTTTTGCAAGGTCGTCCCTTGTTGCAATGTGAATAGCATTCGAATTTTCTGTCTTCCTTGCAAGAATTTTAGACTGAGCGACCCACACGAATTTCCAGTTCTTCTCTTTCTTTTTTGCAATGGCCATACCTAGCAGAGCTTTGTTTTCGGGACAAAGGTGCTTGTTGATGAACACTGCATCACTTTCAGATAATCCTATTTCGTTGGCCAGGAAACGCTTCTTTTTTGCGGCGAATAACAGCGTGTCACAACCTCATGATGACGTTGCTTTTGTACTTTTTCTTTTGTTGGCACACGATGAACGGCATCGATGTCTGACGACACAATACTGACCCCTACTTTGTCTCCAATTTTTCTAACCACTTCTTCCAGTGATTCCTTCTGGTTCTGTGCGATTCCCTTTATCTCCACATTATTTGTCCTTGTGTATTGTTTTAGTTCAGTAAGTTCTTTCTGTGTGGTGGGCAGTGACTGTGCCAATCGTTCCTTTTCTGCATTCCAAGTAGCATGGTCCCGTTTTAAATCATTCAGTTCTTGTTTAGTCACCCGAAGTTCTTCGAAGGTTTCATTCATATATGTGACACTCTGTTTCACATCATCAAGTTCTTTTTTTAAGTTCACATTTATGTCCGTGAAGTGCTTGAACAGCTCTTTGATAGTGCATGGCTGCTTTTCACTCATTTGGACAGCGAGCGATGTCATACAGTACATAACATATACGCTGTTATTTATTTATTTATTTTCAATACTGCCAGTCTCGAACGATACCATAGCAGGTGGGAATTCATAGAATTCCAGCTGGAGAACAGCAATGAACAGCCTAACAATGGCCAAGAAAACAAAGCAAAATGAAAACTGTACAACAAAAATGTGTCATACGTTTGGAGTTCACATGCAGCTCCATTAAAATTCGCTGTACACAAAACACCATGATCAGTTTATTTAGTTGATTACAGAATTGACAGCACTAAGCGTGTTTAAGGTTCGCCAATATGATCAGTTTACGCATTATGGACTGGGTTACAGAAAGTTGAGAAGCAAACTGTGTTATATAGTTGGGTCAAGCTTATTCTATGCGTTGGCTGCAAGCGGAAAAAGCTAGTATTGAAATGTGTCATCACGGAAGATGTACTCTCTTAGTGTTCACGAATGTTTCTGGCGTGAGGAATGAGATTTCGAAAATGATAAGTACTTGGAATAATCTATTTTCAGCCGATTGTGGAGTACCTGGTGCAGGAATTTCAGACAAGCTAGCTTTGCTCTGGCAAATAGTGTTGGAAGGCCCACTCGAACTAACCAGTTAGTGGGTGAGTCGTTACGGGTGTATTTGTTGTCGATAAATGTGATAGCTTTTCTTAGGACCCTTTTTATTTTATTTATGTTAGACATTGTGCGGAAACCAAACAACATTGGCATAATCTAGAATTGGGCGCACGAACGTGGGGTAGGCTAGCAACTTGGTATGCTACGGTGTGTATCGCAAGCGACGTCTCAGATAAAATAGCTTGCGCAGGGCAGTAGAAGTGACGATATCGATGTGTGAATCCAAATGAAGGTTTGATGTTAGAGTGACACCTAAATATTTGTGCTGGTTGACTGTAGTAAGGATAGTGCTGTCAAGAACGTTCTTTTTTGCTGTAATTGTCATGCAGACAGATTTTTTTTCTTTATGGACATTTGCCACGTACTACACCATTCTGCAATTTTTTAGGGAGCTATTCAAAATATCGTGGTCTTACCGGCTGTTAATTTCTTTGTATATGATGCAGTCATCTGGAAAACGACGTTCAATGTTACATTCTACATTGCAAGTGATGTCATTATGAAAATGAGAAATAGCAGAGGTCCTAAGACTGATATCTGGGGGACACCTGAGATAACGGTGACTGTATTGGATGGTGCTTGGTCGTAAACAGTGTATTGCAATTGTTGGGGTAAAAAGCTTTTGATCCATGCTGTAATTGGTTCCTCCCGAAAAATGGTCCTCAGTTTCGAGATTAGCTTGACGTGGGATACACAGTCGAATGCTTTGGTGAAATATGAGAGACTAATACATGTTTGGTCACGATTGTTAATAGTTAGGGCGAGATCATGTACTACCTCGGCTAACTGGGTGATGGTTGACAAGCCACTTCGGAAACCATGTTGGCGAGGTGTAAGAATGTTTTCGTTTTCTAGAAAGAAGGTCAAGTTTTTCAATACGATGTGTTCCATCATTTTGCAACATGCACTAATGAGGGCAACTGGTCTGTAATTAGAAGGTGAGTCGTCGCGTGATTTGTGAATTGGTAACACTTTGGCTATTTTCCAGTCGTCAGGTAACTGCGCAGTCGCAAGTGATTTTCTGCATATAATCCCAAGGTAATGGCTACACAATTCCTCGTATCGTTTCAGAAGCTCGTTCGCATTATTGTCGGGGCCGATTGCTCTTTAAGCGAAGTTTTTTATAGGCTCACAAGTTTCGGTGGTGGTGGTGTTGGTGGCGGCGGTGTCACGCTGAAAAGTGGGCCGATCCTGGCGATAGTGCAGAAAAGGCCCAAGTTCATTGGCCCATACCAGGGAAGAAAAATAGAGAGAAAAAGAGGAAGACAGAGAGAAAGAAAAAAGAGAGAGAAAAAGAAATTAAGAGACAAAGAAAGAGAGAAAGAGAGAGGGAGGGAGAGAATGAAAAAATAGAGAGCGAAAGAAACAGAGAGAAAGAAAGAGAAAGAAAATCACCATGAAGTCAGAGAACAAAGAAAGAGAGAAAGAAATAGAAAGGAAGAGAGAGAAACAGGGAGGCAAACAAAGAAAGAAAGAGAGAAAGAAAGAAAGAAAATCACCGCGAAGGATAAAGAAAGAGAGACAGGAAGAAAGAGATATAGAAAGAGAGAAAGACATAACGAGAGAGGGAAAGGAAGTGAGAGAGAAAGAGAGAGAGAGAGAAAGATAGTCACCACAAACGTCAGATATACACACAAGCTTCATTTACCCCCATTTTCTCGACAGGGGAAGGGCTGGTGCTTTTTTGTGGTCAAGGTTGAGCAGAATATTAAAAATACCGGCGTCCGTTATATTTAGGGGTTCGATAGGTGGATGGCGCAGAATAGCTGAGTGTCGAGAGCGCGCCGTTATCGGATATAAACACGAAGTGGAAGTAATCGTTAAACTGATTTGCCTTTGTTTTTTTTTTTCCTTCTAATGATGGCACCGGAGCTGTGGTTGGGTGTGTGCAGAAATGGTTCCAAAACCTCTGCGGGTTCTTTGTAATGAATTGTGGCATTGTTTCGTTACAATAGTGTTGTTTTGCTTTAGTGACTTGTGTTTTTAAGTTTCTTATGGCACATTTTAGACTACCGTTCTCTGATGGACGGCCCCCCTTTGTTTTGAGGTTACGCCGTAGTATTTTTACTTTACGCTTAGCGTGAATTACATCACGGCTAATCCAAGGGTCTTGTTTTCGTGTTTTAAGAGTATTAAGTGGAATGTAATTTTCTATGAAGGCTACAATGATGGATATAAACCAAAGGCAAAGAGAATTTAAATTATTTAATAGATCGGAAGCCATTTGAAAGAAGCTGTGGAATTCGTGAGCCACGTGGGTTCCTACGCTGGCGTTGTCTGCCCTATTGAAATTGCCGACGTCTCGTTGAGTAGGCAATTTTCGAACAACAGTTCAGAGGGGTAAGGTACATATTGGAATATCATGGTCGGAGAAGCTATCTATTATGAGTGTTTGGATTTCATGTAGAGGAAACAGATCACGTAAAAGTATTAGGTCGAGAATGTTGTGCGCGGTACTCTGAGTGCACGTTGAATGACGCACCATTCTGTGAAGATTAAAGTTTAGCATTAGGTCCGTTAGCGCGCCTGAACAAGGGGATGTGTAATGCATGGACACCCAGTCAAAGTCCGGGAGGTTATAGTCGCCGAGTAGAATAACTCGGGACCCGCCGTGGTTGCTCAGTGGCTATGGTTTTGGGCTGCTGAGCATGAGGTCGCGGGATCGAATCCCGGCCATGGCGGCCGCATTCCGATGGGGGCGAAATGCGAAAACACACGTGCACTTAGACGTAGGTGGACGTTAAAGAACACCAGGTGGTCCAAATTTCCGGAGTCCACCACTACGGCGTGCCTCATAATCAGATAGTGGTTTCGGCACGTAAAACCCCATAATTTTTTTTTAGAATAACTCGTGAGTTGCGAACGTGGTTTTGCATAAAGCTCTGCAGAGCAATCACAGGTTCTGGACCAGACTGAGGACTTCGGTAAAACAGCCGGTGAATATGGGGAAGTCGTTGTGGGTAATTTGGATGAAAACGGCCTCGGCGTCTGCGATTGCTGGCAGGGGATTGAATGGCGTTGTGTCTTTTATCAACAGGGCCACGCCCCCACCTCTGCTGAGTCTATCTTTACATACAACAGAATAGTTGGGAGGTGTGAATTCGTGATTAAATGACATGATGATGATGATGATCATCATCAACCTATATTTATGTCCACTGCAGGACGAAGGCCTCTCCCTGCGATCTCCAATTACTCCTGTCTTGCGCTAGCTGATTCCAATTTGCGCCTGTAAATTTCCTAACTTCATCACGCCAGCTAGTTTTCTGCCGTCCTCATATATACACTGAATTCTGCCGCCATGACATGAACACTGCTTTCTAATATGCACTGCTGCAGGATGGCATGACAATGTGAATGCAATTCTGAAATGATGAAGATAGTAAAATGGCGACACCATAACAATGCCGGAATGATGACAATGGGATGACAACGACGACGAAATGACGGCGGTAAGACAGTAATCGGATGATGAAGATGGAATGACCATAACCAACGACGGCATCACGACGGCGTCACGGCGATGGTATGACAGCTATTGCATGAACGTGACTCTATGATGACCCCGAAATCACAAATATGACATGACAACACTGGCATAACTGTCCCTACAGCATGATTACGATCGAATGACGCAGGAGTGACATCGATCGATGGAACGGCGAAGGTGGCATGACGACTACGGCAAGACGACAGTGGGATGAGGACGACTGTATGGCTTGAATCAGATGCCGGCAATTCAACGACGATCACACATATACCCTGTGGCATGACGACATACCCAGTTCGAAGCCGCTGGATGAAAAAAAAAATAAAGACCCGGCCTGCCGCCAGGCGGGTTGCAATGGGAGCGAATTTGAGAGCCTTAGTTGCATTCTGGGCTGCTTGGCTGGGACGAACGGCACTAGCTGACGGGGATGGGACTCGTCAGGTTCCACTGGTGACAGAGTTCCAAGCGCGTTCCTGACGCACTTTTTATGCCGATCCCAGACAGCAGTCTCCGACTGGTGGCGCCGCATGCGGATGCAATCGTTTTACACGCACTTTTTTTTTATCCTACCGCCGTGCCCATGGCACATGTCAAACAGGCACATACCGGATATAACTGTAGCCTGTACTGAGACATAGCCATGGCAATGGTAGACTGTACGATTTTGGCATTGGCCCACCACTGCGAAGAGCGCCAACGGCGCAAAACTGAGTAACGAGCTAACAAAAGCTAAGTGACGAAAGATCACGGATGTGATCTACATTTCATGAATCTTCATTGCTCAGTGAGAATGAGCTGGAGACCGACCACTCGTAATCTCGCATTCTGTTAAATAAATGTATTAAACGTCGACTTCTTCCCCAGCGTTCCCTGCTTCATACGCGTCACCATTCTTCTGCGATGTGCTGGCAACTATGAGTAAATTAAATCTACACCCCAATTTGTTTTGGCAGACATGTCATGGTTATTTCATCAAGGTTTATTTTGGATAAGGCCTCTGGTCCGTAGTTTTGCCAGTATATGTGCACATATGTGCAATGTGTAAATGTGAATCTGCAAATGTATAAACCGAGCTGTTCTAAAACGCAAGAAATAAAGCCGTGGCGACATTGAAAACGAGCCAACCTTAGCAGGCAAAACCCTTGTGGGTTAAGACAACAGTGGACGGTCGCTGTAGCATAAGCTAAAGAGAATGAAGGCGGAAGCCAGTGCGCTCACGAGACATTCACTTAAAGTACTTGACATTGTCATTTGAACGCATTAACTGCGCCCTAATTAACTTTGGCTTAAGTAACGCCAATGGTCGTGGGTTCGACTCCCACCAAACGTCATGGGTTAGAGTGCCTTAATTATCTCTATATCTATTCAGTAGAGTTAGGGCACTCTAGCCCATGACCTTTGTGGGTGGCGCCATGGGGGTACCAACACACGGTGGCACTATGTGGCATTGTGGCACCAACACATGGTCGAACTATGGCGCATGATGGCGCCAAGAAACACTCGAATGCGTTATTTTGTATTGTTTTCTTTCACGAAAGGTGGTCCGACTTTAACCAATGGTCGTGCGTTCGACTCCCACCAAAAGTCGTTGGTTCGAGTGCCTTAATTAACTCTATCTTAACCTAGGGTGGAGTTTCCATCATGTGTTGGTGCCACCATCGTGCCACCAACACATGATGGCCCCATGAGTTTTAGTGCCATGACGCCGGCCAACGGATTTTTCGACCCATGAGCCATCTAAGGCGTTCGCCCTAACAATATTCTCCAATGCTTCTAGGGCATCGACATGCACTGCAAGTGTCTCGCCGAAGCAACAAAAATCGACCACGTCGTCGTGTATATTTTTAGTGTGTTGATGTTTTAGGCGATACAGGGTGTCCCAACTATCATTCACGAAGATTTAAAATATGCAAATGGCACGTAGATGAACATAACCAAGGTAATGTTATTGGCTGTTGCGTGGAGCTACTCAGATAATTTTTGGATTCCGCCTAATTTAAGAGATCAACACAGAATTCAATGCAATGCCACTTATGTTTTCAACCCGTTGAAAAAAAGTAAAAGTGCCAGCATGCGGGAATTCTGCTAGCAGGACCGGCAAATACTGGAGTTTGTTGATACGGTGGTTTCTGCTGTCCGAACCACCATTCCGATGTGTCGTAGTTTAAGTGTGAATCTCATCTGAAATCACGTAAACTAATGATTAAACCGGCATCTTGTAACTGTCCTTACATTGTATTGTATAAAATGTATCAAATTTAGGATATATATTGTTTTCCTGACATATGCTGGCTAGCAATTCCTTTAACGCTAAGTGTTATTCACTACTTTTTAGTTTATTGGCAATTCAGTTGTAAGAAGGTGTTAAATGCTGTGTCGACGTCGTAAGAATTCATTTGGAAAACAAGAATATTGGTACGAAATCTTTTTGAAGCTCCCTATGTCAGAAAATAATATCTACAGTTACTGCTCACTGTAGGCACCTAAATCGTTTGCGTCGCAAAATCTGTCCTGCCACGGAGCTATGTATGGTATTCTAATTCAGTATCCATAAGCTGTGTAAACAGTTACGTGGCTGTAGCTCACAAATGATTTGGTCGAGCGTCACGTGTAAAACCCCATGCTACGCCTGCACATTCTGAAGACTTTTTACAGAGAACTGAGCTAGGTCGCCTTCTCTTTTTCGTGTTCTGCATGCCGGCAGAAATGCCTTGTTTGGAGACGAGAAACTGTCAGGTAAGTATAGGGAGAACTATTTCTTCCTCTACCAGTCTTCTCTCAATTACAAAAATGCAACTGAATATATAACGGTGGTCATCAACGTGCGCGTGGTGGCGACGGCTACACCTCTTCAGTAAATACCGTATTTCAGACAGAATAAAAGGAGGCATTATAAACATCACAGCGCAAAGTATATATCCGCGAACAATGTGAAAGAATTCGTACAACGTTCAGTGGTGATATAGCGACGCACGCACGCACGCACACAAGCACGCACCAGCACACACCAACATAGACATAGACACACCCACGCACGCGCGCACACACCTCTTGATAAGCTCTCCCCTTTCTAACTCTACCACGTGACCAAATTCCCCCACTTAACACAAACACACACAAGTTTTTTTTCACTGTGACACCCCTAATGCTAATCCATTAAAATATCGCGCTCCTTGGCACCTACCGTAGCAACAATGCGTTGACAGTTGTCCAAGCAAATAAGTGCACAAATCGTAGCGCTTAGTATTTGACAGTTTGCGCTTTGCGTGGAAAGTGATACGGTATACCGTAGTAGCTTACCATGGGATGGGGTTTGTGCGAATACACATACTTTTCGTACGTATCACCTTATGCACGTGGCTGCGTCATACCATCACGTATCGCGGTGGAGGCGGCTGCTACCACCGGTTTTCGTGATTGCGTGGCAACATGGCAGCTCCTATACTGCCTGCTTCGGTCTGAATTCACCCTTGGCTACTTGCTTTCCGTCATGAGCGCAAGAAATAAGTGGTAAAACGAGCCTCGCTTAGTCTTATCTCGCGCTGAGCGCAAAGTTTTACCGATGCTGTGTTGTTATTAATGAGACGAGTTGCTTGTTTTGACGCTAAGCCTACAGAGACGGCAACCGGCCGAGAAAGTGTTCTGAATTCTAACTAGCAGATAGCGCCACAGCAATAGCGTTTGGGTTGCGCTGGCGGTGCTAAACACACTAATGGCCTACTTCACTGCATCATTGAGCGTCAATGTTACTGCAGGCTGCCCTGCTGTTAATTGAAACATTAACCTGCAAAAAGTCAAAATTTGCCAGACGTGTACTTTGATCTCCTCAAAAAATAAGAGAACACGTGCTGATATATGGAACAAACACAGTCTTCAGCTCTTGGGAATGAAAGAGGAAGAGGTTATCCTGACAATACATTCTTCGAGAACGAATAGAAAAGGGAGGGGAGATGAAAATACAAGAAAAAAACGCTACAATAACGGGTGAACGTATGAGAAAAGCGTATAAAATATAAAAACATACCAGCACGAAAAAAGAAAACAACACAACAATAAACAAATGCCAAACAACTTTGGACGTATCCGATAGTTAGAACGAGCCAATATTGCCGACACGAATGTTGAAAACTTCGGCTTAACTGTCGCTGTTTATTTCTTTACGACACTTGCCATGCACGAACGGGTTTCAGTCGCTGGGTTCAATGTCACGTTGCGTATCTACACCAGTACCCTCTTACACGTGCGCACAAGTCCTTCAGTGCAAACGTACGATCAGGATTACTTCGAGAGATCCGGTCCTGTCTTCTTTCTTTCCAGTGCAAAATGACAAAAAAAGAAAGTCCTGGTCGTTGCGCAGCATTTAGTGCGAGCCTTATTTGAGCCACTGAAGCACCACATGATTCCCCGAGCTGTCATTTGATACGTCGTCCGAACGGGTGATACGACCAATATAAACTGCATGCTTTGATTCCTGCTTCGCCAGTTTCTCAGCTGCCACGAACACCGCCATGAAGAACTTGGCTTTGGTGTTTGCTCTGACGCTGCTGTCGGCAGGTGAGTTTTACCTGAATGGTTGCAGTGGACTGCTGTGAAAGATTTTCAACATTGGATAGATTTGTTCCGCCTAAATGAATATGCGTCTTTGTTCGATGCGCTCAGCTAATCCTAAAACTGCGCTGATGAAAAGCTATAATTACAACTATTTTGGAAATGATTTTGAGTTTATGTAAATTCGGTGTAAGCAACTCGGACGTGATCTGATCATGCTCGGAATAGTTTGCATGTCGCATAGTTGCATAATTTGTAGTGGGAAATGCGATAATATTAACCTTTAAACAAAGAAGGGATTTGCTATACGTCATTATCAGTACGGCAGCGCATAACACGACAAGGATGAGGAAGTATAAACAGGACAGATATCGTTGTTGTGCTTTGCGCTACCGTTCTCAATATTAATCGTTGCCCACTTGCCGGGTTGTCGGTTTCATTTACTATCCTGCTCTTGGGCGTATCTGCTGCCTGAAGATATCTTCATTAAGAATTTGCTTGAAACGTAACCTGCAATTTCGCAGCAAAAACAAGTTCTCACCAAATTATTTCCGTATCGTCGTCTTTAATTTCTTACCAGTAGAGACAACGGGAATAATGAAAATTAGAGTAGCAAATCGTCAACTAGATCTCCTGCCAGGTTACCCTCGTCGAGTGCAATTTTGAATTAGTTATTTTCTTCTCACTTATAAAAAACACACTCTAGAACAACCTCGTGCGAAGTTTAAGAAAGAATAAACTAATATGTAATATCGAAGGTTCAAAGTGATGAATCATAAGTGGATGTGTGTCACGTTTCGCAAAACCTCGAGATAATGCAGATGTATTGAGCAGTTCACCTTATATTTGGAATGGCTCCTGGCGAAATTGCATATGGAACAGAGGGTTTTCAAAAGGGCGGTTTTCTAACCTTATATATGTTGCAGTCTTGCGCGCAGAGGCGCAGAGATTCCCGGGAGGGGGAGGATTTCCACGTCCAGGTCGAGGCCGCAGATGTGGTGTAAGTGTTCGATCGTTTGGTTGCACATCATTTTTTCTTGTATTTAAGGCCCGTATGTGTTTGCCTATGTGCAAATAAGGGCATTACCAATAAGTTATACAAGCTTGTAGTTGCATTCAAGAACCATTTTTCTTCCACACTCAGCGATGTTCGGTAAACCATACACTCTCAGCCATGAATCACGAACATGATCAAAACTGTTCTGCTTTCTCAGAAATCACAGCTTGTCTTTTACAAAACATGCATTCCTAGCACTCTTCATTAAATGCGAATGTCTTTTTGCTAGCTTAAGCGTCCACTTCGGGCTCACGTGGACGTTGCTCACGTGCACGTATTGTGTTTCAACCTGCATCTTCAGGGATGTAACTGTAATGTTCGCGGCAGAGACCTGGCCTGCAAATGCGACGGATTGTATGATAAAATATTAGTAGGTGAGGCCAGCTGTCTTCGACTTCAGTTGGTGATCACGGTATGTACAATCAACCATGTGTATTCGCACAATATGATCAAGTATACAGCAAATACTATTAATCTGTAAGTGAAAGTTTCCTGTCGAAAAAAAAAAGTCGCTTTAGCGGTCGGAAGTTGAATCGTAGGTAGGCAGAAATAAACAAAAAAAAAATGCGCAGAAACCGACTCACGATGCCCGTCGAGGGTAATGCGATAGCATTGAATCAATATAACGACGCAAGGCATTGCCACCATCGAAACGAGTTACGTACGAGGCCTTTACTGCAACGGTACTCCTCTTTCGTGCTTCGCTAAGAACACTTGCGCCACCTAGAGGAGCCACCGGGAAGCATGCGCGGTGGCTCCGCTATACGATATGATTATGAGGCACACCGTAGTGGGATACTCCGGGTTAATTTAGACGACCTGGTGTTCTTTAACGCGCACCGAATGCACGGTGCACGGGTGCTTTTGCATTTCGCCCCCATCGAAATGCGGCCGCCGCTGCGCCTGACTTCCGAAATGCATGGCACGCCGGTAGCGCGAGAAGCGCCGAGAAACGCGTCATGCGGCCCCTCGGCTCCGCTCTCGCGCTTCTTTCTAGACACGGTGTGCCATCTAGTGCCGCTGCCGAGAAGCCTGTGCGTGGCCTCCAAGAAGAGAACCGTGGTGCACCGGCGCCTGCGAACGCCGATAATTGTTCCCTCGCTTGCCGCACACTCATTAACACATACTCAGTGTCCCATGTTTGGGAGAAATTCATTGAATAGCGGTACACACACAGTGCATTCATGTTGCAGCTCGCTAAAGCGTTATCGTGAAAGGCGTTCGTCGAAAACCGGCCCATAACCAGTGCATTTGTGGCGCAGCCTGCAAGTACGTCTGGTCGCTCTCCTTAGCGAACCCTTGTGACGTGGGTTCGATTGCCCGAAGCACCGGAAAAAAAATTAAGGAATCTTTTTCGTCATTGTGGCGCATACCTAGTTACCCAAGTTGACGTCAACGAGGTCCATTGAAGACACCAACGCAGACCGAATCCCACAAGTCGGTCTCGGAGAGTTTTTTTCGAACAGCGGTGCTTACCAAGTCCCGCGTCCACAGTAGCCCGTGTCGGCATGAAAGAGGTTTAGTGAAGAACGGCACGTATGTACAAATTACCTCGTACTCATTGACCCAAGTCGGTACGATGGTTGGTTTCGAAATACGTTACGTCAGCACAGTATTCCCATTCGACCACGACCTGCCCAGTGACCAAGTTAGGCGGTAAAGCGATTACAATATATATATATATATATATATATATATATATATATATATATATATATATACATCGATAGATAGCCCCTTGAAAGTGCGTGAAATACTCAAAAGAATGCTAACGCATTAAAGAACAGCTAGTCAGTACTTGTTTGTGTTCATTTTTCACTCCTCTCACTTCTGTTTTTGTTGTTCTCACAGAACGTCTTTTGCCGGCCCGGACAGCGCTGCGTCTTTGAAAAAGTTGTGTGCGTAAGGTCACCATGCCCACCAATTCCTCAATGTGAGTGTACCACGTATCGCAGCGACACATTATCTTTTGACCAATTCATGCTCAAGTTCTAAATGAGAGTGGAGATGAGCTTCGAGGTAGCACAGGGAAGTAGTGCAGCTCTGTCGTAATTTCGGTAGGCTCTCTCGGTTCGCTCCCAAGTCGTATTTCGCTCTTGCCTTAGCGATGAACCAAATTTCCAGGCCGACCTCTCCTCCCTTCTCTTCATTAAAATCTACTCCTCCTCCTCCAGTTTTCTCGATGTTTCTACAATGAAAAACACCGCTACACTCGCTGACTATACCACTGGCGCCACCCGATTGCATAGCAAAATGAATAAATAAATAAATGAATGAATAAATAAAGTTTATTTACCTTCGTTGTTTTACTGTCTGATATTAAAAGGGAAAAATAATTTTGAGTACTTACGGTTCGTTAACGTGAACCTAAATCTAAGAACACGAGCACTTTTACTTTCGCCTTCATCGAAATACGGCTACCACTGCCGGGACCGAACCTGCGACCTCAGCAGCTTAACGTCATAGCTACTGTGCTACCACGGTGGGTGACAGCACAGTAAGATAAGTTTTTCAGGAAAGAAAAATGAGTAGATGTTCTCTTTTCATACGTCTACATTCAAATATAGATACGTGGCTGTAAGATTTACGTTCCTGACGGGCCTATACTGATGTTTCAACGAGGTGCTGACACTTGGCTATTCGTTTCTTTGCAGGTGTGTGAGAAGGCAGCCATAGGAGTTTGCTCTGCACTGTTAACCACACACGATGCTACCTGCAATGCGACATTTCCACATACAATAAAAAAACGCAACTCCCATACGATTATGGACAACTTTTTCACACCCCTTCAGCGCTCCTTGACGTAACAATGAAAACTTACGGTGGTCTCGTGGGGGTATCATAAATAGCGGCGCCATTCTCCGATGAAAGCCGTTATTTTCTTCCTTTCAAGAATTGCACTCTAAACAGAGAACCGGAATGCCCAAAGGCATGAAATAGACTATGAAGAAATTATCATGCGTTTTAAAATGCTGGATAGGTAAGTGAAATGTATAAGAAAGAATGAATAAGCTCTCCGGTGGTCTGAGTGATCTCATATTGAAGCAAAGAATTAAGGATGCTCAAGGTATCGCTGCGCCGTTAATCCACATAGTTCCTAACTTATCGAAAAGAATAATTTAGTGGTTTGATGTGGCGGAAAGTTTTGACAGCAAATATTGAAACGACTCATTCAAGGGAATAATTTCTTGGCATCAGAAATCTTGTTAAATAAAGAAAAATTGCAACTAGAATGTCGCTCAAGGAACATTTAGAGAAATTCAAGAAGCTTCTAAAAATAAACGTCAAAAATGAAAAATAACAGGACGATCACGAGAGTAACTCGACCTTTTAGGCATTAGCTATGGTCTGGGCCAAGCTTTCTCGCTCGCGTTCTCAAGCTCACCGAATCGCTTGGGGGCTCCAAGGTCCGGCTTCTTCCATGACATTGAAATGTGAATGTTTTATTGCTCTGACTCGCTCGCACTCGACGGCTTTCTCAGTATACACTGGTGCAGTACGGCATGACAATGTGAATACGATTCTGAAATGATGAATACGGCTTAACGACGACGGCAAGACGACGATGGCTTAACGACGACGGCAAGACGACGAGTGTATGACGACGATGGCGGCTTAACGACGACGGCAAGACGACGAGTGTATGACGACGATGGCTTAGCGACGACGACGATAAGACGAGAATCGAATGACGAAGCTAGAATGACCACAATCCATGGAATAAGCACAGCGACATCACGACGACGGTATGGCAACGATTGCACGACGGTGACTGTATGATGATCACGCAATGACGACGACGACATGACACGTTGCTGACATAAGTGTGGTTGAATGACAACATCATGATTACGATCGAATGACGAAGGCGGCATCATTAACGACGGGAAGACGACCATTGGATAACGATGACCGTGTGACAACCGCGGCCTGACGACGACTGTTTGACTAGAATCAGATGACGATGTGACGGCGATGACACATTCAGTGGCTTGACGACATACCCAATGGCACATACCAATGAAGATTGTAGACTGCCGCTAGCGGCACATAGCCATGGAAATGGTAGAGGGACTACCCTTGGGATCAGCCCAGCACGGCGTAGAGCGCCCTCAGCGAAAACTGAGCAAAGTTAAAAAAAGTAATGCTTTAAACTTAGTGACGGAAGCTCACGGGTGTGATCTGCCTGTCATGAATCTTCATTGCTCCATGAAAATAAGCTCCAGACCAATAATTCGCCATATAGGATTCTGTGGCCTGAATGTATTAACCATGCGCTTCTTCCCCAGGCGGCCCTGATTTTTCAATGTGCTGGCAACTGTAAGGAAATGAAATATATACCCCAATTGTTTTCAAAGGCATGTCATGGTTGTTTAATCAATGTTTCTTTTGCTTAAGGTAACTGGGCAGTAGATTTCCCCATTTAATGCGCGCATCTAGCTTTTTTTAAAACGTCAAAAATAAATGTGGCCTTGCAAACGAGCCAAGCTTAGCAGGTAAAGCCCTTGTGAATTAGACATTACGAATTATCTGTAATGACTCAAGGGCATTGACATGCACTGTACTTGTCATGCAGTAGCAACAAAAATTGATCACGCCAGCATGTATATTTTCACTGGTTTGATGTGTTGGCTATATAATAACAATGTCTATTGGTCCAGCCAATCGGCGTTTTAGGGGCGAAGCTCCTTATAGCGGCACCCGTTCGTCCCCGTCGTCGTCGTCGTAGTAGTAGTGTGTAACCAGTCTGAGAAAAATGATTTTAAAAAAATTCCGAAGTTGTGTCCGTAGCGCGGAATCGAACCAGGGACCCCTCGCTTCCGAGCGCGCGGCGTTAGCCCACTACGCCACGAAGCGGACATGGACACACGCACCACGATGGCAATAAATACCCAACATTAACGAAAGGCTGCGTTTCTTGCGCGTTTCTAACGCGCTGAAAGCACGCGTTAGTGCTAGCGCGTTACGGCCCGTGTAAGAAGCTGGTGTAAGACGCTGTGGCCTCTCCGCCTTACCTTCAACGCGTTTCGAACGCGCTGCCCAAAGCGGTGGCAAGTCAAGTTCAAGTCGAGGAGCGTTTATGAATACGGGGGGTATACTCTCTCGGCAGTCATGTGATGGCGTCGGCAAACGCGGTGCACGTTCCGGCATGTGTAAATGGCTGCGTAAGACGCTGTGGCCGCTCCCCCTTACTAGAGAGTACTGCACGTTTCTAACGCGTTTGTGCTAGCGTCCCCTTAAGCGGGAGATCCGATGATTCCCTCCGGAGCTTCGCCCACTCATCGTCATTCACCCCGTGGATATGCTGTGAATTTTTTTTTTTTGTTCTATGGGCATAATTGTTTCGCTTACGTGATTGCGAGTTGTCTAAAATCAACTCAGTCGCCGAAGCCACACTTGTAAGCGACTCCACAGCGTACTTTATTGTTACGGATAACGCAAGAATTCTAGCACCTGGTCAGAACAATATAAGGAAAGCCTTTGGCAACAGAGTCTCCTCTGAACACGTAATCTTATCTGTATTACACTGTTTGAGTGCCGTGAATAGCTTTATAGCTTTGGTTCTTAGTAAAGAATCAAGCACCTCGAATGGGGAAGTGTATTATTTTTTTTTCTTTTAGCTTTATTGTGTATGAAAAGCTTGTGAACCCTCCCCACGAGCGATAAAGGCGAAAATTGCCTTATTAGGCCTGCGCTTAACTGATAACGCCTACGGGGATGGTAACCTACGAGCGTGTTTGGGTGGCTGAAGCATCAGTGAGGACGAATACCGAAATCTGTAATATCGGCAGGACGTTTCTGTTTGGCTGGATGTCGACATAGGGTCAAATGTTCAGACATTTATTGAATATATGCATCACATGCTGGAAGAAATATGTGCCTTTATTTGTATTTTGTAGCGTTAGCTACACTGGCCTAGCCAAGCCCGTTTCGCGCGGCACATCAAGAGCCGTGCTGCATATGCGCAAGGATCAGTGATGTCACACGGCTTGCGCACCGGAGCCACCGGAGCCGGCACCTCTCGCGCACTCCACCGCCGCGGCGCGCGACCCACCGCCGCCGGTCTGCGCATTCCAGAGGAGTGACGTCGTAGCCGTGGTAGACGCACTGGCGCCGGCGCGCGCTCGCTGGGCAGTCGCCGTCTGACACTGCACTGGAGCCGCTGCGCTTCTGACTGGCGTTTGCCAGTATGGTATAGCCATGGAGAAGGAGAGCGCAAATGCTGCTCAACAGCGCAGAAGAACGGAGAAGCTTGACTCATCGGATCCCGAAGTAGTTGCCTGGCAATTAGCGGTTGAGCGTAGGAGGAATTAACAGAAGAAGGCTATATACATGTGCCACATAATACGTATACCGCGTGTGTGTCATTGGAGCAGCAGTAAGCATGACAATCAAGCTAATCCTTGACAATCTAGACAACCAGGAAAGCTAAGAATAATCAGCTGAACCTTTGCTAACGCTACGTATATCCTGGCATAGCCGAGCTAAGCCACTGCAACTTTTTTATTATACTGATCTTGCTCGAAGGATTTGAATGCGAATTGCAATTTTCGCCGAGAGCCACCACGTTTTTCTGGGCGGGCGGGTTTTCTCGCCGTTTTCGAAGGCCGATCTCGGTGGACGTGCTGCCTTAAATTAGAATGTGGCACAGGGGTGACTGGGTATGTGCACTGGAGCTTCTTGGTTTCAGTTTGCTTTCAATCTCATATCGTGCCATTACAAAATTTCTGTCCTACTTATAAAAATAAACATCTTACCGCATATAATCTCTACATAACCATTTGCTACACAATAATTGCATTCTTAATATACGACACGTAAAATGCTGTTGTGTCTGCCCAATTTTCTTAAGCTGGAAAGTTTTGTTACCTCCTGAAGAGCCTGCATAGAAAGGAACGAAAAAGGAGGCTTTGTCGAAAACTGTGCTTTTCACTGCCGCGGTTTGTATTTCTGTGGGAAATAGTACGTCGGAGAAATGCGGCGCCGCTTAAGATAGCCGGTTATTAAGCTGATGAGAGCGCAAGTACATCTGGCAACAGAAGGTTACAACAGACACGCTATTAATGTGTACAAAGATGTGTATATATTGTGAATAGTTGGCAGTTCGATAATAAATTCTCCACAAAAATAAAATGCGAGAACTTCCGTTTAATCCACGCGTTCCTCATTATATCAATGGAATACAAGTGCATTAAATCCCATCAGTGACAGACTCACAAATTTTCCATGTTCACAAAATGTACCACCGTGTAAGGATTGGATCATGAGTTGCGAATCAAGTAAGAACCCTGCCTTTGTGCATCGTCTTTAGAATTATGTAGCTGCATTCACGGCATGCACATTTCCCACATTGTTTGCTTAATACATGTTTTTTTTTTTTTGTTACTAATGAAATGCTCGTGAGGAAATAAACAGTTTTTAGCCTACAATATTTACTTTCACGTATGCTGTTGCGTATTCGTGTGTCGTGTTCTACTTACCGCATATATCGTAGTAGTAACAGCTCCCGTTATTTGCTCAAGTACACGTAATAGCGTACAGAGTGGAGACGTATGCGAGAACCACTTTCTAAAACGTATAGCACCGCCCATACGGCACAAGCTGCAATGAAAAAGCAGGCTTTTTTTCCCGTCGCAATGGAGCTTTAGAGCTAGAGAATACAACAGCGTTTTTTTTTTCTTTTTCAAATAAAGAATGCAAGCGAAATTATGCATCGATTTTAAGTACTTGCATAATGGTGCAGGTTTCCGCAGTTGTCTCGTTGTTTACGAGAACTTACTAGGCAAGTAAGCTCCCGTGAGGGAGTGTACTGCCCCTTTCATGCATCCGCGTCTGTCATCGGTAGAACATCTTAACCCCTTAATGAGCATTACGCAAATTCTACATCAAATATCCGCATTAAGCATGTCGTGTGCCTTGTCACTTTAAGTTGCATTTGTGGTATACAGTAAAAACCACTATTAAAAAGAACGCGGAAATAGTATTTCAAGACAAAAAAAAAAATTACCTCATCATCCGCGGCCAGCGAAAGTGGATGCCACTACAACGGATGCCACTATATCACCACTACAATGGCTGAGGAGGGGTATGCACTGGTTTATTGCTTTAGACTAATGTTAGTAGTGATAATTTAGCGTAGTGGTAATTTTGACAGCACGCCGCCGCCCATACCATTGCTGCAACAACAATGAAAACAGTTGCGAGGCTGGTTCTTTTATATACGAAAGGCTAGTGTCGTCACTCCCCACGTCGCAAGCTGCCGTCGCCGCAACAGCTTGCGCAACAGTAAGCTTTACAGGGAAACCTATGCGGGGGAGGGCTACGTGCTACTAATTATTATCCGGAGCACATTATCATCAATTATGTGGTTCGGATATTTTGTGCTTGTTCTTTATTGAAACGTATGCTGTTTTGTATGTTGCAGGCATGATTCCAAAGAATTTATGCACTTTTCGGTTCATATGCTGAGTGCTTGAGACCTGCTTCATCTCCGCCGGGGGTCGGCCCGGTATTGCACTCCTTCCTGGCTCGGCACACATTTTTCCCCACGGACGCCGGGCACGAAAAATGTCGACCAACTAGAGGCTAACAGCTTCGCTGTCATACAGCTCTCTTTTGACACGAAGGCTTCAGTAATAATTTTTTACGGATATGCGACTGCCTAATGCGTCAAATCAAGTATATTTCGCCGAGAAGTTGGCGATACGTCATAGTTGTGTAGGTTAGAATGCCAATTATGTTGTACCTTGAAGCAGAGCTAGGGGAAAGTGGGAGGGGGGGGGGGCACTGACTTTGCGCCTTGTTCTGGATTCGAAGGCATATGATCTTTACAGTGAAGCTCTCTTTGCGAACCCCCATGACCTTCCTTACCGTTGCGGCTGGGTGCTGCTGCTGAGTCGCCGAAAGCTCACTTAAAGGAATTACGGGCCCGATGGTGAGATAGGGCACGTAACCACTAGCTCACATTGCATGTATTTATTGTGCCAACGCGAACTAACTCCTTGAGACGATCGCCGCGTGTGTCACAATGCGTAGCACGCGATTGTGAAAGAACATGCGACGGTGCCAGTTTTCATTGCGCCAAGGACGCCATGAATGAAACGGACTCACTTTATAGCGTTCAATTAACCACTTAACGAAAGCCTAACTTCACATGGATTCCAGGATGTGCGTTGAATCTGCATCTATTTCTTTTACATCCGCAAACACTCTGTCTGACTTATCGTCGCCTTTGCTCTTATCCTGCTATAGATAAAGACCTGCAGAGATTGTCCTCCAAAACGAACGCTTCGTAAGCAGTGGTAGTCGCGACATGTTTACAGACGTATTGAAAAAAAAAAACATTCCTGCTAACACAGAAGTAGTATTGCTCTAAACGTTTAAGTCCTGTTTTGAAGATATGTGGTCTGGTGAAGGACACATGGGCTCGACATTAAGACGACGGTCGTATCAATTTACAACCAAACCTACCCTTCAAATGTTGCAATGAAAAGATCAACACAGATTTCAATGCCGATTATGCCTTGAGCACGTTGAAAAGAAAAGTAAAAATGCCGGCGTACAGGAATTTTCTGGTAGGACCAGCAAACACTGGAGTTTGTTGATACGGTGGTTTGTGCTGTCCCGAACCACCGCTTCGATGTTCCGTAGTTGAAGTGTGAACCTCATCTGAAATCACGTAAAATAGTCATTAAACCGGTGTACTTATATCTTGTAACGGCCGGGTCCTTGTATTGCATAAAATGTATTAAAATTAGGATATCTATTGTTTTCCTGACATACGCTGGCTAGCAGTTCCTTTAATGCTAAATATCATTTGCTAGTTTTATAGTTTACTGCCACTTCAATGGCAAGAAGGTGTTAAATGCTGTCTAGCACTTCGGAAGAATTCCTTTGGAACACAAAACCACTGGAACGAGATCTTTTTGAAGCACCATATATGAATAAAACATATGTCCAGTTACGCTCGGTGTAGGCACTTATATCTTTTGCGTCGCAAAAACTGCCACTGCCACGAAGCTGTGTATGGTATTCTAATTCAGTAAAGCGAATCTGTCTAAACAGTTAAGTGGCTCTACATTACAAATGACATGGTCGAGCGTCACGTGTGAAACCCCAAGATACGCCTGCATATTCTCAACCTTTTTTTTTTTTTTTTTTGGGGGGGGGGGGTGCTATTGAGTGACAGACGTGCGTGCCTAAACAGTTCCGTCATTACAGACAACTGAGTTAGGTCGCCTTCTCCATTTCATGTTCTGCATGCCTTGAAATGCCTTGTTTCGAATCAAGAAGTGGTCAGGTGAGTATAGCGAAAACTATTTCTTCTTCTACCAGTCTTTCCTAAATATAGAATAAAAGAACTAAATATAACGAACGTCATCAACGTGTGCATGGTGGCTACGGCTGCACCTCTTCAGTACGTATTTTAGACACAGGAAAAAGAAGCAGTTATAAACACTATAGCGCAAAGTAAATATCCGCGCGCAATATGAAAGAATTTGTGAAAATTCAGTGCCGATATAAACAGCAAATGCGAGAGAAATGCATTAGGATTTGGTCGCACTTCTTCGAGGTGCCGGATCCATAATTTCAACCACGTCCCCAACATTAGAAAGGCGCTCACTCTCCACACTTCGAGGAGCGAAATGCAGCTGTTAGTGGTCCGGAGCAGACTATCGTCAGCTGCACTATACACATGCATACATATACACATATACACATACACACACACATGCATGAATACATACATGCATACATACATGCATACATACATGCATACATACATGCATACATACATGCATACATACATGCATGCTCTTCTAAGCTTCCCATTCCCTCTTTACCTCTACCACGTGATCAGTTTCCCGCACTTTACAGACATACTTTTTTCACTGTGACACCCCTAATGCTAACGCATTAAAATATCGCGCGGCTTCTTGACGCCTACCGTAGCAAGAATGTGTTGACAGTATCCCAAACAAATAAATACACACATCGTAGCGCTAAGTATTTGACAGATTGCGCTTTGCGTGGTAAGTTATACGGTATACCGTAGTAGCTTACCATGGGAAGGGGTTTGTGCGAATACACATACTTTTCCTACGTATCACCTTATGCACATGAGTGCGCTATACCGTGAAGTATCGCGGTGGTGGTGGCTGCTACCTCCGGTTATCGTGATTGTATGGCAACATAGGCAGCTCCTATACTGCCTGCTTCGGTCTGAATTCACCCTTGCTACTTGCTTTCCGTCACTGAGAGCAAGAAATAAGTCGGTAAAATCTGCCTCCCTTAGTCTTATCTCGCGCTGAGGGCAAAGTATTACCTATGCTGTGTCGGCATTATCGAAACCACTTGTATCGAAACTATACCTAGCAGATAGCGTTGCAGCAATAGCGTTTACGATGTGCTGGCGGTGCTGAACACACTAACAGCCCACTTCTTCACTGCGTAATTAACTTAATTCTACACTCTACTACAACATACCTTGATGGTATGCGAAATGGTTTGTTAATCGGCATGTGTACCACGGTTGCACGAAAAGAAAGGTTCCATGGCAGAAAGCCTAACAAATTACGTGTCAAATTAACGTCTCGGGTAACACGCAAAGCTAAAGCGCTCTTGCTTAATGAGAGCTCAATGGCACGACAAAGGAAGGTATATGCATACTAAAGCTATTGTAAAAGCAAGTCAGCCCCAAAGTAGAAATATTGGATTCTAAGATCATTGTTGGTTTCGCGCTGCAGGATAGCTCGTCTTGCGTCGCTGTAAGTAATGTACTTTATAAGAAAACGTTCTTGCGAGTCAGAACTTCCAGCTGTCATGGAATGTTCCCCGCTGAGGGCCCCAATGAAAATAAATCGGTCTTGAAACTTTAAGGATTCGGTCGCCTTCAGTAGCGCCAAGCTATCTTCTGGAGTCATTTCACTCACACACCGATAAAGCATGTTCAATCGTTTGTTTTTCTCGTTTTTTTTTTGCGGGATAGTCTCAAAACATTTGATTTTCTATCATACAACTCTCATTGACACAGAGAAAGTTCGCTGTGACGTAAAATATGTCCATAGAAGATTACTACTCTATGTGGAATTGTTTAGTTTAACGCAGGCAATGTAATATACGAAATGCGCAACTGCATGTCAAGTGTCGCTGCGCAGACGACAGAAAAGGGGAATGTATTACGCGCCTGTTTCAAGAACAGGCATCCACATTTAGTTCATATCACCCTACATATATCGTATTATTTGCAACGTGTCTAGACCGATAACCCGGTTCGAGTGCTTGGTCCTCGTATTTTCGTTCGGTCGTGCTGTCCACTCTGGAACACAATAGGCGCGCGAAGTCAGAAGGAGTAGAAGAAATGGGGCACATATAGAGTTCGCGTGGCGTTTATCTAATCGATCACCATTGCTTGCAAGATTACCGCTACCGAAGGCCAAGAGCACCTTCGACACGTAAACAATTCCCGGGGACAGAGTCCTCTCTCGGCCACTGAAGGCTCCATAAAACCGTAATAAGGGTCACCAAGGTCTTTCCATGCCGCTTGTGAAAGGCTACACAGCGCTACGCAGTACGTGCTGTTGGAGGCGTGCCAGATACTCCTCGCCCACTATCTGCGGTGCGTCTTTCTGGCCGTAATTGCTTGTTTTTTGTTCTTGTTTTTCTCACGTGCGTGCGTGCCGCGTACAGATAGAGGAGCCACGAGACGGGCTCGGCTCACTTACCGATGTTACGCAAGCATTGGCGCCATCTGGCGTCCGATGTCTGCGGCCGACAGCACTCGCGCAAAGCGAGGGCAAGCAGCCGAGGCAGAGAGACACGCCTCCTCCGATGCGCCTCGCTCGGCGCATTCCAGGCTTGCCTAGCAATTTGCTACTCGTCGCCGTCAGTGCCATGCCTAAAACTTACTGACGTCCGAGCAGACGCGCTGAAATGCTCATTGCACGCGTTTTCTTCTCTGCTTCAATATTTCACGAGGAGGGACAGAACACGTATACAAACAACATTCCCGGGTGGCCAAAACAAATTCGCTAGTCCCCACTGTGAGTTTGAGTTTATTTTCCACAACAAGTACACGGCATGTACAAAGTGTGGCGTGGAAGATAGGATAAAAGCTGCGTGAAAGGCAGCTCGACTGGCCCCGTCTTCCCACACAACATGGTCGCAAACGAGACAGTTACTGTAATGTTTAAGTCAGATGGTATGTTTAAACATCTTCGCTGGTGTTACCATTCGATTCTACGGTACTGCTGTACGCTAGAAACGAATGGAAACACATTACTAAAAAAACGAAAAACACCCACGCCCCCCCCCCCCCCCCCCAGAAAAAAAAAAAAAAAACGAAAAACACCCACCCCCCCCCCCCCCCCCCCCCCCCCAGAAAAAAAAAAAAAAAAAACGCGTGCGGACATAAACGCGTTCTTGTTTACCGATGCCTCATACACTGCCTACATCAGATATAACATCACTTGAACTCATGATGCCATTTATGCGGGCGATGTGATCAGTTCTTACACGTACTAACTAAGCTTTTTTACTATACAGGTCATGTTTAGATAGCTATATTGCATATTATCGCTTAGGTGCACACAGTAGAACGAGAAAACTATATTTAATACTGATACTTCGAAGAAGAATGGCGTTCTGAAACACGATTTCGCGTAGGAGAGTCATGAAAGAAACACAGTTTTTACGGCCTCGTAAATCCCGAAACTAGGTATTACCGTATTTTGCGGACTATAATGCGCACCCGCTGTATAGTCCACAGACACGAACTTGGGCTGAAAGTAGGTTTTTTTTCCCTTGTCAGCTACGAGTAAACAGCGGGTAAACAAATTTATTTTGTCAGCCAGTGATAGCCTGCTATAGGAGTAAATTCTAAACGCAGGCACCCACTAACTCTCGTCGCGGCTGCCAGAACAGAATTAGTCAAGCATGTCGTATTTCATGAACGCTCCTGAATATGTTCATCGCCTTCAGAATAGTTCTTGCGTACGCGCGACTTCACTGAGCTTGAGCTGTGCCGTGAAGGCTCTTCATCTTTTACATGCCGTCATAACTGTTCTTGCATTTTGCGCATATATGAAGTCGCGTTAAACTCGTCTCGTGCATTTTCAACGAGGTTTTGCGCAAGTATTGAAAAGCAGATCACTTTAAGTATCGTGAACAGCATTCACTTGCACATCGCGAACTACCTGTATGAGCTGGAACTATTCTCCGTGCGCAGCAAGGATCATTGGGGAGCGGATATCGTCACATGTGATTCAACCCGAGGAAAGACCCCTTGCACAATCCCGCCTCATTCTTTTTTTCAAGCGCGTCTAAACAAAATTACGTATAGACCGCACCCATAAATAGCCCCACCCCACGAAATTTCAACTTATAAAGTTGTTTAGTCCGCGGACTATAGTCCGGAAAATACGGTGGTTAAATAAAAGCTAGTATGACTGCAAAACATTTGAAAAAGAAACCTTAGGATAACATACGGATTATGTCCTCAGTCAGTTGCTCTACAGCGGATTCACCATTCGAAAATTTCCTTTCCCCTGCATTTAGATCCAAGCCTGGAAACCCAGCTGATAGTGCGCAGATGCAGCCTCACAGGTTTACAACTTACTAGTCTACTGTCTGCATGAACAGCTGTTCAGAAGCTTTACATGCAAGGAGATCTGCCCCAAGTATTCAGCATATGTGGCCCACGAGACTGATCTCTCGCATTCCACGGCTTATTGACATATCCACGTAAAGGGGGTCAATAACTATAGGAACAAAACAAGATATCTTTGACGCAATCGAATACAAAAAAAGTTGTCGCAGTTTCACCTGAAAGGCGAAGCATCAATTGCGATAGCAAATTTGTAGAGAGCTATACGGAGTAATGATAGTAGCTTTATCAGCTGTATAAACTTGGACATGTAGCAGCACCGACAACACTCAGAACTGTTGTCGACGCCCTCGGCGTTTTGCCCGCGTTCGCACAAAATGCGTGCGGCGTTGGTGACTGTTGCCGGAGCCTCTGATATAAATAGGCACTTGATGCCGCAGCTAAACGTCGCCTCCCTTTCCTCCCCCTCCCCCCACGGCCTTTCGTGCGTCAGAAGAAGGCGCTAGATAGATTCCGTTCAGTTCCACAAACTCCAAAAGGCTGTGGAGAGCTCGGAGGTGGGGAGGCGACGGGAACAGGAGGTCGCTGGTTGTCGCAGCAGGTAGACCCTGTTGTCTGTAGGCAGTGATGACCCTTGAGCGGTCCTGTGCCAGCGCTGGGCAAGCACAGAGAAGGTGCTCGAGGGTCTCGGGGTCGCCACAACGTTCGCAGGCCGGTGATGTAGAGCGTCCCTTGGCGTGCAGCCGCGCCGCCGTCCAGACACAGCCCGTGCGCAGTCGAAGCAACGTTGCGCGTTCCCTCCTGGTAAGGCCACACTCTGGAAGTGGCCTGGGACCGTTGCCATTTGCCACTCTGGCATCCGGGTGGACGATTGTGAGCAGTTTTTTCAGGCGCTGCCTTGAAAAATCTGAGGAAGCGACTGCTCGTGTGAGCGGCACTTCAGGATGGTGGGCGGTTTTGGCGAGGGTATCCGCTGCCTCATTACCGGCTATTCCAACATGGGAAGGCAGCCAATAGATATTGCCACCTGTAGGTAGTGTAGATATATGTAGATATATGGTGATGGTAAAGGAGGAAAGAGAGGCCTACTTCTGCAGCCCTTAAGGGAGCACGGCACAGAACGCGCGTTTGTTCTCCGCCGTGCGTTCACTCCCCGTGAAAGCGCGCGTCCCTCGCGCCCTTTCACTCGCACATACAGCGTTCGGCGGCGCGCGGCGACGATTTCGTCTCCATTAACGTCATACGGAACCTCACGGCGACGGCGACGGCAGAAATCTGCTTTGGAGTGTCCATATAATTGCTATCGCAATAAAACATTAAGATGCTGCAAGAGCACAAATGTCAAGGAAGTGGGCCGGTGTACTGTGACAATTCCTTTCACACGATCATATTCTTTTATGATTCAGTGCTCACGACCGGTAAATCGCGTTGATAATGTGACCACTGAATAAGTATGAAAAGGAGTAGAATTGGAACAAAAAAATGGTGTGGTTTAGCTTTGGTTAACCGTGGTTGATAGCGAAAGCTTCTATGCCCTGGCTAGGCCCATTGTCGAGCTGTGGCCGAGGTGTGGTTTCGCCATGAAATACAGACATGTTTGCAATGAATACAGTGTTTATTCATCATTTGTGTACCTATGAAGACACTGCGGTGATCAGTAAAGTAGTGAGACTTGGTTGCAACTCGCAACCGGGCCCAACTCTACTCAGGAAACGGCGGCAATATCTCCTTTCAGGGCTCCGTAAAGGCTTAAATATAGTCCGACGTAGTGTGAACGCGCGCACACGTTATGTCACGTTGGCGAGTTCGACCGATGGTTTGACGTACTTGCGCCGCCAACGTAACCGGACGCGCTGCCAATGCGCTTCGACGCGCCCGGCGTCTACGTAACCGGACGCGCGGTCAATGCGCTCCGACGCGCCCGGCGTCTGATGACGCTCGCCCGCGTGCCGATAACGTCGGACTATAAACGCGCCTTAATGCTCTCTTGTGGTTTGACCTCTAGCTCTCAAGGTGAAAACTGTTGAGCCGCCGACGGCTTCCCGTGGTAGCGTGACGAAGCTTTCACTTAAAAAAAATTACTTTATCCCAGCTCAGTTATCTGGTGAAATACTGAAGTCATAATTAACTGGGTCCCTTTGATGTATTATGCAGTGTTTCCTTTGAATATTCTTTCTAGCAGGCAAACGGTGACTGAGCCGAGACGTATCTTTGTCTAGGTCGTCTTGGTGGGACATTTCGTCTATTTCTGTTTACATTATTGACTGCTCGAGTAAAAACACATATAGCACAAGGAAACGCGCACAGTACGAGCGTCCTGTCCAGCTCACATTGTACCTCGGCTGTTTAAGTGGAATACTGCGTGCAATTACAGATTAATAAGGAGTGAAATTCCTCCTAATAATGCGCCATGAAAGTACATTGTTCTAGAACTCAATAACTGCGGAGAGGGCTGTACTAAACATATTTACGTACGCACATTGACGCCTACAGGTCGTTTTTTCCCCCTTGTCTACAAGGTGCTTTCTTTAGCTGCCTGGGGCAACTAAAGAAATCGCCTGTTGCGGTATGCACAATTGTAACTCTGAATTTAAATTACTCGATGAGGCGGACATTACTTCTACGAGTAATTAAAATACCTGCTTGAATAAATACTATAGCTACGCTAATTAAGATTTGAAATAATTACTCTACGGCACATCTTTCAATGCATGACGTGTAACTGGTGAGTTCGCAAATGAAACCAATTGTTAGGGCACCACCAGTTTCGAGATATTAATTTTGAAAGTGTCCGACGAAATACATTGGCGTTCCAGGTATTTTGTGCTTCTATGCGTAAAACAGTTTTGTTAAAAAGTAAGTGGAACAACAGTGCATCTTTACTGCAACTTTGACGGTGCATATCCTGAAACCACTGCTATCCTTAGAATATATTGCAACCCTTAAGCCTATATTCTTAAGTTCCTAACAATATCCCACATAATCTACAATTTTCTTCATCTGGTTTTCAATGTTTCTAAAGTTTCATCAGTAGCCACTTAACCAAACATCACTCGAGAACAAAAGCTTTAGGCAAAATGTATTAGAGTATAAAACACATATCACATGCACGACTGCACGATAGAATGTAGTATTCAGTGTGAATGTGATGCCTTGATGTTGTACATTAACGTGTGGTGTCTTCAACAATAAAGTACAAAGGTACTACAAGTTTTCTGAGCTTAGCAAACAACACAAACGTTTCCCGGTATGAACAGACGACGCATAAACGACACAATAAAGGACACTGCGCTATATTTACAAACGGTACTGTACACTTCCTGCACATGTGTATAACCTTCGTTGCATTTTTCACACACATCGCGCCGAACAATCATCGATGCACTGCCATCACTCAAGGTAGCCATTTTGCTTCGCACGCCGCAGCCTATCAGCCACAGCAGCTACCAGACCTGCTCCTTTTCCGCTACCGTCTTCTGCAAGCATCAGCTTGAAAGGTCGTTCTGGCGCCAGCACTGTGATGAATTCGGTCATGAGTCGGTGAAATCTTGGGTGGTGCTTGTAGAGCGAACCGTCAATAGCTACTGTCACTGTCGGCTTCTGCATGCGGTTCAGTAGCTCCGCTAGGCAGATAGACACAAGGAGCGCCGCCCTTGCCGAAGCTACGCCGCAGACGTAGCGCACCACGGCGATATCATCGTCGGTTACCCGTATGTAGCCAATTCTGGCTAAAATTTCGCGTGCCCGACCCTCACCGTCATCTCCTTCAAGTCCCGAGACGTCTGCTGTCGTGAACGTACCCTTCGTAAGGATTGTCTCGGAAGCCCTGCCATCAAAGAGGGCTCGTTCTCGAATGAGCTTGACCAGAACATGTCGTACCAACTCGCCAAGGAATTTGCCCGAGAAGAGCTTCTCGAAAGTGAACGAGTTGACCAGCAGCGAGTTATCGTCGACGTTCCGGTCGAAATCTGTCTTGATAAAGTTAAGCACACCGTTGTCGCCGAAGGCACCCCACTCAACATCGATGACCACTTCGCGGACACCCGTTTTGTCGCCTTCCCACTTCTCGATGTTCTCGATCTTCTCGAGGTAGCAGGCGTTGCTCCCGGTTCCCAAGATGAGACCGATGGCACACTCGTGATCCAGGTAAGCTCCCTTGACTAGGGTACCTGTCGTGTCATTGACGACAGCTACGATATCGATGTCCATGTCGCCTCGCCGGTCGATGGCGTCTTTGAGCATCTGTACAGCGTCTTGGCCAACCACTCCGCTGCAGTTGAAGCTCTTGGTCCAAGTGACCAGAATACCCACGTTCAGCGCCTTCTGCACCATGGGAAACGAGAAGCAGAAGCCCAAGGGCATTCGCTTTCCCATCAAGCTATTGGTCTCCATGAAGTCGTGAATGCAGTCGGCTAAGAAGTCGAACAACTTTTCGCCATGTCCGAGTCTTATAGGTTCTGGAACTGAGTAGTATTTGACGTGAAACTGCTTCTCACCTTCCGGATCGAGTTGCAGATGCAGGACGCGGAAATTGGTGCCGCCCAAGTCCAAGGCAAGGAACTCACCCTTCTCCGTGCCATCGGGAAGCTCGGGTAGGTAGGTGTTCTCCATCTGCAGAGAGGACGGTCGGCGCGGATTCTTCATCAAGCCCAGCTCGATCTCGTTTTTGAACACGTCCCGGATCTTGCTGATGGTGTGCACGTTGAGCACGAGAGGGTTTACGATGTTCTCCACCGTCGCCTGCTTCTTGGGGTCGTCCTCTATGTGGAGTTGCGGGTAATGGAAGTTGGCCTCGGTGAGCGCAGAGTACTGCATGGTGGAAGTACGCGGCGTTGCAAACAGCAAAATGACTGAAGGCAGTCGTCCTCCTCTGCTTTCCCAAGCCCGCAGTGTTTCCTGCGCGCCGACTCTTCTATACGAAGCAGGCTGTTGCAGTCAAGAGAACCTCACAAACCGGCTTTCTTTTTCGCGCTCGCCACTTGGAGCAGGGGGCTCCGGAAACTAAACACGAGTGGCCTGCTGCGGTGGCGTGTTTCGTCCCTCACCGGTGGCAAATGATCGCCCTAGTCAGCTGTGCAGCCGCCGCTCTGCGTGGCGCGCGATGGTATACTAGCTAGGCCGCTGGCACCGGCTCGAAAACGATGGTGAGGATGTACGAGTGACGTAAACGCCCGCCTATGGGCTGCGCGCGTACACTGCCGGCGGAGCAGGTACCGTGGCGCTATCTGGCGTAACTCAGATGAATTACTATTTCCCAGAGAAGAAAGACTCGCTTATCTCACGCCACGCGATGTTTATTCCCTTATAAAAGACAAGTTGATAGGGCTGAAAGGAGAAATGCATTGTGACAGAACTCACGACACTATGACAGACGAACTAATTCAAACTACGGGTAGCCTTGGTAATTTGTCTAATGTTTGCATTTGCTCAAAATAGGTAACTTTTTCCTTAGAAGCTGATGACAAGAGCCCAGCACGCCTGTTACCCTTACCTACACCAATCTCCATGTATATTTTATACCCTTCAGTATACACTTGGGGATGCTTGAGAAGAGCGGTGGAGGCAGGGCGTCGAGAGTGTGAAGAAATAATTCAGCCGGTTCATGCGCCTGATAACGAGGTACGATCGATGGCCGCTGCTGGTATCGGCGCCACGTTGATTGCGCTCGGTCGAGGAAGCAATCGGGAAGCGAACATAGATTAAAGTGTGGCTTGGAGCGTGGCGTGACAGAACATAAAAATGGAAACTGTGAGCCACAGCGTCAGGTGACTTCCTTCCCTCGCAGCTGCAGGCTAGAATATGCGGCTGATTGTGCCCAGAGCCTATGTACATATAAACGCAAGACAATGACACGGGAAGTACGACAATCATACATCGGAAAGCAAGTGCCTATTTTTGGAAATGATAGGCGGACTTTTTAATGTCAGCCAACTACTCTGAAGTACTTTACGCCATATAGCGAAATTGCTATTTCGAGGAACTGAAGAGGACAATAGAAAAAAAAACTATTTGAATATGGACACAAATAAAACCGCCTATATAAATTATACGTAACCAAAGGCAATTCTATTTTGTCACATACACTATGTATGTCGTGGATGAACTACAGATTACTACATTAACTTCACAACTATTTCCCCTTTATGTAGCCGTTCAGTGACATACGCCAAATTCGCTGAACCAAAACACGTGACCCCTATGAAAGCTACTGTAAATAACTGTAGCACATTTCATTCAACAGACAGCGCGAATCTCTACTTGGATTGTTGCTGTTACTTGCAAGTCATGAGGCTTTGTAGAAGGTAGGAGCGATTATGATGGCAGAATAAAATTTTCCTTACACACGAGCCGTTCTTATGTGAAGCGAATGCAATCTAGGAAAACGTGGGCGATGTCCCTCACCGAATATCCACGGCATGTATACAGCTTCGGTTGCCAACAAAGTGAATAGCGACGCAATAATTTTGTCAAACACACTAAACTATCTGAACGCGTGCGCCCTGGTTGCTTTAATTGATCAAGTTATGCGGCATTCTGCGATGATATCTCCATGACAATTGATGTCATAAAAGGAACATGTCGTGATCACTGACTGATATGACCTCAACATATACAGCAAAGCATACAGCCATACCTACCTGACCATTGAAGGAGTCGACAAGCTCTGAAAAATAATGATGATGAAATATGGAGTTTATTGGTGCAAGGGCCAGGGATAGGCAAAGAGCGCCAAAGATAATGTTACTAACGCGGGATAGAATATTTTTTTTTTGTAAAAGGCGTTCGCGGTGCAAATTTTACGGCGATAACTGGCTACTGCTGCTACACTGGCTCATATCTATACCTACTGGCCAGCATGGCAATCGACTTGTGCTAAACAGTTATTGGTTCCTTCTTTTTTTATGAATGCTCGATTGATTGTCACTCGCTTCTTACTAAGACTGAGAAATTCCAGCAAGATATAATGTCTGCTAGCGAAAGTACGCTCTCATTCTGTCGGTTCATTCTTATCCAGGTATTGTTTATCCTATCCACCATGCTGAACGTGTATGAACTCGTCCAGTTCCCACGTCACCTTAATGCTTCGTACTGCCTTACCGTCACGCCACATACGGTTATCTAAATATTTTTGATTAAATTTATTGGCGTCATAGTATTTGACTCATTGAAGAATCGATGGCTTGGCAGTATAGCCCAATGATGAGAGAGGATAGGTAGCCGGTAAATTGCTCCTACTTTATGGAAATTTTGCGTTCTCGCGGTTAAAATTATTTGCGAGCGCTTCAATTATCCACAGGCACACTCATTTGCGTATTTACCACATTTAAAAGCTTTCTAACAATTGCTATTTAAATATTTGCCTGATTGCGTAAAAATCTAGCACGACAATGATGTATTGTAGTTTGTTGGGCACTAGCATTTAGCATTTGAACCCTTGCTTCTTTATTTATGGGGTTTTACGTGCCAAAACCAGTTCTGATTATGAGGCACGCCGTAGTGGGCGGCTGTGGATTAATTCTGACCACCTGGGGTTCTTTAACGTGCACACAACATAAGCACACAGGCGTTTTTGCATTTCGCATTCCATCGAAATGCGGTGGCCACGGCCGGGATTCGATCCCGCGTTCTCGTGCTCAGCAGCGCAACGCCTTAGCTGACTGAGCCACCGTGTCGGGTCAGAACCCTTGCTTGTCGATGCAAATGTATTCATATGAAACGGCTATCATGTGCAAACCCGTCGATCAATATGGCGAGATAGCAGGCTGAACTAACTGGCATCGTTTTAAGAATGTGGAGCCCAACACGGCAAGCTAATTGCATTTTAAACAGTTGTCTTAATTGTTTTTATTACAAGCATTATTCCAAAAATACAGTCGAGGTGCGTCACCATAACTGCGTTCTTTTTTTTCATTTTATTGTGTATGGAAACAGACTAGGCACATCCCACTGCTGTGACACTAAAGAACAACCAAAGTATAATTAACATGCGGAATATCAACTGTGAAGACTCGGTGGCAAACACAACATAACATCATAAAGTTATCACATTACGTGCACAAGGTCACCGTAAAAGTGTCATGGGTGCATGTACAAAGAGCAAATCGAAAATTTCTTGCGACGACACTCGTACGCGTTTACGCAATGATGTTCTTGCACGAGCAAAGTATCGACGCCAAAAGAATCAGCCAAGATGAGGCTATTTAGGAAAAGCTGATAACTGTTTCGAGTAGCCGGCGCTGAGCAAAATATTGCGGCAGGCATGTGATCTGTGAAAGGGCGCAGGTCCATTTTCTCGAGAAGTTCACCGTTATAAGGCGCGCGGAGCAGAAAACCTACTGTGGAGGCACATTCCGTCGCAACAAATTGAAATTCCTAACAGTGATCGGGAGAAGCATTTCAATGCCAATATAAGCCTTTTTTTACGCATTCCATCTTCACTAATATAGCTGAATTGCAGATAGAGTGGCTCATGGTCGGAGAAAAGTAGAAACATTTTAGCTGCCTGGGCACGCAGTACCCCATAAACCAAAGCAGGGGTCCAACTTATTTGTCTAATATGATGTGCTTCCACGACCTTATAAAGCACAAGGGCCGTTTTCTTTGATCGCTTGTACATTGTTCTGTACTGCTGCGAACGCCAGCTTCCAGTTTTCTTTGTGTTCTTTTGTAACAAAAGTGGTAGACTTGAAAACTGTTTTGGTACTACCTATAAAAATGACGACGTGTTAACGTCAGTGAACAATTATGGCATAAAGCACTCACGGCTTCTACATGTTTGGAAATCCTTGGATGTACAATGAAAAGTTGTATTGCATCGGTTGGAGAGATAATTCTAAGCATAATGGCGTGGATAGGCTCAACAAAGGAAAAAAAAAATGTGGCATTCATGACGTGAGAATAATGGGTTGATTTCTCAAACTAGAGATGGTTGCAATTCCGAAATGCAATTTCCGGTGCGGAGCATGAATAGAGTTTAACGTCCTCTATTCCGAACGTACTCAAAACCGAAAAAAGAAACTAAAACAAGGGCTCGCATGTGGTTGATGTCAGGAAGGGAAGAAGGAAACATGATACATAAGGTGCGAACTGGGCACAAGATTAGCAGAGTGGCACCTCCTAAAAACTTCAGATTTCTTGCGACTGGTGTCCTCATCCGTCACTCCGCTATCAGGCAGCCAGACGTTGCCATAAGGGTGTCGCCGACCTCTGATGTTAAAACTAGACTTCTCCTTTGAGCCCCTCTGTGAAGGTCTGTAGCGCTATCAAGTCAGTCACGCGCTCACTAGAAAAAAAAAAAAAAACATATGAGAGATATGCAAGCGTCAAGTGCCGCTTGCAGATGACGCAAGCGTGCAGAAAGAAGCCTTGCAGGACGAGTTACGGGTGCCCAAGAGATACTTGGCCAAGGCCGCCCGATAAACTCGCCCTGCTGTATGAATAGAAGCACATTTATCTAAAGTATCGCACATACATACGGCAGGGCATTTCTGGCGCGCACGATTTCGCCACGTAGCCGTCGGCGATGCTTTTTTTTGTGTGTGTGTGCCCTTCGAGAGCAGTGATCATTCGCCTCCTGAGCTCGGTCGGTTAGAGCCTCAGCACTTCGCACGACAGGGCATGGCAGCCAGCGAAAACTCACAATTGTTAGTAGGTTTGAGACAATTGACTTTAAAATCGCCCCACTTTATATAGAAAGTTTTTCTTCCTAGCTTTCACGAAGCGTGATCAAGTACTTCGTAGGTCACCGGATCAACTCCCGGGTGCGGCGGTCGCATTTTGATGGGGACGAAATGCAAAAACATCCGCGGACCTTACGCTGGGACCACGTCAAGGAACAACCCAGATGGCTAAAATTAACTCGGCGTCATAATCATATCGTGGTTTTGGATCGTAAAACTCCAAAATGTAATTAATTATTGTATGCGTATGCGGAGGATGCAGAATACAGAATTATGAATAGGGAGTGTTCAACAATTGGCGGCAATTTGAAAACGAAGGTCGCGAAGTGTTCGTTGGAGTCACCTTATAAAGTACCAGCGAGCTCTAATACACATGGAGATATTTTGTACACAGCGCTTCAGTTTTGGATACATCACGAAAGAAAGTACATAGCAATAAAGCCAAAACGACTGGCATGACAAGCTCTCAATTCAGCTTTTTTTTTTTTTTTATCGACATCTATACCAGCCGGCCTCCTATCAACCTGTCCAGGTTCCTCGAGCACCATTTGATCAAATTGGAATGGATATCTTGGGCCTACTTCCTAGTTCCACTGCAGGGAATCGCTTTGTTCTCGTCGCAACCGACTATCTGACATGTTACGCTGAAACAAAGGCCATCCACACAGCAGCCGAGGTGGTGCGCTTTTTCATTGAAAATATTGTGTTGCGACACCAAGCCCCAAGCGTCGTAATGGCCGACAGAGGAACCACATTCACGGCTGCACTTTTAGATCACGCCTTGCTCTTAAGTGGAACAGCTCATTGGAAGTCGACCGCCTACCATCGACTAACCAACGGACTGACAGAGCGCCTTAACAAAACAATTGAAGACAGGCTTTCAATGTAGGTGGATGTCGAACATAAAAATTGGGATGACGTCCTCCCTTATATCACGTTTGCATACAACACGGCAAAACTAGAGACGACGCGCATGACTCCGTTCACCCTTGTTCGTGGCCGGGATGTATGAACTATGTTGAATGCAATGCTTCCACACAAATTTGACGGCACTGAAACGGACGCCGATGTGTTCACGCAACGCGCCGAAGAGGCTCGGCAGCTCGCGCGCGTGCGGATCTGCCAGCGGCAAGACTACGACGCAGGCCGCTATGATGCCCACCGTAGAACCGTAAGCTATGAAGTCGGCGACAGAGTGTGGGTTTGGACACCCATACGGAAACGAGGCCTCTCCGAAAAGATGTTAAGGCGATACTTCGGCCCATATCGAGTATTGCGGCGACTAAGTGATGTCACGTACCTACGAGGTCGTCCACGATAGCCCCAACTGTACGAGGCGCCGCCCGCACCGTCACGAACTTGTGCAGTGTCGTACGCATGAAGCCGTATGTGAGCGAATGACTGTGCGAGGGACCCTAACTTCCGCAGGTGGCATTTCTGGTGTAGCATCGGGACGATGCTCTTCTAGGGAGGGACAAATGACACGTGTGTTCTAGGCAGACGACAACGACGATGGGAGCGTTAATGAACTCCGTCAAGTGGGTCAGTGGGATTTTGGCTGACGACGAAGTAGACAGTGTCTCATTTCTGTTTTGCTTGAACAGGTTGTATAATTTCAATCCACCTGTTTAACCACCGGCTTCTTGGCCAATCCCCTGTGGTGGGTATGCGCCATGGCATAGGAAGGAAGGAAGCAAGCAAGCAAGCAAGCAAGCAAGCAAGCAAGCAAGCAAGGTTGTCCTGATGTTCTTGAAGAACGTCTCCCTGTCCTCTCTCGGCGTTGTACCGCGACAATATAGTGGCATGCACACGCTAAGAAATATGACCTAATAAACGGCCCCTCAAGCTCCAATGACAAAAGAGATCTCTCATGCCGCATGCCACAATGCTGCTGGACATCATTACTTATTGAATTATTCATATTGTGTAAGGCGTCGAATTTGTTATGGCAGAAAATCGGAAATAAATACACAAGCTTTTCTTGACAAAAATTTGACGTCGTCAGTTAGCGATGTCATCTCAATAGCAGATTTATCTGCAAAACGCAGGTTAACTGTAAGAGAATGATTGGCGTTGTCTTAAAGGGTATTGTCTTCGTATGCTGCAACAAGCAATGCATGTAATAAATCAGATTTATTTCGAATTGAAATTCATAGACAACGAATAAAATGTCGTTTTCACCATAACCACGGAAGTGGCTAAACACCTGCAGGACAATGAGTCCCTAGTAAATGCAGTCAAGTACTTCAGACATTACCACCCGCTCTTTAATATACGTGGTTTACGGAAAGAAACTTATCAAATAGAGTCTCCACCTACCCCTCTAACAAAAAAGAAAGAAAAATGCTTAAGCTTCCGAATTATTATAAGTCCCGCGAAGTCTTACCATATTTCGAACATTTGTCATGAATATGTACACCCGCTGAAAAACCTTACGGAAAATTCCAGCACAACTTATCTACGATGATTATCCAAGTATGTGATAGCCGAGAGAGGAGAGAGAGCAAAAAGAAAGAGAAACACACGCAGGTTGGCTAGCGTAAGTACCAGCTGCCTATCCTGTGTTTCGAAAAAGGGTAAAGTGGATAAAAGGTTATATAAAGAGAGATGGAGTAGAAAATTGAGCATGAGCATAATAAGAGAACGAAAAGTTAGAGAACGATTCGTGAAAAACACGCCAAAAAACCTGTCGGTTTTCAATGACAAAACGCGAAACTGCAGCGACGCAACAAACTGCAACACATGACAATCAATCAGCCGAAGTGCCACTCCCCGCAAGAACTTTAGGTCACGCGTGAGTCTCCTGTCAGGCAAAGAAAGCAGAGTTCAGTCAACCTAATATACTTGTCTTAGTAAGTGCGAATGAATCGACATTGGACGGCTTCCTTCTGTTGGGTCACTTTGATGGGTATTAATAGAATTCCACATAGTAGACGCAAACTAATCGTGGTCGGACTAGTGCGCAGAACAATGTTTTGAAACAATTAGGACGCCGAAACTTCTTCGCAAGTTTACATATTGAGCCCAAATTTCCTCATGGCATCGACTCACAATACAGGATACATGAAGGCGAAAATCCAGCCTTGAATCTTCATAAACCACAAGGCCAAAAACAATAAGCAAATGACTAACACTATCACCCGTCAAAGCGTATTTAAAATTCGTCTGCACATGCTTTCCGGTAAAAGACACCACACTCATTTTCTTCCCGTTAATTTCAATTCTTTTACATACGCACCACTCATGAATAAACCTAATGTCCTTCTGTAATTATAGCAGTCGTTTACGCACTCTATTCTTCGAAAACATTTTAAATCATCAGCAAAGATGATCACTTTGTGACTCAGTTTCAGAACAGAGCAAATCATTAACCACCGCCAAAAGCAAAATTGGTCCTAAATTAGAGCCTTCAGTTATACTCCCGACAAAGATGTAAATGCGCAATTATTAAAAATGTTTAATACATTAACAAAGTTTATTCAATTACAAAGGTAGCTTCCGAACCACTTATAGTTCAAATCGACAAACCATTTTTCTGCAGTTTAAGGATCAGTAGCTGATGACACACTTTGTCAAAAGATTTCGTCAAATGAAAGTTCACTGTGTCCACTTCACTGCGGTTAAATACAGCCGGTGCGGTATAACAGAGAAAAGCATTTATGTTGGTTTCTACTGATCCACCTTCCACAAAACCATGTTGAAGTGGAAAAATCTTGACCCTAAAATAAGAGTACAATCGTTCACGTGTTATCACTTCAAAAAATTCTGCAGAGACACCTAAAGGGGCCCTGAACCACTTTCTATCGAAGGGGGAAATGCATTTGATCTAAAAATAGACTATTTAAGAAATATTTTGCCGCAGGCGGCGAAGAGACAACATCTCGACATCCCCACGTGGGAGGCCTAGGCCCAGCCACCACCTCTTGCTGGTTTTATTAAAGTTTATTCAGAATAGTCAGTCAAAAAGTACTTCAATGAGCTCAGCAGAAGCTGAGTTACTGGCAATCAAACACGGTCACCGCTGTGCTCCTGTTCCTTCTTCAATGCCTTACACTGCGAAGACTACGGCGGAGTGGGGCGTGGTCACAACGCTCCCCTTCTAAATGTTCCCGTGGGGCGCAGTTCAAATTTCATTTTGAAGGTGAACGTGCGCTTAGCCAGTGGACTCGTGGTGGCACCCCGCGGCGGCCGCGGTATCTACGCTACGTACCGACCGCAGGTACCAATAGCAGCCGCGTAAGGAAATCCGCTTTATTGTGATATAAAGCGTGCAGAAGATAGTAAGGAACATGGCTTCTGTTGAAAAGAGCGTTTGAGAGAAAGGTGACTTCGCACTCCGCTTGCGAGCTCCACGCACCGCATACGACAGCAAAACTTGGATGAGATGTTCACAGCAGCGTATGCAACCAGCGAACTATGTTATTTCACCAAGCCCGAGGGCTGATATAGGGCCTCTTTAAGACTGGTTACGTGTGGCAATGTGAAAGCAAAATTTTTCCGCACGTCCCTTTTCTGCGCAAAGTTCTCATCTGCGTTCTAACTGAGCCTCGGTAAGGTTAAATCAAAACGTGCCAAGCGTCTCAACGTGCTTGCCTACCCCACAAGGAGTTAATAACTCGAAGGACCGCTCAGGGCCGTTCAATTGGACATTAATACTTTTAAATGCGAAGCATTTCTTGGGGAACATTTGCCACTTTGAGAGTATCTATCTATCTATCTATCTATCTATCTATCTATCTATCTATCTATCTATCTATCTATCTATCTATCTATCTATCTATCTATCTATCTATCTATCTATCTATCTATCTATCTATCTATCTATCTATCTATCTATCTATATCTATCTATCTATCTATCTATCTATCTATCTATCTATCTATCTATCTATCTATCTATCTATCTATCTATCTATCTATCTATCTATCTATCCTATCTATCTATCTATCTATCTATCTTCTATCTATCTATCTATCTTCTATCTATCTATCTATCTATCTATCTATCTATCTATCTATCTATCTATCTATCTATCTATCTATCTATCTATCTATCTATCTATCTACCCATATATCTATCTACCCATCTATCTATCTACCCATCTATCTATCTACCCATCTATCTATCTACCCATCTATCTATCTACCCATCTATCTATCTATCTATCTATCTATCTATCTATCTATCTATCTATCTATCTATCTATCTATCTATCTATCTTATCTATCTATCTATCTATCTATCGATCTATCTATCTATCTATCTAGCGACCTAGATCTTGGTGTTCTCATGGTCTTTCGCCAACTTGGTACGTACTAAAATTAGCATAGTATGACAAGAGTGTATGACGAGCATAAACGATAGGTCATCACATGAATGTCGTGAAATGCGTGTCATGTAGGTCATGAAAAAGAAGCCTACGTCTTGATGCTCTCGTGGTCGTTTCGTTATTGTGGTAGGCTCCCCGCACACTGCTTCGCGTAATATTGATTTCCACAGGGCGTGGCATCTGCCAGCTTTTTATTTTATCGACTAATTTTATACACTCAAAACGTGGCGCCACATCCTCTTCATTGACTGCGCCGTCACGTGCCCAATGACGCACGCACTAGGCCACACCATTCGTGCGACGTGATGTGTGCAATTAAGCACGCACTAGGCATACCTTTGCTAAACCAGAACCGTGGAAAACAACTGTCGGTAAAATCATATCGACCGATCAGTCTGGCGAACGTTGATGACAAAATTTTACTAAAGTTTTAGAGAGAAGATTACAAACAGCAATGAAAAATCCGTGGGACCGCTTCAGACGTGCGGGATTAAAGGCCGATCAATTTTCACAAACATTCATGTAGCCAGCATTGTCTTACAGTGTTGCAAAGCATGGGGAGAGCGTGTGGCCATGATACAAGTAGATTTACAGAAGGCCTTTTATCGGGTGGTACATGAAATTCTGTTCAAAAGCTTAGAGCAGGTTAATGTCGGCTGAGTAGTATTAGAAGGAGTTAAGATGGCATATGCAGAATGTTTCACGAGTGTTGTCGTAAATATGGTTGTGGCAACACCGTTTCAAATGCTGGCATCAGTGCGGAAAGGATGCCCGCTGTCTTCATTGCTGTTCGCTATGTACTTAGAACCCTTTTGTTTAAATGTTTAAAATGAACAAGTGAGGGGGTTTAGTTTAAGGGCGAGTGAAATTAAACTCTTAGCGTACGCAGACGACGTAGCTGTTTTCCGTAGAGACAGGGAGGGCTTCACCGAAACAGTTAACATTGTGAACAAATTTTGTCGGAGGTCCGGAAGCGCCGTTAATTGGGGAAAATGCTTGGGTTTTTGGCACGGGAGATGGGAAAGCCGAACCACCTTTGTTTCAAAAGATGCAGTGGACAGAGACGTCAGTAAAATACCTAGGAGTACCACTGGGTCAGTACAAAGATGCTACTGAGTACTGGATTGGAGAAACTGATAGAGTGCGAGAGAAAACGTTTAGCTGGGGTGGACGTGAATTATCAATGCTCGCCCGGTCAACAGTGTGCAATTTGTTTATTGTTTCGAACATTTGGTACGTGCTTCAAGTGTTGTGCATGAAGAGAGTCAATGTACAGAAGCTGCACAGAGTTTTCGCAGTCTTTGTGTGGGGCTCTACCTGGGAGCGAACAAGCCGGGCCAATTTGTTTCGCTCTGTGAGAGAGGGAGGTCGGAAACAAGCCCATTTGTTCCTTCGACAGGTGGTGTGTAGGTTCCTTTTTCTCCGTGATAAAAGGGATCCCTTTTTGCGAACTGTAGTACAAGTAATACTAAGTGGAGTTCTATCTGATCTTGTGTCGACGAATGATGCAAGATGCCTAAGTGTTCCCGGTTTCCTACGTGAGGCTGTTTGAGCTTTCCAGCTTTTGAAAGCTCGTTTCTCCTTGGAGTACTTGTCTGACGTTAACAGAAGAAAGCTGTATAAAGAGGTATGCGATGTGATGCTACCAGTGCACTTCTACCGGTTCGTATACGGTGCAGGTCCAAGAGGTGATGTTTTGAAAACAGTAAAAAAAGTCGCAGTTTCTCCCGAAAGGCGAAGCATCGATTGTAATAGCAAATTAGTAGAGAGCTATACGAAGCAAAGATAGTAGTTTAATGAGCCGTATAGAGTTGTAAACATTCGCTTACTAACTGAATAGACAAGCATTTTATCACGCGAGCACAGGTAAATATGAACGCATCTCACTCGATGACCGCGGAAACTCGCTATGAAAACGCCGGAATGAGAAAGTGCGCCTGTAGCAGCGGGCAAATTGACCTTCGCCTTGTCTCTGGTCTCGCTTCAACGCGAACTAAACGTGGAAAGCACAGCGCATACGAAGCTACCGGCACTCGGCGCATGCACTTTGTCCTCGTCGCAGATCGCTTTGATGAGGCCCGCGCGGGCGCGCACTTCGCCCACATCGCAGAAGATACGGCGGCCGCGCGGCCGCGCTGGGAGCAGTAGCCGACGAAGCCGAACGCACCCCCCCCCCCCTTCCTCCCTCTACTTCGCCTCGCCCCCGTGCCTCGAACGCGAAAGAGGACCGCGCGCTTCCGGCCTGCCTTCCTCCGTCGCGTGCGCTACATTGAGCCGTGATTGCCGGCTCACACTCGTACGTTTTCACTCGCGCACACAGCGTACGGCACGCGGCGACGATTTTATCGCCATTGGACTTTATACGGAACGTCACGGTAACGACGACGACAGAAATGCGCTTAGAGTGTCGATATAATTGCTATCGCAATAAAAGATGCCAATTCCTTACTCGGCAAAAATTTATTTTTCCAGCTTCACAGCAATACGTAGCCACTTAAGGCCTGACTTGAAGAAAAAGGTTTTTTTTTTTTGTTCCGTGGTCTGTTAGCTGTCTTGTGAAAAAAGCCTCTGCCCATTGAACATATCTTCCTCGAATGTTGGGATGCCATATTCTTGTGGGATATCCTACAACAAACATTAAAAAAAGTCCTCCCGTCGTCACATCGCAGCGTCCGTTTCTTACCTGTCACAAATTTTGGAAGCATACCCCTAGATATGGTGATGGTACTGAGCCTGCACAGTTGCACAGTATATGGAAAGTGCGTATAGCAGTCCGGAATGCCGACACAGATGCTCGCCCTGCAATTCACTGCTTTATAGAGAGCATCTTAGATGTCAGAAATGCACTCATAAGTCAAAGTGATGCCCCGGAGTGGATCAGTACGATGGATGAACTTGCTAACTGGAGGCGTTTTTAATGAGCGTTCCACCCAATGTCGGTGGGTGTTATTTTTTTTTTTTTAAGATTTAATGAACGGTGTTCTCGCTTGTTTTTCGCTAAGTCGGCAATAAAGAAAAAAAAAAAGCCGCCGTGGCTTTGGGGAAGCGTGCTGGTCTCGTACCCCGGAGACCCGGGTTCGATTACCACGAAAACCGAAATTTACCAAATTTTATTTTAGAAGCCGTTGAATTAGTTTGTTTGCAAGAACCCGGATCCATGAAAAATGTGACGTCAGTCCGAGCATTTTTACATGTTTTTACTTTGTGCGCCGTCAGTAGTTTTTGGTACCATCACTCATTGGCGACGCCGATGGCACCGGATTTTCGCTTAACGGGGCAAATAATGCGTTCGCATTAAAACATTTCAAAACCATCCTGAAAGAAGCGAAACACGCCGGAAGTCTTTCACGTCACAAGGAACTCCAGTCTTGAACACAGGAACTACAGCTGTTGTTCTCCATTCGGGACGGAATAAGTCCACTTCGTAAAGTAAGCTTAGACACGTATATCAAATGTCAAAATAGGAAGAAAGATTTCTGCGCAACCTTTGATTGTAAACTTAGTAATGCAATCATACCCTGTCTAAAATTACAACGAAAAACGTAGAGCTTGGTGACAGCAAAAAAGATAAAAAGTTTGAGTCATCTGCCGGCGTGACGTCATTTATTGGGTTTAATGCCGAAGAAAAATAGGAGCCAATTAAAGTGCTCGGCGAATAAGTTGCAGATTTCTTCGGGCTAAAATTACATCGGTAACAACATTCAGACAGTTGAACTGTATCTTTTTTTTTGCATCCTTGCGTAGCGCCAGAAACTTTCAGGGTAAACTGTAAAGTTAACTTTGATATTTTCATGGTAATGCATTTCATCACGGCGGAAAAGACGTTTGACCACTGCCTAGGCACACAGCAAACCTTTTATACCAATATTGGTTGTCAGTTTTCTTATAAAGATTATGGAGCCGTTGCTTCCTGCACAATTAATATTTCAGCTCATGCGAAAAGCATCCAGGTAAATTTCTATTTCTTTTGCAATATTTTAGTATACATTCTTTCATAGCACTTTGTACAGTTTATGTACGCTGGTCCACGCATGAGTTCGCGTCATTGTTATGTAACAAGTTGGACCATTCTTCTTCTTCTTTCTGGGGTTTTACGTGCCAAAACCAGTTCTGATTATGAGGCACGCCGTAGTGGAGGGCTCCGGATTAATTTTGACCACCTGGGGTTCTTTAACGTGCACTACAAAGCAAGCACACGGGCGCTCTTGAATTTCGCCTCCATCGAAATGCGGCCGCCGCGGCCGGGATTCAATACCGCTATACCTCGTGTTCAGCAGCGCAAAACAAGTTGGACCAATCCCAGCGGCGAAGGTGAATGTAGAGAGCACAGTAGTCTCCGCGACTGTACGCGTATTTAAGGATTGCATGATCTCGACTTTGAATAAAAGACAAAAGGAAAGTGTGAATGCATGAAGAAAAATGGAAACCGGAACACGAACGTCAAATGCGTCACGCATGCCAAAAGTTTGAGCATTCGTTAAAAAAACGTCTAAAGCATTTTCAGCGCAATTAGGCGTCACATTGTGTTGGCAGAACCGATTGTAGTTTACAAAGGCGCCCCCCCAAAAAGAACGCTTTTCACGAACTATTCATTCGCTTCCATTTAAACCTGTACACCAGTAAACCTTTGGCAGATTAAAATCTCCATTAATATGTAATTTGTATTTTGAGAAGCCCATGCGATCTTGTAGCGTTATAAAATGGCTTTGAAGACATGGACATTAGAGCACAGAGGAAAGTAATAACAGCCAAACAAGTAGTTCGGTGGATCAGACGCAGGTAATTCCAGCCACACACATTCGTCGTACGTTTCGAGGTTATTCCGGCTGAATGGATGAAGCTGTGACTTGCATGCTATTAAAACGCAACCGCCGAGCCTAACTGTATCAAAGTACTTTCTGTCTGTTCTGCATACAGCACATGTGATCAGTTAAATAAGACTCGCTTTTGTATGACTCGTTTAATCATGTATTTTTTATGCAAACATCCTAACTAGAACGAAGTATATTTGCCAAAGAAACCGCACTTCTTGTCATACCTCTCGTATTTTGGTAATAAACATTAAAGACTCTTCTTCAGATTCTTCTAACCTTTGAATAAAATGCCGAGATGGAGATAGTCTTCAAATAAAAGGGCGAAACACGCAACCATTTGGTCACACATTGGGTTTGTTGACAAGTTTGAAAGATTACTCGTCGAAACATACATGAAACGAACACAGTGCCGTCCATTGCTCTGTAAAACGCGCGAACGGCCATCTTTGCTCTGGGGGCGACATCTGGCGGCGGTTGCCGGAACCGAAATTGCGTGCCCTGAAGCATACGCGGCCTTATAAACATGCAAACTTGCGCGTGTTGCATGTAACCAGAGGTGATGTTTGTGAGCGCCTTTGTTATCTCAAACAGTCCCTGAGCGCGCTTCATTTGATGCGAAAGGCCGGCGCGTGTTATCAGCCCATACGTTTCATTGTATGGCAATTGCGATGCCGCAAGTGCCCTCAGGCCGTGCGCAGATTTGGGTAAACAAAGGCGCTTTTCAGCCTGGCCACTAGTCAAAACCAGTTCTACATGTCTATTAGACCACGTATGCTCCTTGGCACACTATTTCGAACCGAGCAACAGCAGCCAGCTGTCGCTCGGCAGAGCAAAGCCAGCCGCTCGCGCGCTCTACGCAGCAATGGACGGCACTGTACTTGGGGTACCTGGTTTTAATCCACGTTCACTTACCCGTCTTGTCGCCGACGAGACCAGCCAAAAGTCCTTGTATGTCGGATTCCATTGTAGTGGGAGCCAAACGCAACGAAAATATTCCTCTTCCTGGTGAAGGTTTGGGCGCGACCTTGAGTGAGCGGTGTTTAGCTGTACCGAACGCGGCTGGACGTCGTGTGCACCCGTGTTCTGCAGCAGGTTCTCGTCACACGACTGAGCGCGGTCGCCCAGCGGAACTGTCACTGCTGCCAGTGTCTGAATGGCCGCGATACCTCCCGGCAACTTTAGCGAAAGACTGTGTTTCAGTAGGGGAGGCTTCTTGCAGCATGCGCCTGCGCAACGACGGGAAATCAGTAATGGTCGAGACGCTGCCATGTAGGGAAACCACCACTTCACTGAAGAATACATTTTCAGCCCGAAGCGCGCGCACTTCGAACATCAAGATATTAATTTGAGCAGCCATAGATTCAAGCCACTGAAAAATTCACGCTGGAACATCAGACGCCGAGACATACGCTCGATCTGCTGGGGGCGTGTCACTGGCAACGACGATGCACGCTGTCGTCGGATTCGGCCGCTTCGCGCAGGTGACACACTTGTATATGCTTACACCGTTTTCCATCAAAACGTTGTACTCCTCAGCCTGCATATCAAGACATTTGCAGTGAAATTGCGGTTTGCAAGAAGCACATGGTAAACAATTCTGCCTTCGCCGTATCGACAGAGAGCAGCGCGCGCATACCTACGCCTCGCCAACTATGTTGCCCACTATCACCTTCTAACACATGTTCTAACAATATATTAAAAAAGTCATTAATACGAAAACGACTGAATTTAGTGATTAGTATACATGTAATTAGGCATTGGACGGAGCAGCAGTTGCTGCGTCCTATTAGTTTATTTTTGTGTCCATGTATGAAAAAGTAAATTACTGTCTGCTGCTGCCCAAGCGTCCACAATTACTGTGCAACTGTACAAAACAGTTCGGTTAAAATAAAAATAGCTCCGCTTGCTTTGTGCGTGTGATGGGACTATGTACACTGTGGGAAAAACACAAACAAACAATAATAAAAAGCATTGCCGAAACTTTTTCACGTTTTTGACCTTCATACTGAGTGAGTTATCATTGGAAGGAGTTGTTATATCTTTAGTACTCTTTATTTAGGTTACGATGCGTACTGCGTGGCGGTTATGGGTGTCCTTGCTTGAGTCCTGAGTCGCTGTCTGCGGCTCTGGCTGGGTTCGGACATGGTTCAGGTTAGCGGATACGGTCGCTTGAGTTGCGGCAGCAGAAGCGGTAGAGGGTGGTGCACGGCAACTCGGCGGTTGTATAAACAGAAACCGATGCTGTTACCGGGCTAGAAATTGCATCCTTCCCTCCTGTTAGTCGAGAACTCCATATCTCTTTGTAGGGCATCGTTGCCTGTATAGATATGCGCATCACTGTGTTGTAGTAATAGAAATAGGGCTGGGCACAGCTACCGCTCCGGTGGGAGTCTCGGTCCATGAAACCGGCTCCATGAGCGTTGGTGCTCATCATCATCATCAAGGGTGCTCTGGGCGACCATGGTGCCTCGTGTTTCCTGGCGGACCTACGCCGGAGGTTATTCATGTATCTCCCCGACAAGGTTAATGATTGGGGCTTGTTAGTGATTCATGATCAGTGCTTCCATGTGATCTATGTCTGCTATTGCGCATGTGGTATATAAGTGGTCTGGTTTTGAGAATAAACATTGTTGTTGCTAGTAGCGCTGTGTGTTGACTTTTCACTTGTTCCTTCTTGTGTTCGTGTTATGTTTTGCACTGCATCAAAAGTGTTCCTCAAAAAGTAACTCCCCTAGTCTTGTTGGGATGAGCCAAAGTAGGGTCTGGTCACTCTTACAACACCCGGAATCCAACACGGTCCTTAACGATCCAATTGTGAATAGTTCCTCTCGGACGCACCTAGCATTCGGGAGGCGAAAGCTATAGGTGCTTCCTTGCCTTGGTCATCCTTCAGAGCGAGGAAAGCGCCGACTCCATATAGGTAGGCATCGCATGAGAGGAGTAGCACCTTGGATCCGCCGTAGTCCGCGAAGAGGGTCTTGCGTAGCACGTGCTCTTAGAGCTTCTGGAAAGCAGTTGGCTCTCACAGTTCCGACTTCCATGGTGTGTACTCTGCAATCAGTTGATACAAGTCTCGCTATCATTCCGCAGTTCTCTAAGAAGCTGCGGTAGAACGATATCATTCCTATGAAGGACTGAAACGTTGCCTTTGATGTTGGTTCTGGGATGTGTTTGATAGCTATTATATTTTCATCTGTTGCTGTCACGCCGCTTGGGTGAGTCGTGTGGCCCAGAAACACAACTTCACAATTGCCAAACATGCGCTTGTTCTTGTTCGCTTGCAATACAATAGCATCATGTTGGGAAAGGACGCCGTCAGGACGTACATATATGCTCCTCCTGGTTAGCTCCGCTTGATATTATGTCGTCCAGGTAGGCACATACGCCTGTAATGCCAGCAAAATCGGTTTCCATGCACGTTTGAAAGCTCGCAGGTACTGCGGACATTCCGAATGGGAGCCTGTTAACACGATAGATGCGTTTTATCATGTTAATTTTCGGCACCTCGGCCGTATTGTCAGTCCCCTTCAGTTGCTGAAAAGCCTGGGCGAGGTCCAGTTTTTACAACACTTTTGTGCCTTGCAGATTTGTGAGGACCTCCGCCACAGTCGGCAACGGATAGGAAGCCTTCATAGAGACTGCATTTACACTGCTGCTGTAGTCATCGCAAAGTCGGATTCCGCCATCGCTTTTACGACACTAACTACTGGGATGGCCCAAGTAGCAGGTTACGTGGGCTGGATCATGTATTGGCGTGTGTGACGTTCGAGTTCTTCTTCTACGGCTTGCCTCAGGGCAAATCAAACCGGTGTCATACTTGATAACTTAGGAGAAGCTGAATCGTGCAGCTAGAGCTTGACAGGGAGCACCTTGTGGCCGTTAATTGTTGCCATCAAAAAATGTCAGCATGCTTGGTGAGTACAGTAGTCGCACTTCTGTCCCAGTGAGTGTGAATTTTGCCATGCGACTGCAACCAATGGGGAACCAGCACTGGAGTTTGATGATCATGATGATGATGTATTGGCATCCCCTTTAAAACAGGCTGGTGACAAATAGTCACCTAGCCTGCTTGGTTTACTCAGGTATCCTATATATGTTTTTTCATTCCAGCATTTTTGTATACATCTCCATAACATTTTTTCCTTCCTAACAACTTCTCTACTTACCTTGTACCGCTACCTATGCCTGTAATAGATCCGGTCATATCAATCTCTTCCTTGCTTTTTTTGCGCCAATACTCTAAACGTCTCTTGCTTATCTCGACTGCCGACTGATTGATGCTTCCGTCCACTTTAAATCCAAGCGCTTCATTCTGCAAGGTGTACGTTACCTATGGATCTCACTGCGTGAATCCCTTCGCATTCCATTAGGATGTGCTAAGCTGTCTCCAAATTTTCGTTGCAGCATACACATGCCTCCTCTTGTTTGTTCATATTTGCTCCGGTATGTTTTCTCCTTAGGCACCCGGCGTCCGGCGTCAAAAAAATTGACGTTCGCCGCCGATCTACCTGTCCAGACATTTTCGGCGGGCGAACGCCGCCGCCGGAAGTGTCTAGCGCGCAGCGGTGGACGACAGCCAATCAGGAGGCACTAGTTCCGGTCGCTATGCATGCTGGTGTTTCGCGCGCGGGCCTTTTCGTGTCGTCTACAATCTCGTTGGTGTTGCCGTGTCGGCGTGTCTCTGCACCGATTGAGTAGTTCCCAGTATGATCATTCACGAATCACGTTGTATTTGTACACCCCATATCCGCTGATCTGCGGGGAAACAGACAAGCAGTGCAAGCTGTCTACCACAGCCTTCAACAGAAATGTTTTGATCTCAGAGACCGCATGTCATCCAAGAGAGGTGCATGCCGAGAGGTGCATTAGAGGTGCAAGAGAGGTGCATTATCCGAGAGGTGCATACCTGGTAGCGAAGCTTCCATAGAAGCCCATACGTTCAAAACATGGTTGCTTACCGGCGGTTCATGGGGCTTAGCGCCATCTGTGTGAGGAGGGAACACTTCTGGCGGTAGAAAAAATAATTTGACGTCATATCCGTCAAAAACAGAAGTGACGTCATTTTGTTCTCATAGGCGCGAAATTTGTTTTCGGAGACCTGCCATTAAGCTGTATATTCAAATGTCCCGCCATTCGACTTCATGGGCGTTCCGAGTTTTCAGCGCGAAAAGCGATGCCGGAAAAGATCAGCCGTACGGGTGTCGAAATCGCATCGCTGCACAGAACATACTTTCTTTGGAGGCCGACGAACACTATGGGCGTAGAGTGCTCGTTCTTTCGTCGGACGCCAAGCCCGTCGGCCAGTGCTGTTGCACGAAAACAACTAAAGTAAACAAGTATCTGACGGTCGCAACTCACTACTTTTGACTGCACAGGTTAAGAAACAATAGAACTACCCGCGTCACCTAATTCAGACAAACGTCGACATGCAACAGAACACATAAGAGTGGGGCGTATTGTAACAGGTGAACTTCACGAGCGCGCCTTTCCACGCACTCCAAGAGCTACATGGCATTGCAAGTGATAGCGGCGTCAACGCCCGCCGCTATCGATGGGCGCTCTCACGGTGGGCCCTGAAAAAAGGTATATATTGATAATGATCTAGTAAAATACAGTTCTATCTTTTCTCGCCATGCATATATAAAATGAATTAGGAATTTATTTTCGTTGAATGAATCTAACTGCGTCTCGCTTTAATTTAAAAACGCTTTTTTTCTTTCCCAGTGTTTATTCGCTCCAAACATAGTCGCGCTTCAATCGCTGCTCCCATAACCACCCTTGCTGATGTCGGTGACAATTGGTTCTGAACCGCTTTTCGCCCGAAGCTTCGCGACCTATGTGTAGAGTGTACTAGAATGGGGGAGTGGGTCCAGCGGACGCCTTAGCAAGCGTCGAGGGTGAAGCAAAAAACACGGAAAATGTGGCAGCGCTGCCGTCGCCTTATTCTGAGTCTCCGGCCAATAAACGCTGGATCCGTCCGTTTCGGCAGAGCTCATTGGCTGAGGCGAGCTCGCGGGCTGAGTAGCTGTCGTCTGCTCGACGCACCGTCGTTGTTGCGTCGTTTGCGTTATTTCCGCCGCTCTTCTCGCATTTTAGTTACAATGGATCGATGGGAAATAATTTCAGTTTTACCGCCACCCAGTATCCGCCTGTCAAAGCTCCATGCAGCTGCGGTAAGGTCTCCGACGCGACAAGCGTCCGGCCGGCGAGCGGGGCCGCTCATTCGGGAGAAAGCGACGGTGGCGCCACCTGGATTTTCAATAAAAAATGCCTCAGCGCAGAGCCGTCGTTGGACGCACTCCCCCAATCTAGTACATTCTACTATGTGGATCGACCTTGTGCCATCGTCACGCCTGTCTCCCGACTTCCCCGATAGATGGCCCTGGCATCATATATTTCTTTCGTTAGCCTTAGACGCGTTCGAAACGAGAAGCGATCTCGAAAACTCCTCAAGGTTATCCAAGGTTATCCTGAGACTAAGCGAAAGCCGTTTACACAGTCATTTGTTAGCACTGAATTGAATTCTCGCCAATTCAGTTCGAAGTGACAACGCCAATTCCAGTTCGAAGCGGGCGGCCGAGACCTCCACAAACACGGCGGCAACGCGCGGCGGCGTTCGCCGCAAGCATCGCGACACAGCGAACATCCTGCGTCGTGTCGCTGCGTTGTTACTTGACGCGCGAGGTTCGTCGTGAAAGTTCACTCCATGTATCCCGGGCTTAAAAGCGTGCAATGTCGGCACAGAGCGTTCCGAAGTTCGGCGACGAATGTGGCGAGGACAAAGAAGCAACTGTCCCTGGAAGAAGAAGCGGCGCGGCAGGACAGACGTTGGGAAACTGCTGGAGCATGGGTCCAACGACGACGTGCCGACACAGAGTTTCGAGCAAGGGAAGCCGAGGCTAAGCGACGGCGAAGAACCGAAGACCCCGAGTTTCGCGTGAGGGAGGCGGCTTGGCGGCAACGGTACGAAGAGAGTTATGGGGAAGTAAAAGCCAAGTTGAAGCCACCAGCTCCACTCTTTCAACAGCTTTCGCGACGTTAAGTCAGTGAAGCTGCGCTGTTTTTTTTTTTTTTTCTGTGTACATATAGTGACGGAAAGGGGCGATGGTATAGTTTGATTCGCAATTAATCCTGGTGGCACGGATGGCGAGCTAGTGGCATTTAGATGTCGGTGTAATGGTAAGGACGGACGGATTGGTGCGGAAAACCTAATTTCGAACACTGAGCTTCTTCTGCAATAACATAGAAAAAGACGACCGCTAACTTAAGAAGCGCATGACCACAGTTTTTGCTGCACTGCATCCAGCAAAAAACAAAACACACACACACATACTGTCACGGTGTAGATCGTTTCACCGTAGTCGGTTCTTAAACGTGGTCAACACAGACCGATTTAAGAAAGGAAATACGAAGCGTGTACTCTCTGTCGCACACAAACACACACATTTATATCAATTCAGCAACATACAAATTGTAACGAACATTACAATGGAACACTTCTAGGTATCGAGTCTCTAACTATAGTCTGCAAATTACAGAGTTGTGTCATCAAAGTTCACACGTCACCATATTATCCGGTGTGGGTGTGGGATGAGGTCACCGCTGTATTCGGGCAGGCGTCCAGAGGGCTGCTGCAGAGGTACTCAGCTGGAGCCGGGCAGCGACACCACGTGTCAAGAGGTTACAGGAACGCGAGCGAGGAGGGAAGTCCAGGATCATCGAGGCTGGGGTCTGTGCTCCGCTGGACGCCTCGGAGACGTACATCAGCGACAGTGGTTGAGCCGTAGGCTCAGGAGCACCATGCATAGGCAGGAGCCCGGACCCATCGTCTGACAGGCTGCTTCTTTCACCGCTGCTGCCTTCTTCTCTGCTTCCTCCCTTCCAATGGCGCCTCTCCAGCGTTCCCCGCTCGCGCCACTAGTTCTCGGGACATTCTTCTGTTTTTATTTTCTCGCCTTTGTCGCGTGCTTTTGCACGATCAGGCTCGTGCCTCCATCGTCGTCGTTGTCTTTTCCTTTCGTTTGGCAACGCAGCAGGTACACCTCATGACACATACCTAGCATGACGCAGTTGCAAATGGTTCTGATGCAGAGAGAGACAGAGAGAGACAGGAATAACGGGAAAGGCAGGGAGGGGAATTATATAGGAATGTTCGGTTTGTTAGCCTTCCTTGGGGAAATATAAAAGGGACGATTACAGTTCAGGTAAGAGACAAAGTGCACCATTAAGCCGAGCAGAATACAAGTGCGAAATAATATATAAAAATAAAAGGTTCTGATGAGAACATTTTATGTCTACCGTGTATAATCAAATTAGCATTTAACGTTACCATTGTGGGTGACTGCTTTCATATCTTTGGGTTTATGCTTCAGTTAAGGGGGGGGGGGGAGGAAGGGGGGCAACACAGAACAAGGCTACACTACGCAAAAAAAAAAAAAAAAACATGTCGTCCTTCAACTCGAGCACTACTACAAACACGACGAACGGCCGAAGGGCAGACGGTGAAAAACAAGTCTCGACTACCGGATGTTATCCTGCCCCAAGCTAGCATTTAGTTTGATAACAGAGCCCACCAGTTTATTGCGCACTGCTCGTCGTTCCTTGTGCAAGTGAAACTTGGTCAGGATTGTCAAATCGCCCTCTAGATTGTTCCATTACAAAATTAGACGGAATTAAACCAAATAGATGCCAAATATCTCTTATTTACATATGTCTCATAGGCCGCTATCTGTAGCATTTTGTGACAAGCGACGGTACAAGGTTCAAATGCAATTACCATATAAAAACAAGGAAGCAAGAACAATAACAAAACAGACGTTATACAGAGAAGAAATGCAATAACCACAGACTTCAGTTAGCTACTACACAACTCGTATTCCTGCAAAGAAAAAGCAATACGATGATGATGAAAATTTGATACGCGTATAACGCCATGAAATTGGTATTACCAATGCCTAAACAGTGTTACGGTGGCTGATTTGATTGATTCCGGGGTTTTACGTGCCAAAACCACGATGACATTATGAGGCACGCTGTAATGGTGGACTCCTGATTAATTTTAACCCCCTAGGTTTCTTCCACTGCTGTACAGGGCGTTTTTGCATTCCGCCCTATTGAAATACGGCCACCGCGGCCGGGATTTGATCCCGCGACCTTGCGCTTAGCCGCACATCACCATAGACACTGAGCATGGCGGGTTCATTGGAATTACTTTTGCGTTTTCAAAAGGAACATGATCACGGATGTTGGTAATACTGTCGGAGACATGACTCCGCTGATTGCAAATAGCAGCGCAGGCACATAGAATGCTCGAGTTTGGCAGAAAATACTCGCCAAGCTGGTACTATATACGCAGCCCGCTTTAACAATGATGAGGCTCCGGTCGAGGCAAATTATTTTTATGGGTATTGTAAACTACTTTGCGGTTGTAAACAAACAAGGGCTGTCTCGCTTTAACTGTTCAGCGGGTACGGTGGTCGCAGAGTTTCCATGGATCATCCACGACTTGTGTGGTGTTTGCGGTTCAATAAGATGCGTTTATTATCCGGCATGATGAGAAAATCATCAACACGCAGTATACGCAGCACGCAGTACATGTGAAGAACAAGATATTGCTCTTTATAGTCCTTCCATAGGGGCGGACGTTAGTTCGCCTATAAACATTCTACAGCCATTCATCCACCCCCCGCCCTCACTAAGAAAAACTTCAGTGCCGCCAAAAGTCCAATGAGCTACTGAAGACCTCTGCCGACTCCTTAATTTAGCCCTAAGGCAACACGGAAAATAGCGTCAAAAAGCACAGGCAAATGTTTCCGATTGCATTTGGCGTCGGACAGCTATACATGCTACACAGTAGGCAGCGGCACTTTCACACGGACGGGGTGCCTGGTTTAGCATTTGCTTTTATTTCTCTACATTCAGTTTTTCCAATCTTCTAACTGGTTGCAACAAGGCGATGCGAATACCGGCATTCAGCCACCATTGCCGGAGGTGCGAAACTTCCGGGAAGCTGAGTGTTTTCCCGTGGAGACCGCATGTGTGTCGGCGCCGGCGGCGATACAGGATTCCGTCCTTGAAAGCGTGCGCTCCTGCAAAGTTTGAAGCAAGCGCCCAGAAGATTCCGACATGGACGCTAAGTCGGTGGCTTTCGCGTTGCTGTGCACAGGTGAGTTTAATGCGGCATGTACCTAGTAATGCTCAACGCGAGTATGCTTTCTCAATCTACGAAACTGCATCCTACAGCTGCGCTTTAATTAGCCGGTATAAGTATGTGGCAGAAGGTAAAACCGCAGCATTTCGCGCACTTTATATATATATATATATATATATATATATAACGACAACTGCAACAATTTGTCACACTTATAGCATGCACACAAATTGATGGACATAGAACAATGGAAATTGGTAGCAGTATTCAGAGGCCCAGCTAGCTTGTTAAAAGTTTTAGGTAACGTCGTGACACCACGTTCAACATGAACGTTTCTCGAGCGTACCGCATTACTGGCTCCGAATAGTTGTCAGTAAAATAAGTCCTACTGCAGTACCTAGACAGCCGTACCTCACGTCTCGCGATTGCGAACATGTTAGCCACTTATTTAAAAATTTCCCGATCCACTACGGGGCAAAGTAACCTTACGTTACTTGATATCATCAGCAGATATAGGAAAATAATGACATTACTAAACGATTTCATTGTTCTACATCGTTGGCCTCATTGCAAAAAAAAAAAAGGAAACAGTTAGTACCGCCATGATGTCGTGTTGGTAATGTATAGTGCTTAAGGCGGTGGTGCTGCTACAGGCTCATATGGTGTCCAGAAACCTGCCCATTTCGGAACAAAGGCGCGTATTGTATATCGCCCACTTCATTGCATTCAGTGGAAGATGGAGAAACAGAACAGCAGGACTTAAACAGCCATGCAAGAGTGTAGGAAAAGCCTTTTCTTAGTCTGTATAGGAGGGCGGCTTCCATGCGGCATTGCAAAGTGAACAAAAGTTGCGGCGAATTCTCTCTTTAGGTACTTCTAGGAGAATGCCAGCAAACTTGAAAATAGAAAAAAAAATCGAGAAGTAGACATAGACAAAGCGACAGGAAGGTGGCTTTGTCTATGTCTGCTTTGCGATTTCTTTTCTATTTTGACGTTTGCTGGCATTATCCTAGTATAACCGTGTACTAACTAGCCCAACAAGCCACTCAGGTAGTTGGTGTTTCACCGGAGCTCTTGACAGATGGGTGTCATAACATTGTTTAAATGGTGAAGGCATTTTGGCTCTTTCGCCGTGGCGGCTGAGTTTCGATAGGGGCGCAATGGAAGAGCACGCGTGTGATGAGATTTTGGGGGCCCTTTAAAGATTCCAAGGGGATAAAACAATGCTCCGAACACAAAGAACCCGGCGTCTCTCTTGCCTAACTTGTTTTGTGACGCCGAAACCTCACCAATTGTAATACAATAATGCACCGATTGGCTGATCACATTAAATGTACATTTGTACTATTATAGGAACTGAGAGCGCCATTTTTTTTGGCATGCCCGCACATCTGCTCAGAGAGACACGATTGCACACGCGTGTCCGCGAGGGCCGCCAGCGAAAGCAGGCTCATGAAGTCAACATCCGGAGACTTTGTTCCGTGTTCTATGAGGAGATATCGACAGCAACTGCACTGAAGTATTGTTTGCGAGCGGTAAACGCTGTGCTTCAGAGAACCGCGAAATGTCCAAAAATAACAAATCAAAATTGCAAACAAAACAAACAAAAGGCGCGTAAAGCTTCAGTGCGCCACCTGAAAAAAAAAAAAAGAAAATACGGAAAAAGCGAATAGCGAATTGCGCCAAGTATCTGTGTCATGCAAAGGTCACACGCATAGACAGGTATACTAAAGATGGCAAGCAAGGACAACACATGTATATATATATATATATATATATATATATATATATATATATATATATATATATTCGCAACGCGGCTAGCTCGTAATAAGGCCCACAAACCTTACAGGTTTGCTGTAATGTTTCCGGGGTGACTTGTTCACGTGGGGCTTAAATTAAGTCCAAAAGCTATAAATACCGGACTGTGGGAGACCCAGTAGTGGAGAGTTCTCTATCTTAAACACCTGGGATTATTTACAGTGCAGCGAAAGCACTGTACACGCATGAGTGCTTTTTCATACCGCTGCCATTGAAATGCGGCCACCGTGGCCGGCAATCAAACCCACGACCTCGTGCTCAGCAGTGCAATGTAATTGTTACAGAGATACCTCGGCGGGTGATGGCGTGAGTGAGGAAGTATTTCATGCGAGGCCGTCTGACATTTCGCTTGGAAAGGCCTCCTGCCTTCATTGAAATATTACCGTTACTTCGAGAAAATTTCGTGAATCGCGTCACTGCCTAAAATAGATGCGCAACACTCAGTATTTAAGCATGCGCTTGAGTTAAACTTGGTGGGCAGAATAATGGCTAATGACACTCCGGCGTAAGTATAAGGTTCGCTGCTCAAGAACGCGCTCGCACATGGAATCGTACTTTGTTTGGATGGGTTAATTTGCAAAGGTGTGAACATCAAATGATTTATAGGTTTTTCTCAATCGTCTAATGCATGAGGTGGTTTAATAAGACGAGCCCGGTTATATATATATATATATATATATATATATATATATATATATATATATACGGTCTTCTTATGAACGCCGACAGGAACATGAACGCACGCTCAAGCTAAGGTCTAACCTTTATTGAGTTGTGTGCTACTGCTGAACTCAATCTCTGTAGAAGGTCAAAGGAAATGTAGTATCCTGTATTGAAACAAAGTAATAGGAAAGCAAGCGTTAACAAACTTTTCCTGACAAGAAAAAAAGTTGGCTTTGAATATGCAGTACTGACGCACTCGACGGGCCACCTGTCTGACGCAGTTGGAAAAAAAAACATCCGATGCAAGTCGGCTGTGGAACTGATTGTCATCGCGTAGATCGCAATGGTTACTGACTGACACTAAACTACAGGGAAAAAAGCTGCCACTGTGGCTGTAGCGGAAGGTTACCAAGGTTAGCTGGCACGCCTTATAGTGTCTACGTGGGATAGGCTGAGGATAAGATGCTGTTCAACTATTAGGGAGCGTTAAATGTTGCAGTTAAAGAAAAGCAGGTTAGACATTCACTGTTTGGAACGGTCAAACTACTCGGCGAGAACAGAGGCCCCTTGCCGTAGTGAAATAAGCATTGAAAGGGCTCGATTTTTTGAGCGAGTGATGGTGTAGAACCTGTGAAAGTTTCTAAGAGAGCTATACCTTAATAATGTAAGTGGTGTGCACAGGTTGTCGCCGATCACAAGCTTGTACTGAAAAACTGAGAAAAATAACAAAATAAATGAACAATACAATTACAGACACCACAGGCCCAATGCTACGGCCACGGAGCTACATTCCTGGCTGAGCTGCTCAGTATCAGAAAGACCACAGAGCCAACAGTGAGCCTTTTCGGGTTCCTGATCATTCGGTGAAATAGGTCCATAATTAAAAAAAAAACGCTTTTAAAGCATCTAAGTGTGACAAGTGGAAATAGCTTATATCCAAAGTTACGTCTTAGAAAAAACGGAATAAAGACTGGGCTTAAGAGGAAGCTTTAGCTCGAAGCCAGCTAATGTTTTCCAAATAAAATACATCTAAAACGCAGAAATGCTTTGATGAGGCAACCGCTTAACTGATTTGAAGGAGATTTTTCCAAAAGAGAAAGCTAAATGTAACAACTCTAGTGAGTAGAATTTTGACTTAGGAAATCCTTATTTATATAAAAAAATTTAAATTCCGTAAGTCAAAGAAATTTACAAATTCGCAACGGCACCAAAAGTAGATATTGTGGTTTTGTAAACTGCGTCTGTTAGAGCGCATAAAGCGGAAAGATTTGGTACTTGACTATACTGCTGACCCAAAATTCTCAAAATGTGGACAATAGCTTGCGAAACCCCCTACTCTCAAATTAGTGCATATTTTAGAACGGTGTATAGAGCATCAATTTGTACGCTTTCTACACATTATTAGGTGCAGTTTACGGACTTCTAGAATCGTTTTTTTATTGCTAAGCTTTGCAGTTCTAAACTCGACAGAGAAGCCTAATAAAATAAGAACCAAATGACGATTTAAATAAAGATTTCTACTTTTTCCTTGAAATTCAACCAACTTCATCAAAATTGGTGCAGCGGTTGCCGGGAAAAATTATTCCTTCGTTAGCGTCTATTTAGATAGGAGCTCCCAAACTAAAGCTTCCCCTTAGTTCTGTGAGCTACATTATTCTGGGAGCTACATTATCACGTCTACAAAGAAGCAGTATCTGCATTTTCCGGGCTCCATAAATCTGAAAGCCATGAAGTAATTGAAGTGCCACCAGAAGGTTCATATTGATGTTCCTTGTTGTGTGAACTCGGTCTTTGCTCTGGGACCAAAAGAAGATTGTCTGGCACTCCATCATGTTTGCATATTAAAGCTTTCGGTGCTTGCCGGGATGTTCTCGTTTTTCATGGTCCTCATGAGAACCTCTCTGTCTCCAGTTTAATGGTTCTGAAAAAAAACTCAAATGTTCATCAGCTACATTCCTCAGGAAAAATGAATATAACAGGAGTGTAAAAACATCGCATATACTAGTTTTGGTGCGAACAAGCTTTATAATCACTTTCTGAAAACCTTTAGGCCGCATGTAGCATTACATTTAATTTTTAAATCTGCTAATCGTCAGGACCTGAATAAAGTTCATTGTCTGTCTGTCTAATGGTAAGCTTGTTTTTAAAAGGTGTGGACAAGCCAAAAAAGAAAAGCATGTTTTAATGTTTGAACCACTTACTAGCCTTGTGAGTATCGGGAAATGTGGCTTAGCAACAACTAGCGATATTCAGTTCTTGTTGCACACACACATATGAACTAAAAATCAAGTAATCAGATTGCTGCGCGTTCTGTCAGCATAAATCTCGCAGTTGTAAATTGTGCAATATGGCATCTACATAGTGACCAATTCGCAAGACACCTTTGTTCTTGATGTCTGTTTGCCACGGGTTAGCCCCCTTCGCTAACGAGTCCAACATCACGTTCACTTGGTATCGGCTCTTAAAAACGATTCTAGCACTAGGACATTACTGTGAATTCGAGCCGTGGTTTTTCGTGTTCTGGCCGTGTGATTGAAGAATCCGAAATAGGAAAAATTGTCATCCACCCGAATATTGCACGAAGCTACAAAGGAAAACCATACGGGTTTCTCAGAAAGAACGCTTCGCAGTTGAATAAAAATTCGTCCTAGTCCGGAATGACAACTTTTCCCTTTCCCGATACTGCCTTTACCTTGCGGGATTGCGCACAACCGATTTGCCGATTGAAGAATCCGTATTGTTAATGCATTAACACAAACGAAATGAAACCGAATACAAGGAAGTGCTCGATTAAAAGAAGCAGCTCAGCAACCAAGGCAGCTTTCACGCAAGCCAAATAAATGCACCCATGGCCCAATCAGAGATTATTTACGAATCAGGCAGTTAGTAGTAGTAAAAATTTATTACATTCAGAAATCGGACGGGCAATACGCTTTGTCAGAGCACAATGTAGTAGCCGTACCTAGCTTGTATTACTCGTGCTGCCATCTGGCATTAAACGACAATTAGTGTGTAGAACCCTAGTTCCTAGCTCCTAGAAAACTGAGTTGACGTTTGGTAATGGTGTATATATGCAAACTGTTCATTGCAGTTGTGACTGAAGATTGCCCTGTTGCTAAGGTATGGCAGCGTAATTGTGGCTCCTGTAAATGTGGGTTAGGTCTTCTATCGTGTACTAGCATGAATACTCTCACTAAGAATCAACCCCATTAAATGATAAAATAGGTATTATGAAAAGGAGGATTTTGCCCAGGAAATTACAGTACCTGCGCTTTAGGTTTCGTAAACAACATTGGCGACGGGGCCTATACGAGCGCTAAGAACAATGAGAACAAAGCGGTCCGCCCGAAGAGCACTCTTGTTTTGCCGTTTAATGCCAGATGGCAGCACGAGTAACGCAAGCTATAGGTACGGCTACTACATTGTGCTCTGACAAAGTGTATTGCGCAGCCAATTTTAGCTCTCATAGGGAAGTCTGGCGCAAAATTATTTACGTCAAGACTTACGCGAAGACATTCGTCAAGACTTACGTCAATACTTGCGTCAAGATTTGCGGTAGAGATAAGCCTGAAGATGTACGTCAAAATATACGTCAGGATATACGTCAATATTTACATCAAGGCATAGGTCAATGCGTTGCAAATATTTTTCTTTGAAATTTCGAAAAGAAAAGTTCTAACGTAGGTAGGCTGCCTTGAACATCAGTGTGTAGAAGGGGAGCGTCGCCATAAAACGTGGTTATTTCAGCTCCGTCACACATCTATGAATGCAATAAAACAGCTGGGCAATACACGTTCACTTAACATCACTGTAGTCTACATGTAATATATGCAAATTTTGCGCTGTTATGTATTATGTTGCCTAAAGCAAAATTAGCTAAGCAGCCTAAAGCCCGCAACACATCTTACCGAAGCGCGGCAACGCATCATCAACTACTTTTATTGTGTGCTGTAACGCCAGCACTGACGTAAAAGATGGTGGCAGTCATTGAATACACTTGTGCGACCTTGACGCCGTCTTGGTTAAAACTGCCTAATTCTTTGAAGAACCACGAGGAAGAACTTAACTTGGTTCACGTGATCACGTTCCTGCGATGACTATGACCTTCCGTACAACCCCTATGCTGGGTCAATTTGGTGGGTCTCTGGGTTGGTTTGCGAGAGAGACACACCAAGGAAAGTTCAGCAAGGTTAACAAGACGGGTGTCCTGTAGACTGCCCTGCAGGTGGAAAGGGGAAGTGAGATTAAATGAAAAAAAGGAAAAGGCAAAAAGTAGCTGACACGAGCTATCTATAAGCGCCTTCTAAGGTGCATTCATTCAAAAAATGTTATTAAATTCTCTGAATCCCGCACAGGTTTCCAGGTTAATGATGGGCGAGGACTCGTGACCATGTCTATGCATCTCTAAAGGGTTGATAGTCCCTTCGACTGAGTGCACTCCGAAGAGACTGACGTTGCAAGTCAAGTGGGTGCAGTGACCGATTTTAAATTAATTATTTAATAAATAATGGGGCATGACGTGCCAGAATGACCGTCTGATTATGGGGCACGCCGTAATGGGGGACTCCAGAATAATTTGGTCCAGCTGGGGTTCTTAGACGTGCACCTAAATAAAAGTACAAGGGTGTAATGGCAGTGGAGGCACTCGATGGTCTCTTCACAGTTGCAGTGGTCGTATTCGGGGAAGCTAAGTCATCCCGATGAGGAAGTGGTATCAATTGTGAAGACCAAAGTTAGCATTTGGCGTCGCAGCATTGTAGTGTTCCACTTGGAAATATTTCATGGTAATTGCAGCCACAGTGACGAATCAAGTAGGAAGAAACGATATTTGGAATTCTCCGGAGTCTTCCTAAAAGCAAGCATAATATCGCGAGCAATTTAGGGAAGCTCCTTAGCTTCGTCAGCTCTGGATCAGGGAATGAGCATGGACTTTTCGTTATCATAGGTGGATCCAGCAGCTTCATCAACGAAATGGTTGCCGAAAATACTGCTGTGAGCAAGTAGCCACTGACAATTAGCCATTTTGACAGAGCACTGTTAGATTTCAATTATGTTTGAAATCAACTGCCAATAATTAATTCCCATGGCGCAGTGCCGGTTGCAGGCGTTGAAGGGCTGCTTAAGGCTCATTCACACTAGGCCGACACGACACCGATTTTGATCTGCCGAAGATTGGCGACAGCATTTTCCTTCCTTTAAACCGTGGGCCACAGCGTTTTCTGTCCTGTAAACTGCTGTCGCCAACAGTCAGCAGACCTAAATCATGTCGCGTCGGCGTAGTGTGAATGAGACTTTACGAATCGCCGAACGCAGCGTTCTTACAGAGTGGTTTCTGCTTAGCATACTCAACAGCGGCACGAAGGACGAAAAGTTCTGATTATGTGGTCGTGGTCATTTACGACATTCGCAAGTTGCTTGTGAAGCGACACTGAGCTGCAGAACTGCGGCTGTGGAACTAGTAGAAGCTACCGAACGCGAGTATGAATGCGGTCCGCAGACACGTTGAGTAAGAGCGATAAAATCGCTTCACAGCGGTTTTTGGCATCTGGGCCTTCTTGTCGTCTCTCGGATTTGGAGGAGCACTTGAGGCTTCTGCGTGCATGATAAGGGAAATGGTGATCTTGCAGCGGGTGGGAAGTTCTTAGGAAGGGAAGGCGAAGGTTCTTGAAAGTGTGGCCCATTTATTTATGGTGTGCCCTAGCCCAGGTAAGCTAGCCTGTTATAGCCAATAAGAAAGGGCAGGCAGAGGAACGCCTTTGCTCAGAGCGACCATTCATGTTTACGACATGACGAGATATCGAACTGAATTGAAATGACTGATTTCCTTCGAAGTATTAACGTTTCATGGTGAGGCATAAACTAAACGCACGGACAGAGTTCCCTGCACATGCATACATGTGCGACAGCACAGCGCGTTTTGTTCCAACATTTTGTTCCAGATTTTGTTCCAGATAAAATATGAGGATACAGTCGATTCTCGTTAATTTGGCCCTTGTGGGATCGCAAATTAAGTTGAATTAATAAACCGCGTCAACCGTTGACTTAGAGAACAGCGCAAAATGTTCAATTCAAGATGTTCAACCAACAAGCCGACACGTTCACTTTATTAGGCGTCAATATCAAAGAACTGAAGCATTTCTTTATTGCCTGAAGTAGTCTGTAATGTCCTTTTGTTTCTTGCTCTTGAAGCGCGACTCAACCATCACGCGGCTGAAGAGGGCCGACATGTTTAAACGCTGCCTCAGCGTGACCAGATATGAAGCAGGCTGAAACGGAAGGCTCGATAGGCTTAGAAGAGCGTTGTTCACTAAAAGATCAAAATAAAACAGCTTCATGCCTATGGGAGCCACAGCAAAGTCTGCTGAAATAATTGTGTTTTAAAGCTTTTGGTAACCGCCGCGCCATGAAGAGCGCCGGTGGAGGCCAATTAAAAGATGTGACATGCTTTCGGGTTCGAAGTAAATGACTTTTTCTTCAATAGCAACGCATTGCTTTCTCGCTGGGAACATCCATTGCGTTCTAATGAGGGTAAAATAATCAATCAAGGACAAATAAACTGGAATTGACCCTATAAACTTTCTGTATATACAAAACCCTTCAACAACTGAACTACCCGCGCGGCTTTTAGTGTGACAGTTGTGCCCTCTGTCATAAGCATTTAAGTTCAATGGGCTCTCAAAGCCTAGAATTGGAGTGGAGACATTACGTTAGACCTTGCGGTAATACGCGTTACAGAAACTTCATTAAATCCTGTTATTTGATCCATAGTCGGCGTTTATGTACTTGTTATGGAAATACAAAGCAATTTTCCTCGAAGGCACTAATCGTTGTTCCCGGCACAGCGAGAAAAGCTTGGAAGCATTCGCCTTTTCACTGACTTCCGAAGAAGACGTCAATTCAGGTGCCGTTGAAAGCTGTCTACTGACAGTTTTCAGAATCTTCCAAATGACTGTACTGCCAGGTATGGCTGCACTATGTGTCAGCCGCTGCCACGATCTGGCTTTCACGCATTACTTGTCTACTTCGGTGACGTAGGTTTTTCGATGAGCGAGCAGAGCATTGTGTACCATTCCCGTACGGCACTGAACAATCAACACGCCGCGATTCTTTTCGCATTGTTGTTTACTGATATTTCTTATTCCTATGCGAATGTCCGTAACAGGTCTAGACTACCAGAGAAGAATCGCAGCTGTGACCCGCACGCAGGGGAGTAAAAATTGCGCACAATGGCTCTCGGGGAAGAAAGCACTGCAACGTGACGCATGTGCAGTTGCTTAAAGCGGCTAAGAACACTTTCGCCAAGAAACCACTGTTTTATATTGGCTTCTTTCCGTATATATTTATTTTATGCTTGTTTTTTTTACATTTGCTTCCCTTGGCAAGTTTTAAAATTCCATGTATTGCTCAATTTTCGATTTTTTATTTGTTTACTTGTAATGGTTTTCGTTTTGTTTCCATTTCCCAATATTTTCTTACTGAGATTGTTCTTAATTCAAACGCTTATATTTCACGTCATTTCTATGTTTTCTGCTGTTGCTCGTTGTGCTCGTGGCGCTAGGAGCCCGGTCAGGCGTATGTTATTTCACCTTTAGCTCACGGCCCATGTCAATCATGTTGTCAGAATCGTCAGAACTGCAAATGTACATTATCTCCAGTTATCAATGCAAACGCACTAGGTTACCCTTGTGACTAGTCATTTGTGATGACTTCTAACTAGTCAACATGTAGTCTTTCATTTGCAACGTAGTCATTTGATGGGCCGGCGATTTGTGAAATATAGGAAGTGCGGGCCGACAGCCTCCTATATACTTTATTACCCGTCTATGGGCGCGAAAAAGAGCGCCGGCGGTGGCGCCTGGTTACCGGCGCTCGCCGAGTAAACGGTACCAGCCCAGAATATAGCAGCGATTCTGTAGCGCAGCACCCATAATAGCAAGATTTTTTTTTCTACGCAGCCTTAATCATGTTACTGAACCTAAGGGCAAGTAAGACCTACACTGGTACAAATTACCGGCCGCAAGAAAATGAGTACAAGAAACGAACGTGCCAACGACATTACTCTAACTTACTGTAAGACGTTTCTTCACTCTTACTTATTGAAGCTCTATTGCACGCCTAGCCACGCAAACAAGTAAGATAAAGCTTGAAAAGTGCCACTCAAACACAAATAATGTCACCCGAAAAGAACGGGTCGACAGAGAGGTTCAACCGCACATTCGGTGACATGTTCACTATGTACGTCACAATGGACCACAGTAATTGAGCCACCATTCGCACAATCGTCCCGTACGCATATAATACCATTACTCAAGCTAAAACTGGCTTTCCGCCATTCTTCCTGTGGTACGGACGAGAGCCCTCATGCGCATTAGACACTTTACTCGCATACCAATCCGACGCTGCGGAATGCACGCCAGTGCCTGAAGTGGCCAAATACGTGATCGCCAAGTCAGAAAGCTGTCGGCAGCTAACTCGTTCCATTACATCCGCCGTCCAGGGTCGCCAAAAGCTGCAACATGACAGTGGCCAGCCTATGCAACGTTCTGGCTCCCTGGTGTGGTTGTGGATCCCGCCTCATAACCCTGGCCTTTGATCTAAACTGCTTGCGCGCTACGATGCTCCCTACCCTATATCATAGACCTCACCTGCCCTGTGAACTAAATCGTTCAACATGTGTACCATGACACTGCCTGTGTCATCGCGGTCGTGACACGGTCGATGTAGGTCGACTTAAGCCATATTACGATCCGGTCGTTCTACCAATACCGTGAGTCGCCAGGGTGACAAAGCTTGTCTGCCGGGCCATTGTAGTGAAGAAGAAGGACTTTGGGTCTGTCGCTGTCGCGAGATCAGTACTCGCGGTTGGCCGGTACCGTCTGGATTATCACTGTTCTTCCGTTGCAGAATAAATCGCCCAGCGCAATATTATTATATCAAAGTCTGCTGGCTCTGTTTTGAAACACGAATATAATATATGAATGGCATATGAATTTTTCGCCTATACGTGGGCGTCAAAAGCAATCCATTTATGGTTCCTTCGAGCTTCAGTATTATCGTCGTCTTGCCTCGCAGGCAAGCGCAGTCTGAAACAGCAGAAAACTAGATGGTGCGATGAAGTCGGAAAATTCACTGTGCATATGGGATGGTGTCAGTTGGCACAAGAAATTAGTCATTGGAGAGGGCTGAGAGGGAGGCATTCATTCGACAGATGTTAAATATGACGACGGCGATGATGATGCCTGTGTAGCAATTTTTTGTGAGGCTGCATTTTAAACTCTCCTCGTAAATGCTGTGCATGGAACATCATGGGTTCACAGCGCGGTCTTGACACACAAGAAAATGAGTATTTTGCAAGCGTTCAACACGGCTTCAGAGTTAGTCTATCCGGCCCCGACACGACTAGTGGAGTTAATAAATAAGCTTTTTCGCTCTTTCAACGTGTGTGAACAAGTTTACTGCATATTCCTTGATTTGAAAAAAAAAAGTTTTTCACGCCATTCACACCGACAGTTCACAGCACAAGACAGCTTTTCTTGGAAAGCGCTCCACAGTAGTAGATTTGATATGGGACTACCACTTGGGATGAACACAACCCCTGTTCTATATGGTGCTAGATCCTATGGCGTCATTGTATATTATGATGTGCCCCAGGGGTCATCTCTATGTATTATGGTGTTTTGACTTAATATGAATGATATTATTTAAGATATTAAAATGAATGTGCGATTGAACGCAGGTGACTGTCATGACACAGGTGACTGTGTCAGAGTGTCCGAGATTTGGCTGATTTCTCTTCCCTGCAACAATTACCTTGAGGTATACAGCGTTTGTGTGCAAAGTTAAAAATGTGTCTGAATTGTAACAAGCTTCCGCTTCTTTCGTTCCCGCAGCAGCGCGCCACCTGCTTTATCAAAGATGCTCCTAAGAAAGCATACCTACGAAGTACCTTGGTATATACGTTTCCCACCGAGGATATAACATGATGTAAGCATAGAGATTATGAAACTTTCAAATCGGGTAGAACTATTACTTTCAACAGGCTCAATTTCAACCACATGCCAAAGGATGATTAAGAAAACTCTCATACCTTACAAACGTTAGACCCGTTCTTGAGTGTGTTCTTGGGCGGCGGATCCCCGTTAAAGTACTTTATCGCTTTACAGCATAATTAGAGCAGAGCCACTTCGTGCACTTCTGTAGCAAATGACAAGAAATAGCCATAAAACGATTCACATTCTCTTTAGAAAAGAATAATAAATGTAGAAAAAGATTACTCACTGAATTTTCTCTACTCAGTCTAGAATTACGAAAACAATCAATTTCTTAGTTCCGTCTTTATCCGAGCGTGGCGAGCAAGGATGTAAAATTAGGGAGATCCGATTAATCATGCAAGGATCTACCCGACGGCGTTTAAACGTGTGTGCCCGAGGAAACGTTCCCCGTACTCTTACACTTTAGGTTTTGTTTAATTTAACGTTTTCAACCTTTTTAAGAATGTTGTTGCATGCTTATTGTGCCTTTCCCACAACTACTTCGTGCACGTATGTAGCACATGGTTTCTTGAGATATTTTCTCTTCTGCACCCCTGATCATCATCTCTGTCACTAGGGGCTACACGGTGTTCGTCTAAACAAATAAAATAATGCGGGGAATACTCACACAGATAGGGATACTAAGGTTGTCATTTTTCAGTCTGCTAGAGATTTTTTCTGAAGCGCAAGTGATTTAGTGCTGAATGTGCAGATACACAAGCACCTAGCCTAAAGCTCCAAACTCCCTGAATATGGAGGATATTTGATAGAAGAAAAAAATCGTACTAAAAAACCTGCCATCATTCCCATGCATTCCCTTCAATACATACAGAAACTGATGAAGCTTCCTATGGCTTTTGTATGCATTCCAGCCTTGTTCGAAGACTGTATTGTTACGTCTTTTGCAAAATGGGGTTCGCGATGTCCCCAGCAGTTATAGACGACTGAAATTCTGAAGTTAGGTATTTTGGAAAACAATACACCAGGCTGCTGTTTAGTGCCACGCATTTGGTTACTTGCTTGCATTTATGAATCGTCACTGCTGTATAGTTATCACTCATTTGTATTTCTTTACTTCATCGTATGTTCTAAGGCTAAATTAAAGTCACTTTAACTGAAAGCGCCTCAATAATAGTTCGTTATTTACTATAAAATTCAGGAACACTGTATGATGGGACCGATTTGATGGCGGTTTTGTGGCGCAACTTAAGTGTCAATGTGATGGCATTGAGGGATTAGGAGAGGAAACCTTGTAACTTATTTCTGTAGTTGTAATTTTAAAAAGAAATGGAGTGGGAGAGGTTATATGATCCGAATGGTTTATTTTTTTTCATTGTGCCTTGGCTAATCCACCGGAATTAAAAAGAAAGAAAAATAACCAATAGGGTTATAGAGCTACAGAAATGGTGCCAGTAGGAGATAGAAAATGGCGTCAAGAAGCGCGAATGACTAGGAAGTTTATTAGACCATGAATGTGCAGGCAAAGGTGAAAGTCACGTTTATCCGAGTGATAATTGCGAATCACTACAAGGCGCCTCACTCGTGCAGTCCTATAGTGCACATAAGATAGATTACTGACGATGATGATAAGACTGGCTCCCCAAAGGTTGCAGTGTTTATCATTCAATTGCGGGTGGACGCTGTCGCAGAATACGCAACCACGACACCTTAATCCCTGCTTTCGACAGCTTCTGGGTTTAGAGAATGTGCACACAAAGGGTACAAAGGCCTTCTATAATTTCCGCTATAATATAAGCAAAAAAATTGCACAAAGGTAATTTAAACTTTATTGTGGCATCACATTTTGTAGCAGAAATTAAGCGTGCTGTGGTTGTGTAAGTGGAAAACAAATTGTCGATGCTTTTCTCTGGCACATTTTGCCGTAGCAGGAATATAGGTATCGGGTTTCACAGCGATTCTTTCCATTTTCCGTTTCCTTTCTTTCGAATTTGTTACTGGCTCACACAAAGCAGCACACCCGTTATCGCCATGATCAACCAGTAGGTGGGAGGAATGATAAACGAATAAAGGTGGAGGAAGGAAAGCGTTACAAAATGCGGGCCACGGTTTCTGCCACAGCCTGCATGGCTGTAATGCAACACAAAGTGCAATAAGTAGCGCCTATGCCTGCTCACTTGCCTGCTGTCTACGCAGCATTCGCAGTCAATGCCCAGTCCTACGGCGGCGGCATTCGACGGGTACCCGGAGACTTCTCGGAGGGTCGGCCCGGTGGACTGGTTCCTGGAGGCGGCCTCGGTGGAGAGTTAGCCGGCGGCTTTCCGGGCGGCTATCCGAGCGAGGTCCTGAAAGGTTTCGAGAAGGCGTATCGGGAAGCTATCCCGGCAGGAGGCCGGAAAGATTTCCAGGTCGGGATGTCTACCCAGGAGGCTTCCCGGGAGGAACTAACCCGACACTTTGCGGAGTGAGTCATCCACTACTCTAAAGAGAAATTATTTAAAGATAGACAAAGTGTGCTACAGAGCCAACGCAGATTAGAGCAGCGAGTGCTAGGGCTTGGTTACTTATATGGACGAACTGTGAACGAACCGGTGGCGCCGATGTTCGATTGCTGGTAAACCGCCTTCAATATTTTGAGGATAAAGCTCGGTTACGAAGAGTAACGTGTAGCCTTGTGTCGACGTCGATCCTACATTTCTTCATTTCATCGCCTATCATATGAACAACATACTGAAAAAAAAACCTCTTTACGTTAGAGAGGCTTGTATTCTCTTATACCTCTGTTTAAATTCCTTACTCACGTCACTTTCATAAACGACTGTTTCATTGTATTATGTAAATTGCATTTCTCAATATCATCTATCTGAAGCATCGAGCTTTGCGTGTAGCAGCGCTGCCACCCATTATCGTCTATTGAATTCTCTGTCCTTCCATAAGGTGTGCTCAATTTCCCTAATTTTTCTCACACGTGGTTTGAAGAGAAGCGCAGTACGAATACAAAGCGGCAACTGAGAAAAACTTTTCAGAACGTTTGCAACCAATTTGAGCCCTAGCACAAGCAGACACAGATTTCATATTATAATAGGGCTTTCGAAGTCAGCGCTGGCTAGAAATGCAGAGCTGCGCAGAGTTATAGCTTTAACATTCAAATTTGCACTGGCTGGCTGTATTTTGATACTCGAGAATAAACGACGCTTTTCTCGCTCCTTGCATCACAGGCATCAATGATTATCCGCGTATCTTCGCTAAAAATTATTTAATGTGTGACTAGAGAAATGTGGCCTATATTTAACCAGGGACTGTGTTGCACTATTGCGGATTCTCTGCCCTCATTTAATCACCTGAAACCACATGTTCATCCACGTGGACATATGGTTTTATTTTTTTTTCGCAAGTGAACTTTACGTGGCACCTAAAACAAATGAGGTCTAATTTAAACCTAAACCCAGGCATGTGACCCCGCATATCAATGATTTATTGCACTCGTTCTTGGCTGCTCAGATTTTTCTAATTCTTGGTATTGTATAATGCACTCCATGCCGAACCAGACAACAATGAAAAATCGATGGCTCAGTTACGGCAGGAAAGCATTATGGAAGGCAGGTGAGACAATCAGTGATCTCATAAGCCATTATAGCACAGGACGACGAACGCACGGCTACAGTGTCTCTGTGTGTGTATGTATGTGCGTACGTGTGGTGTGTGTGTGTGCGTGTGTGTGTGAATGTGTGCGTGCGTACATGTGTGTGTGTCTTATCTTGCTGCCGCCACCTTAACCGTTTCCATGGTACGGTAACAAGCTGGTTTTTCGGTTCTGGTTAACTGCTCTGCCTTCCTCCTTTCTTTCGTCTCTATCTAGCTTTCAGTCTTTCCACTGATTATTCAGAAAATTGATCTTACATTGTGCCAGGGCTATCGCGTTATCAGTGTACACAGAAAGTGGCTGTGCAGTACATATTTAATGCCATGAGAATGCGCCACTATACAGGTGAAAGAATCAACAGACCGAAACTTCGTGCGATTAGCTTTGCCGATTTGTTAAAGCAAACAACCGAATCGCATCTGCAAATTTGAGAGGTGGTCGCTTTGCCCGTGCATATGGAGGTGCGTATGTGTGCATATGCCCGTACCATTTGATGATACAATAGGTGTTTGTAGGTTCCTAAATGATCCCGTGACATTAAGCACAGACTATAATAGGCATTGTGTCGCTAAGCTTTTTTGCGTCTCAGGAGGTTATAAAGAACCAGCTTTTTATTCAAAAACCATGAAGAAGTACAATAACGAGTATGCCATTTGGCTACGCACCGTAGAGCTCGAAATAAATTTTAGGAGCTTCTTTCTTTTTATAGTGCTCAATAACTTCTTGTACGCCACACACCCAGCAGTGCTTGTCAAGATCTACGTATTAATAGTTCAACACACTAGAAAAACACGCCATATTTCACTTCACAGCAGCATTTGAACGTGCCACTTCAGGTAGCAGTCGAAGGCGTGTAGGCAACACACATGAGTAGCTGCGGTCCACAGATCACTAGAGAGACAGAGAGAAAAAACAACAAACTAGAATGGTACTAAAGCGGCGAACACAAATCATGGTGTACAGGCGCCAAAGTTTCTTAATCATCGCAATTGAGCGGCGCGCAGCGAAGCAAGGCAAACTGTTTAAATTGGTGCTTGGCTCAATAGTGGCAGCCACTTGCCTATACTGGCAGCCACAGAATTACTGGAGAAACACGCAACTCAGTTCAGTTATTTGCACCATAGGGCTCATTTCGCCTTACCCTATTTCATCAGCAGTGCTACAGCGCTCTATAAAGATATGTGGAGGCCTGTACACTCCTTCCACACAAGGAACCCGCCTTATCTGCTTCTGTGTGTTAGTCTTAATCGTGTCATCGCATACAAGAGTAACACAAGGAAGTCATCTTTCTCATGCCTAATATAGTGAATCTTCGTTTATAAACTACCTCACTTATTTGAGGCAAGACCACAAAATCCGTTCTTCGCGCTGAGGAACGACACTTGATAAAGCGCCCATCTTTGAGTGCCTTCTGTCGCATGCAGTGTGGGTGTGTTACAGATGCAGCCCTTTGAAGGTGAAATCTTATCGCCCGTGCTAGGCATAAGCTGTTAAAAAGAATGTTTGGCTTGGTGACCCTCAGCAGTTTGAAGTATTCCAGCCAAAGTTAGCGAAATATAAGGGAGTGACGAAAATTGTCGAAAGTATAAGGGAATGTCGTAATGCAACTCAACGCGCCGGGCAAGAGAAACCGCGAAATTAGGTTTGTCGCATATATAGGCTTGTTTGTCCCAGAAATGTTAGCCTTTTACGGTAGTTCTCACTCCCTCATTAAGCACAGTGCAAAATAATTCGAAAGATGACAAAGGGTCTGCTGCAAGGAAATTTGAAATGATCCTTAATTTGAGAACAAGCGAAACCAGACTGTAGCGTTGGTTTCGAGAAGGCGTCTTGTCCCGGACGAAAACCAGTTCACTTGACGAAGCGTTAGCTACGGCCTGAGGTTTCCCTCGATCGCCAACATTTTAGGGCTGAGGATGTTGTTTCAAAGCAATACCAAGAAAAAAGAAACACTGCATTATGAGGCAGTGCTCACCACGTACTCTATACAAGTGTGCGTCGATTTCCACATTTTCGGGTTGGTATCAAATTATACAAACTTTGGCTACTTTGCTCGAGTTCTACGTTGTGATGAAAGTGCGAAACACTAAAATAAGCACTGGTATATCTGGTCTTGCTTGCTATCGTCATTTGCGATGTTATTGCAGCGATGACATCATTTTACTCGGATATCGTAACATGCGAAAGAAAACGGCTCCCTTGCCGTGAGACAGCCAGGATCACGTCGAAGGCCATACCCAACGCACGTGGTGGAATATACGTTAAGCTAAACTTAAGTAAAACGGTTAATTAAACGTTTACAATTAATGCCGTTTTACATTTACTGATGATGCATATAATTTTGTTTACCTTCATCTTTGGAAACATGCAATCTCATGCAATGTTTGTGTTCATCCCCCACAAAGCTCACAACTTTATGGTCATGCAATATTTATGTCCTATGCACTGCATCTTTCACAAGCTCTGCCGTAATGCAAACTCCAAATCAGGTGGAAGCACATTGTGAGACGTACAAGCTGAAATGTCACAACGACGCAGACAATCTGTGGTGCTTGTTGATTACTACTATGAGGGCGACGCGACTTAGCATCGCATCAGAAGGCCGTGCACGCGCTACTGCGTTTCTAGAGATCGACTGGCCTGTGTGAACACCTCTGATTGGTTACCTGTTCCTGTGTGAATGCCTCTTTTCTGTTACCTGTTCCTGTTTTTTGTCTCTCTCTCTCTCTCTTTGCTCTCTTCCCAACCCCATATATCCCCCCGAAGTGCAGGGTAGCTAACCGGAAACTCGCCTCTGGTTAGCCTCCCTGCCTTTCCTCTCTCTCTTTTGTTGAGGGAATAATGGCGATGACATGGGCATATACGTACGACACGTATAAACCAACACTTAGGGATTCTGTACCTTTGTGTCACAGTGTAACATGCCACGTCGCCAAGAACGGACACACCCTTAGTGGCACATACCGAATGGCTAAATCAAAGAAAGTGAAGTAAATCAATAAATATGTGTAATAAAAATCACCAATCTATTAAGAGATTGGAGGGCTCTATAAATATCGGAGAGCCGACATTAGAGGTCCAAGTTTTATGTATTAAGTTACTTTTTTACGCCGAACGGAGGGGCTGCATACTTGGTCAGCACACGAGGGTTATATAGGCCACTTCGCCCTCACTTTCATGTAACTTTTGTACATATGTACCCAAATGCATCTGCCAAGATAGTTACCGACCAAGCAGGCAGACACGCCAATTGAAGCCGAAAAATGTAGGGAACAAAGCTTCATTTTAAAGACAAGAGAATTCAGGAATCTAATAAAAATGCAGGGTTATAATATTTTTTTAAATAGCTGCTGCATTTGAGCAGTAAATGCGATGAAGTGGTTAGTGGTGAGGGCTAACCAAATTAAAGCCGCAGTAAGGCATGCGAAAGTAAGAAAAACGCAGAACCACCACAATATGAGGGAACGGGCACTTGAATATATAGGTGATTATTCTGAAAATAAAAATGGTAAACTTTCAGGATAATGAACATAGGATATGGTGTCTGAATGGGCAAGCAATGATCTTTTCGTACATACTGTACACTATTTTATTGCATTGCTGGAGTGGGAACGGTTAATATGTTGCTGGCTATGTATTATTCAACGTACAAGGTCTTCCAAGTTAAAGCCAACGCTAATTTTACTGAAAAATTGATTTCGTCTATGGAACGTCTGCTTTCACAGGTTGTTTATGCGTTTTGGTGTACAAATTTTCCGGGACAAATTTTAGAGTCAACAAACCCTTGATTAACAAATATTTTAAATAACTTTCAATTCACACGCCCCTCAAGGCGAAATTAGCCGACTGAGTGTCAAATCTGTTGATATCTCCGAACAAAAGCGCTCCACGAAATCGAATTGAAGTCGTCGTCAAACACAGTTGCCTTAACGTTTCAAATATAAACAATATCATATCCTGGGTAGCCTAATATAATGAAAATGTTTTCGGTAATTATGTGTTTAGTGAAACTAATTTGTCGCAATACATGTGTCCACCAAGGCGCCTAAACTGATTTACGGAAGCAGATTTTAGAGCGGAGAGAGGGAAGAGGCGCGAAGAGGAAAGCGGAGAGGAGGGTGCAGCAGAACTATGAGGCGGAAAGTGGAGGAGGGTATGACGAAAGGGTGAGGAGGAAAACGGAGTGCTGGCGGCGACCACGAATGCGTCCAGCGCGGAAACAAAGCACTGGCGTGGTCTTCGGGCCCACTGCGCATGCGCTACTTCGCCTGCGGCGCCGCCGCTTCTAGAGAATGCGCTCCGCGGGAGCCACGCGTTACGGTGTTCACGCTTGCTTTCTGAACAATGAGCGATGCAACCGGTGGAAATGCTTCTTCTGCCGCTGCTGCTAAACGAGCTGCCCGAGCAGTAGCTCAGCGCCGCCGCCGACAGCACCCGGTCTTTCAGAATAAAATGCTTTGTCACAATGTATTGCGAATTCAAAAACCTAAACAGCTGCGCTCAAAATTCGCATTAAGGAGCATCGTAATCGTGGGTCAGACAGACAGACAAATAACTTTAATGAAGGCCCTGAGAATCGTGGGTATATATATTTTTTTCATTGCTGGCTTAGCAGGTTTAATAATAATAACGGTAAAATAGCTTTGAATAACCGGTACAGTGCATACGCTGAATTTTCTTGCATGTGGATATTATGGGACAAGATTGATCGATGCCAGATATAACTTATAGGGCATTTTCTTATAGGGCATTTTAATATGCATCAGTGCCCTCTTCATGCCAATACTAAAATATTTACTTTTGTTACGTTCCCTTTCAGGATCGCATCTGCCCTATCGGAACTCGTTGTGTGGTGCACCAGGGTCGTTGTGTGCGACAGCCGTGCCACCCTATCAGAACTTGTGAGAGGATGTTGTATTTGTTGTTTCTTTTATATACACCGAAGACACAAGAGAGCTATACGCAAAGCAACTTCTATAGATAAAAAAGACACAACGGCATTTGGTTACGGTAAAAAAAAACGAATTCAATGATTTTCATGAAGGATAACAAGTGAATACTTAACATAACGTTATTTGTAAGGGTGGGCGAATATTTGAAGTTTAGAATACGATCGACTATTCGTATTCGAAAGGAACTATTCGGTATTTTCAAACTTTGAAACTAACCAAATATTTTACAAAAACCACCAATTAAAGTCAGGGTGCTGTTCTTCATCTGGTAGACAAAATTAAACAAATCGCAAATTATCAGAAGTAAAACGAGGACAAATGGTTTCGAAGCAGTGCAGAAACAAAATTACTAATTAAATCCTTGTTTCCGGTTTCGCGGGGGAAGCCTTCATGAAAACCTGCTATTTTCGTTTGTGGTACGTACTTCAGCGTTTCATGCAGCGCAGTCATGCAGCAGGTTTATCTTTTATGCTAACACCTGTGATATTTTCCTTGATACAGGCTGTCTTACATGTGTCTATGGCAGAGTAGTCCTTCAGCACTTCATCTTTTCTTTTGCCACAACTTGTGATAACTTGACAACCACTCCTTTAGTGTTTTCAGCAAGCTAGTCATGAAGCAGCCATTCATTCGCGGAAAGCATGTTTGCAAACAGCCATGTTGAGAGGCTATTCCTGCAGTTGTTTCATTGACAATTAAGAATCTTGTGTTTAAAACCGATTTTAATTGACCGTGATATCTGGCTGACGTTTTTTCACTAGTCCATAAAAGCGTGGTGCCTAACTATACTAAAACAAGTATTCATGCAATAAATACATGCGTCGACATTTGACTGTTCGATTCGCTATTCTATACATGCTATTCGTATTCGATTCATATCCGAAAATTTTATATTCGCACACCTCTAGTTTTTCGGGTTAGAGTTTTCTTTTGTCCTTCTGTGGAATATTTCGTTTATTATGATGATTTTGTTTAATCAAGAATGCACTTTTTTGCAATACAACAATGTCAAGTGAGGCGTTTTCATAGAATATTTTATGAATGTAAAATACTGTAGTAGTAGACAATGTATAAGTTGCGGGATTGCTCTGATACTCTCGTGAAAGATACACAACCGTCATAGATCTTTGTTATACACCTCACTCAGTTTCACCCAAGCCATGTCAAACACTGGAAAGCCGCGACATGATGGCAGCGTAAGGAGTATGTTTTATGCGATGTGGGAGGCATGCAAATTGTAACACGCCGTTAATGGGCAATCATTCCGTCCCATATAACCATGAAAACAAGAAACCATCAACATCGCTGAACTTCCAATCGGAAAGAAGCTAGTTTTTACATTGCATTGCGTGTAAGTAAAACAACTATTTGTTACTCATGGGTACGAGTGTTAATTTTGTACTAAGTATAGCATGCTGAAGTGTTGCCTATCAAGTTTATGATAGACAGAAACAGCAATGTAGTCGTGAGCCTCGTACTGAGTAGCATTATTTTTTAGAGTTTCTCCATGAGAATTCTTGAAGAGTGCACCATGACCCCCATGAGTAACTCGTCGACATTCGTTTTCAGGTGTCTCGTAGGAGGTGCACCATTATGCACGTCAAGCCTCCAGAAACATGATGTCTACAAGCAAGCTCCATCCCCCCCCCCCCCTCTTCCCAAAATAAATTAAATAAAGGGAAATGCTTGCTTCGGTGTGGCGTGCAAGGACACGTTATGCTAAAATGTTCATTTCACTTTCGACAATGTCAGGGCGACATGCAGAGTAAACTACTGAAGTTAAGGTCTCTTTTGTTACCCTGCCACTTTGGTTTTTTCTGACTGTTGGCCATTTAACGGTAGGTGAATAGAGCAGCCGCTGGCAGACTTCTTGCGCCGAGTCTGGACTTGAACGAGCACTGATTGGGGCTGCAAATACCTCAATCTGTACTCTAAACCCACAAACCTTGTTGAGTGTTATCCGCTAATGGGACTATGGGCGTGAGTTGCCACACTTATTCCCTCTATTTGGTTTGTTCTTCAAGGCACATGCATCTGCTTTTGGTAAGGATGTTCCTCTAAAGCAGTTTTAGAAATAATGGATTATGGGGCTCACTGAATGAAGCATACTAAATTTGTTCTGATTGCGCTTTCGGTTTTTCTGTGGATTTCCGCGAGTACCACTTACAGCGGAGTCGATTTCACTTGACACTCCCGACGTAACACGACACTTCACAAGTAACCTCCTACGGGGCTCCGAGTTAAAATCTCTTCAGTTTTTTTTTTTTTTTGCTTCATGAATTCTCATTGTTTGCAAGCATACATCCATTGTGAATCGGAGCTTGACGTTTGGCAGTTCAATGAAAGGCGTCAATCTGCATAGCGTCAGCTCCAAGCCTTGTCCCCCACAATACTAACTGCCCTGAAGGCGTCTTTGAAAAATGGCATTTAGTGCATTAAACAAGAACTGCGTCCGAGCCCTAGTTACTTAGTAAAAGCTCACGGCGGGTATACCAGATTGAAGGTTATCACAATCTCTCAAGAAAGAAAGCTTCCACGTTGATTTTCGCTAGAATAAGCGCTAAATTGCGCTACATATCCGCTACATTAGGATGCGGAAGTAAAAGGCCTTACAGTAACACCGCGTCATGAAATGTCGGTCACTAAAAGAAAAAAGGTCTACGTTCCAGGAAGTACAAATATCAGGAAGCTGAGAAGTCGAAAGTATAAATTCATGAGGCGCTGTCACTACGCTAGTTTCTCAGCATGGAGACCTTCGCAAACGAAAGACATCTTGAAGTCATGAAGCAACGTTTTCTTGGGTCCTACAAAGCATATTTGTGTGCCGCTCTCAGGTTGAAATGAAATATCAACATTCAGAATGTAACATGACACCACTTCTAAATATTGTCAAATGCGGCATGAAAGGATGCTGTTCTTCCTCAAGCGGCGCGTTTGTGAAAGCTTTGGAGAGCTTTCCGGCTCTGATATTTCGTGGTCCCTGCTCTTAGAGTTACAGACGTCGCAGAATCAATGAAAGAATCAAGAGTGAGCTTTACACAGCTTAAGAAACGCCTACAAGAAAGTTGGACCAAATAGACTACGTGGCTAGTACGTGGGCCAATACAGTAAATTATACATAGATGAACCACTGACGTATTTCCTCAATGAATAAAAGCATCGTTTAAATGAACGAGCATTACCTGGCTTAGTATGAGTTATGCCAATTGATTGTACAAATAAAAGCACTTACGTGCAAGGTGGAACTTTCTATTGGCATACATTTGCACAGGCACAGTGTTCGAGGTTTTCGTGCGGAAGAACTCTAAGAATCATTCAACGTATACTTTTTTGCAATAGGAAATATTGAAGTTACCGTTACTTGCTTGCCTTAGGTTTCTGCGGGGGAAGTTAATAGCATGTTGGGAAAGCCTAAATATGAGTAGTTTTTCTACTAAACAAGCTACCCTTACTATTTCTCAAAACTCTAAAGTAGTACAGTGGGCAATGATTGTTGAAGGGAACGCTGCTATGGTGATGCACAGAGGAAAACGTAATTATTCCTAAGACACACTTGTGGAACTAGAGTAAATGTGTTAACTAAGTTGTGTGCTTTGACCCTCATAGTCGCTACAGTAACCCACGTGGCAATTAAGTATACAAAAGCACGAATTTAGATGGAAACACATGAAGAATATGGCTGGGCACAATCTAGGGTTCAACAGCTGAAAGCCAGTTTCCTACAACGAGTCTAATTTGTTCTCTCCTGCGCGATAGTCAATCTGAAGCAAACCATTCTCAGTCGAACATTATTTGAAACAACTTACTTTTTGAAACAGGGAAGGACGTGGCCATATATTCCCCAATGGCCACGTGAGGGCCACGTGAGGGGCTTTTATGGAAATTTTCGCATCCATAAAGTCAGCTCGTGCCCAAACCAAACACTAAAAAACTAAAAAACTTTGGCAGCAGCGGTATTGTAGCCTTTGTGATTAGTAATATGGTTGCAAAAGTTAATCCTAAGGTGAAGAAACATTTTATTGAAAATAAAGGTTATTGAAAATTGGAGATAAGATTAGGTGCCTTGGTCCTGCAGTGGGCATAAATGGGTTGTTAATGATTAATTTGTGTTTTATGCCGTATCACACTCGTATTTCAGCAGTATTCCAAACAGAAATTGGAAGACCTTTAAAAGGCTACAACTGCCTCATGTGGAACCTTCCGCATGGTAATGGTCTATGGTTATTGTAGGTCAGCATTGGTACCGTATGCAAGCCTTTATATATAGACACTTTCTTATTACTGCTCACGAGTACGATGAAAATAACGTTGGTAGTAGGAAAATGTCAAAGAAAATTAATATTTAAATTTGCGCTGTGGTTGCCGCAGTAACCACAGAAAAAAACATTGTTCAGCACTAGCTGAAAATAGCTAACTTACTAGTAATGACGTTACAAGCAAAGCCAAGTTAGGAGAGGTAAAAGTTGCCTGCGCGTCATTATTCGAAAAGCGCAGCTGCAAGGCTGACAAAAAAGGGAGAAAAAACACGGTCACCTTCCAGGCGTTCTTATTTAACTGCATATTCCGCAGATGGTGACAACTGCATTGATTTTCTAAAGAACCTGAGTTCTTAAAGTAATAACCACATTTAACTCCCAGCGTTCAGAGGCAGCTTATAGAATCCTCGAAGTCATTGTGCTCATAACCAGACAAAGAAAAACAAAGTTCTAGCCCACTTTTGTAAACTTCAGACGATCTCAGAAAGTGATTACAAGCTCAGGTTATAGCATAAAGCCGGTACCACGTAGAAGACAATGGTGAAAGTATGATTCAATTTTCTTTGTCAACGAAAAGGAAAAGAAAGTGGTATAGATTCAAGAAATCCTGTGCATTGTGGTATGAACATGCTTTAGAGGCTAGTTCACAGAAACTACAAAAATTTTCCTAGCCATTACGTTCATTAAACATACTTTTAGCGACTCGGGACCCAGTTATTTGGTGGCGTCAATTCAGTGGTGTCTATACGAAAAAAAAAAGAACGGTGCCGAGATTTAACTGTGCAGAAAATTCAATCGAAAGTGTACTTCCCTTTAGTTTCACTTCTGGGATGTCCCCGCTTTAACAGAAATAGGTGCCGACCCCGATGCTGCCCTGCAGCAAAGAATGAAAGGCGGTAAAGGCTAAAGAACACTGCAAACTTAGTTTTACACGAGGCACAAAGGTATCTGCAGACTTGTAGCACAGAACCCCCAAAAATTGCGTGTGACGATGCATGGCTTAACCCCTATATATTCGACTATATTCAGAAAAAGTGAACTTAACGAACGTTTCCGGATGAGAAAACCGCAACGAAAGTTGCCGTTCACAAAAAAAAAAAAAAAAAAAAAACAGCTAGACAGCATACTAGAACGCGGCAGACGGTAATGAAGATGAAATTTGGCTGTGGACACCACTTTCATCATTAACGTAAGAATAACTAAGTTAACAGCGGTACGAAGGGTTTTCCAGGAAATCTTCAAATTTCCTTGCTCTTCGTAAACAGAGGTTCACCGCATGGTTATATGCTTCCGCATGTGATCACCCCAACACATTGGTTAAGTTTTCTCTGACTCGACATGTAGTCTATTAATATGACAAACTCGAGGCTATGTGCCCACATGTTAAGTGACCTGACTAACATGAATCTTCTTATTGACTATAGAAAGCCATCTGCGGAAGCTTTGGTCACCGTGGAAGCTGCTGTTTTCCTTTCTTGTCACGTTAAATGTACCCTTATCTCGTTCTTTGTTACGTACTCCTTGGTTCCCGCTCAAATTTCCTTGAGTAATGTTCTGCCGCGATGTATAACAGCGCAAGGTCAGACAAGTACCAAGTAAGGTGCACAGAAGGGCTATAGCACACATATATCAGTTTATTAGTGCAATCAACAACATCTACTATAAAGACAAAATAAACACACGATAAAAAACAGTGTGCACGCATGAACTTCAGGGTATATCAAAAGAAGGATACCAAACCTATAACTTGTCAATGAAAAAGGAGAAAGCCGAAAAATATATCTCAATTATTTCCTTTTTTTTCAATTTGTTCAGTATCTATCTTTTTGTTTATTACCACTAAACATGCAGTCAAGAATCGGTGCTAGTGTATTTGCCTTGGGTAGTCTTCATCTGATTTAGCGCTTTTATTTAGTGTCGAAGGTAACCAATGAGCTCATATTTCCCTGCTATTCTAGTGACATTGCACTGAACAGATGCGAAAGAAATTATTTTTTTTTGTTCTGTGAGCGGCATTCGAATTCGAATGTACCTATCTACAGAAATCTTTCGTGAGTTTTTTTGGTTGATTCAGTGGGCCTAAATTTGATATCTACTGTTCCTACAGGCGAGAAGGAGTAACCGGCGTCACCCAGGGCGCCAAAATTTTGTTTAAAAAATCTGGAATAAAAAAACAGAGCCCTTTCACTGCTGTGAAGATGGAAGCTATCGAAGCTGTGGTTATGGTGGGTCCGCTATAGTAAATATTGACCCCACTATGAGAATGCACGTATCGTCGTTGGGAATCACCTAACCGAAGAAGTCTTATCATGAACGATCCGGATGAGAAACTCACGTTGAAACCTGGCCGTCGCACCGGGGAAGTTGGCGCTAGTGTTGGCGAGGCGTGCAGCACCGTTGTCTGGTTCCTGGAGGGCAAGACGACGCTGACGTTTGGCCTCAACATCGAACTCCCGCAGCTCGGGGTCGACGGCTCTTCACTGACGTTTGGCGTCAACATCGCGCTCCCTCAACTCGTGGTTCGCGGCTCTTCGCTGACATTTCGCCTGGGCTTCGGAGGCTCTCACGCTAGAATCGGCATGTCAACAACAAGCCCTTTCCCGAGCGCCTTCATTCTGGATGGATTTCTATAAAATTTATTTAAAATTAAATATGTCCGTTACGTAAGACAATCAATGGCTCATACCCCATTAAGTAATGGTTCATATTCCCCTAAACGCGGCCTCCCCATTTCGACGACAGAAGAGAAGTGAAATTCTACATTGGTATGATTAGCAGCAATGCAGCCAGCTGTCGAAGCAGATGACGACGACAACGCGGGAGTAGTGGCACGAGCGAGTGCCAAGCACGAGCCACCTGTGCAGCTCTGAAAGCAGCTGTTTTTTTAGCGTTACATCGCCGGCGCAGGCTAGCGTATACAAGCTTCGCTTGGAAAATATTTGCTTGAAAGACGAAGCAAAGCGTTAGGCAACTACCTGAAGTAAGGATCATAGTTTTGTCTAGCGTATAAATTCAATTAAACGTTCGTTTACTAAAAAGATAAAGAAGAATTGTATCACACGTGGACAGGCAGAAATGAACATATCGTATTCGATGAACCCGGACACTTGCTTCACAACTCTGGCGGGATTAAGAGTGGCAGCAGCGGCGAGAGAACGCTTCGTGCTACCTGTATAGCTTGAAGGCGTCTGCGAAACTTGAAATTACGCGATCTCCAAAACTAGGTGTGCGAGAACACAGCACCCGCGAAGACAACAGCCATCTCCCCTCACCTCGAGCGTCAGTCACTTCGAGTGCACCAACAGCCGGACTAGAGGGGAGACGAACGTTCCCCCGCCCCCTTCCTCCCTCCCCACCTCCCTTTGCGCGAAGAACACTGGGCGAACGGGAAGGCGGCGTGTATCAAGACACCATCCTTCTAGCTCACCCTCACATACAGCATACGGCGCGCGTGGCTCCATAGAATCTCTACAAACTTGGACTTTATCCTGTTCACTAATCCACCATGGTGGCGTAGTGGCGTTGGTGTTGCGCTGCTTAGCCTCAGGTTGCGCGATCACATCCCGCGGCGGCCGCATATTGAGGCTGGAAAAATTCAAGAACCTCCGTGTATCTTGCATTGAAACCACTTTAAAAAACTCCAGGTGGTCAAAATTACCCCGGAGTCCTCCACTACGGAGTGCACCTCATAATCATATCGCGGTTGTGGCACGTAAAATCCCACAAATAAATTATTCATCTGCACCACCCCAGGCAATGTACGCAGGGAAATGGGTAATTGCCTTTAAAACTTTGTCACACTATTTAAGGAGCTTACAGAAAAATATTGGTGACACAAAGACATTTCGAAACCAAAAAAACCATGACACAAGCTGTGGAAACATTTCCTGAACTGCTCGCAGCCATTTTATTTCTTTCTTTCTTTCCTTCTTTCTTTCTTTTTTTCTTTCTTTTTATTTGTTACTGACGCCTTAGCTCAGACATGTCCTCTTTTGGAAGCAGGGTAAACCACACTGAAAAAATATTTCATTAAGGAACAGGAATTTTTTGGCATCTCCCTTGCCAGAACATTTCAGTAAAGCTCCAATTTCTACTTAAAATTTTTCTGTTATTTAATAAGCTTTTTTTCTCTGTTCTACTTGAACAGAATAGTTTTGTTTAATGACAGTTATTGTTTAGTATTACAGAAAAGGTTCCGTTTTCTGGTTGAAAATTTTGTAGTATTTATATAAAATTTTGTTTTATTTTGCAAAAAATGTATCTGTCAAAACGATTATCCATTTTCAGCCGCAGAAAAAGTTCTGTTTTCTACTTGTATTTTTGTGTTATTTCACTTTTCTATCTGTTCCACGGCACAGCAATTTGATGTGTAAAGACAAGTTTCTGTCGTGATGAATAGTGAGCGAACCAGGAACTTCGCTGAAGCCAACGTTTGCGCGAAGCATGTGAGGCAGTGTGAGGCTGTTGCCACCCTGACGTGGAGAACTTCCTTTGTGGAAACGTTGACCGCAGCCAACATTCCTAGTTCGACCACTTTTTTATCATTTCTAGCCTTTATCTTCCTGAGAACGTCTGTGCTTTTTGAACTTTCTATCGTGCGTCACAGATACATTGCAAAATACCAAATATCTTGTTAATATGCAGTTTGTCTCAAAACGAAGATTAGGCCTTGTGGTAAAAGCCGAAAATATTTAACTGTTGGCGAAAAAGACAGTTCAGGTCTACTGAAGATGAGTTTTGAACAGCTGAACTGAAAAACAAAAAGCAAAGACAAACTGTTATAAACTGTTATAACCAGTTGTTATAACAGCTTGAAAGACGATTTCCAAGGTTAGAGATTAGCTTGCGCTTGCCATGGATCGCACGTGTATGTAAAGAAGGAAGAACAGAAAAAAGTTCATGCTCTTCCAAAGCAAGGTAAGCGAAGTATGTAAATACGTACCTTTTTCTATTTAATGGGCCCTGAAAGCCAGTTTACTGAACTCTCCCGACTCTGCCAGTAAAATACTGTTAATTAGTGACCGTGTGCATACATGCCCAATTTTGTGCTACACAATAGCATCAAGCTGTATGTGCAGTGTGTATTAAGCATCATGCTGGGCGTGCAGTGTGTTATGTCACAGTGTCTAGATATTGTGAAATGCACATTGAAAAGATGTCTGTATTTTCAAAATACAAACACATTCGAATGCTTTTTTACGTAAAAGGAATCTGTCGTTGAAAGTCAGATGTTCGTTAAGTGTATCGTCACTGACTGGCAAAAGAGCAAAACTGCTCTCTCCTTAAAATTTTTTATTGTAATCTCATTTTAACACTTCTTTTCTTTTTTTCTATAAACCAAGGAACCATATATTTCATCGAGCCACGCTTGAAAAAGAGCCGGTGGCAACTATAACACTGTGGTATATGGTGCAGCAAAGAAGAGCCAGGGTACAGTTAGTATCATATGAAAATAGAAAAGTGCTTTATTGTAAAGCAAGAAAAACTGATGATGGAATAAGCCACATGCAAAACAGAAACAGCGAACTTCTTAATACTGTACAAGAGATAGCGGTTACAAAGGAGGCCATTATGATGCTGAACAATTACTCGAAGTGCCCTCGGCATTACGTTGATGAAGACGTTTGCGTTAAAGCTCAACCTTGAAGGCACCTGATAATGGAGACAACTTTTGCTGCGAGGCCATGCTGCTTGCTTGAACGCTGGACCTTGGTTCCTCTCCCAGGGTGTCACGCTGCAGCTGACCTGACGAAACAGCATTGATGCTTTATTATACATGTGGCAGCAGTATGATTTTACATAGCTTAGTGAGACACTCTAGCCCAATTTTTAAGGGTAGTCAACAAAGCCATGCAGTGTGTGCGTATCTGAGTACCATGTGGGAAGCCACTTCCAAATAATTCTATTTTACCAGCCAGACAACTATTTATTTTGAGGTAACTGCAGAATATTAGTAGGTGGCTAGTGAGTGCTTTGTATACACTTTAAAACAAACAGCGCTCACCCTGGGACAAAATGTACACAGGCCCCCACACAGAACACACACGCATACAACACGTCCACAACACGCACGCACAACCACAAAACACACGCATACACACAAAACACACACATGGACACACACAACGCAGACACTACTCCGTGTGGATGGTCACTGTTTGTTTGACAAAATTCAAAGACCTGCGCGGTACACCCAGCAGTCACAGCGTAAGTTGGAGGAGCGGCTCCACAGTAGCTCCATTTTCGGCAACATGCACTAGAAGGTCTTCGCGGCGAAGTCTCTCTGCGTCGTTTTCACGAGAACGATCTGAACTGTCCGCCCGGCGTCGACGGCGAGCTGCAGCTTGTGCTGCCCTCTGATCAGCGGTCTGCTGAGTCCGACGTTGCCTGGTTGTAGCCGCGCGCGTAGCTGTACGATTCGCTTCTTCAGCAGTGGCTCGTACTTTGCGAGGAATCACAATAAAGGGTACTGAAGAGTGAACAGAGGTATCGAGACTACGCGGCGCACATGTCACATTCCTCGATCTGTGGCGCGATACGATGCTGCTGACGATGATGATGCATCCCCTTTGAAACGGGGCGGTAAGAAATAGTCACCTCGCCTGCTTTATTTGATCAGGTATGCCATACTTGTTTTTCATTGTAGTATTTTTAAACATCTCCTTAACCTTTTTTTTTTCTTCCTAAAGACAATCCCTCTTGGCCAATCCCCCATAGATGATATAGGAGCCTAACGATATGTGCGACGGACACCGGTGGCGGACAACATCGTCAACCAAAGGGCTATCGGAATGAGCCCATAAGAGCTTACGCTGTAAAATGTCGAAATACAGAACATTCACTGAAAGGCTTCATTTTGTGGTAAGTTTGCACTAAACTAGATGATGTGTCAACCTCAGGTTAATTGAGACGTATGTAGATTTCTTAAGCACTGTTAAGCGCACAAAAAAGACACATTCAGAATGACCTTTACTTCATTTTCTCGGAGCCACCAGTCAATGAAGACAAAGAAAGCAAGATATCCTATCTGGGGCTCCACCCATTCAGTTGCAGAATTACACCTACAACCCTCCCACTGTCCTTGCTTTTGTTGTTTTGTTGCTTTTGTTTTTATGCATGTCACTTATTCACAAAATTATTAACAAACCGTGTCTGTAACTATGGCTGAAACATATTTTAAACTACGCAGCCAGTTAAAATCTGACATTAGGAACGAATGTTCGCATTCTCTCATGACTTCCTTTCTAATAACCCTTCGATACTATCTATACTATTTACTTTATGATACATGTTGAAATATCGGAATTTAACCCCATCAATGCAGAAGTGATGCTTGTTTAGCGGAAATAGTAAACCCAGCACCGCTTTCGAGGTAAGGGGGATCATCGACTATTAATAGCATCATCATTATCACCCTATTTAAGTCAGACGGATGAAGGCCTCTCCCAGCGATCTCACGCTACCCGTGTCGTCCACCAGTTCGCCCTATCCTATGCATTTCGAGACGTTTGAGATATCCGGCCTTATAAGCATTCCAGCTTACAGCTTCCCGAATACGTACAGGAAGAGATTCAGGATGAGTTTAACTGTAATGCCAGTACATTTTTACCTGATTTTGCAGACGGATGTCTCGAATGTGGCGCTAGTCTTCGAATTTCTTCTACGGAGCAATGACTTGATTACTTCTTGGCCTGAATACTGGAATTGCAACATATGCTCTAAAGAGAATTAGGAAGTTATTGAGTGAATCGTTTTAATTAGCCACCTGGACAATGCGATTTGTCGCTCAAGTAAATTCTGCTTCTGCAAGTAATCCACATAAACAGGCCGAATTGCGATATAGGCTCCACGCATTACTTAGAATTTGTATTTTTCGAACTACTAAAAAAATGTCACAGTTTCGCCCTAAGGGCGAAGCAATGAATGCGATCGCAACACAGCAATGTCATACGAAGTAAGGGGAGCGGCTTTGGTAGCAATATGAATTGTAGTAAACATGAGCTGATTAAGTAAGCAGGTGTGCTGCGGCGTAAGTAGACCGACATGAAGAGAGACTCGATGACCACGAGAAGGCGCGTGTGAAACGGTGGTGTTGATGAGAAGCGCTTCCCGTGGGCAGCGCGTGCGAAGGGACACAACTGTAGTGCTGCACTGCCGATCCGGGCAGCATTGCATGTGTAGCGTGCGTTGGAAAATGTGGCCCGACTATTACTAACTGAATGAACAAGCGTGGTGTGAGCGCGCACAAACAAACATGAATAGATCACACTGAATGACTACAGACAACGACTGTCAAAACGCTGGCAGTGAGCCCATACGCCGCAGCGGGCGAAGGTACGTGCGGTCTATCGCTTCAACGGAAACTGAGCGGCGAATGCACGGCGCATAAAGGTCAGAGCCGTGTGGAGATAAGAGACGGTGCCGGCGAGTGACGAGCGCGGTTGTTGGCAGAGTATAAGTGCGCCCCCCCCCCCCCCCCGCTCCCTCCGGCGCTGGCTTCCCGCTTCCTTGCTTGTGCGTGGGTGATTGAGTGCGTTCGCTCTCCGTGATAGCGCGCGTCCCCGCACGCTTCCGCTCGGGCATACGGCGCGCGGCTAAGATTTTATCTATAGGGAACCTCACGGCGACGACGACGGCGACGGCAGAAATCCGGTTGAAGTGTCCATATAATTGCTATCGCAATAAAAAAAAGACAAAGAGCGCACAGTATATCCGCTGCATAAACGCGAAGCTAGCTTTCCTGCAACTGCAGCGCAGGCTAGGTGCGCTCAAAACACGTAGCAGTCGACAAGAAGGCAACCATGACAGACTGACAGACGTCACGGCGTCTGTGCGACGCGCGGCCACGCTGGGCGCATACTCGCTCGGCGCAGTGCGGCAGCATGCTAACCCGTTCAGTCATTGGATGAAGGAGCTCACATATAGTGTCTACCACAAAATCTCTTACCCATGTATTCTAGCATGCTCCTCCACTCAACACTCCACCTCGACTCAATGATGATGATGATGATTTATTGGCATCCCCTTTGAAACGGGGCGGCGACAATAGTCACCTAGCCTGCTTGATTTAATCAGGTATACTATACATGTTCTTTATCTTGCATTTTTGTATCCTATCATATTTTTCTTTTTCAAAATTTACCTGTACCTGCCTATGATTTTAAGAGATCAGGTCGCATCCATCTCTTCCCTACTTTTTTTCCACCAGTACTCTAATCGTCTCTTGCTGATCTCTACGGCTGATCTGTTTGTGTTTCTTCCACTTTAAACCCAAGCGCTTCTGGGAGTTGCACGTTACCTACGGTTCTCGCTGGGTGGATCCCGCGCATTCCATTAGGATGGTGCTGAGTGGTCTCTGGATCTTTACTGCAGCATACACATGTCTCATCTAATTCCGAATATTTGTTCCGATATGTTTTCGTCCTTAGGCAACCGGCTCGAGCCTCAAATAGCAAGGCACTGCCCTTTGTGTTATCGTACAGAGTTTCCCTTCTAATTTCTTTCTTCTCATTCTTGTAAATCTCCATTGTCCTTTTCGTTTCCATTCTTTGCATCCAATTCACGGTCTCTATTTCTCTCACTTTCTTTCTGATGACCTCTGGTTGTCTATTTACAGTTTCGATTATCCTGTACTTGGTTGCCAACTTCCTTGACCTCTTCCTCCATTCTGTGTCCACGCTTTTCATGTAGAGATACTTGTGCACTTTAGCTGCCCATTTATTTTCATCCATGTTCCTGAGCCTTTCTTCAAAACTAATTTTGCTTTGTGCTTCTCTGACTTCAAAAGAGGCCCAACCCATGTCTCCATGCACTGCCTCATTTGTCGTATTACCGTGTGCTCCCAAAGCCAACCGGCCTACTGATCTTTGGTTAACTTCCAAACCCGCCAATATATCCGATTTTATGCATATAATGGCATTTGCGAATGTTAGCGCTGGCACCATAACTCCTTTCCAGATTCCACGCACGACCTCATACTTATTGTGGCCCCACAGTGCTCTGTGTTTCATTAATGCTGCATTCCGCTTCCCCTTTATTTTCAGATTATCTTGGTGGTTGATTGAGTAATTCTTTCCTTCGTTTATGTGTACGCCGAGGTACTTATATTGCTTCACTATGGGTATTACTTGCTGTTGAATTGACACCACGAAGTTACTCGTGTGCTCATTAAAGATCATAATCCCTGATTTCTCTGTGCTAAACTTAAGGCCTAGATTTGTCGCTGCGTTCCCACAGATATTCGCAAGTATCTGTAAATCTTTTTTATTGTCCGCTAGTAGCACAATGTCGTCTGCGTACATCAGTCCAGGGATCTTCTGTTGCACCATTTGTCCATTACGCATGTAGGATAAATCAAAACCTAATTCGCTGTTTTCCAGTCGTCTTTCTATGCCCTTGACGTAAAGCGTGAACAACAATGGTGACAGAGGGCATCCTTGCTTCAATCCTTGGTGAATTCCCACCATTTCATTTCCTTTTCGGCCTTCCCATGCCACTTGTACTTGGTTGTCTCGATATATCTCCCTCAGCAGCTCCACGAAATCGTCATCTATGCCTTCGTATTGAAGAATATCCCACAACAATTCCCTGTCTACGTTGTCATAAGCTCCTTTAATATCTAGAAATGCTATCCATAAAGGTCTTTTCTGAGCGACTGAAATCTCTATGCACTGAGTTAGTACAAACATATTGTCTTCTAAGCGTCTGCCTGGCCTGAACCCATTCTGTAGTTCCCCCAATAAAGTTGATGGCAGCGCCGCCCATCGACAAAAATGGCCGCTTCACTTCATTGACGCTCCCCAGCAGTTCCTGAGAAGCGTAGTGTCTTGTTCGACCGTAGAGCACTGCGCTCAACTCGGTCGGCGAGAGCAGGGGGAAATTAAACATGCCCACAATAGATATTAGTAAGAGGCGATTGGAAGATTGATGGAAGAAAAGAAGGAAAACGACAAACAACGTGCAAAAACAAAGTTCCCAGTAGGGGTTCAGTTGTTTGGTGATAAAAATTATTCGTGTTTTTTTTTATGACGACAGGCAATATAACAACAAGCTTGGTGGCGCAACCCACCACCCCATTCCAATGGGGACGCTCCTAGCATCCGTCCATCCATCAAGTGAAGCAGGAACTTCGAGTCGAGGATCGTTCGAGAATAGGGGGGGTTACTCTATGGAGGCCTGTGCTTTCAGCGGTTTTTCTGGTTCGCCTCTATACTATCAGGGCTGAAAATGCCGTGCAAGGGCACAGGGCATGAAACACGAAAGTATACTCATCGTGAGCACCGTGAAATCCGAGCTCTTGCGTGTCGTATGCTCTATGTTTCGTGTACTGTAACGTTGAACAGAAAAGAAAAAAAAAGAGAAATAATACTTCAGTATCAGATATTTACTGTATCTACCATATAACACACTTACGCGACCCGGCGATTGCACCATACATCGCAAACTAATCACATTTAAGCTATTTTCAAGCGAAGCTTGTATGTGCTAGCCTGCGCCGGCAATGTAAGGCTAAAAAAAACCAGCTGCTCTCAGAGCTGCACGGGTGGCTCGTGCTTGGCACGCGCTCGTGCCACTGCTCCCGCATTCCACAGCTGGCTCCGTTGCCGCTAATCATTCCATCGTAGAATTTTACTTCTCTTCTTTCGTCGTAATGGGGAGGCCGCGTTTACGGGCATATGAGCCATTGCTTAAGAGGATATGAGCCATTCATTGTCTTACGTAACGGACAGATTTAATTTTGAAGGAATTTCATGGAAATTCATGCAAATGAACGCCCTCGGGAAAGGACGCGTCATCGACGTGCCTCTTCTATCGTGAGGGCTTCCGAAGCCCAGGCGAAACGTCAGCGAAGAGAGCGAAAAGTCGCGGACCCCAAGTTGAGGGAGCGCGATGTTGAGGCCAAACGTCAGCGTCGTCTAGCCCTCCAGGAACCCGACAACGGTGGTGCACACCTCGGCAACGCTGCGCCAACTTCCCCGGTGTGACGGCTACGTTTCAACGCGAGTTTCTCAACCAGAAGTTCGGAGCCAGCTGCAGTGCGTGTGACCGGTTGCGGTTCGAGCACAACGTGGCATTCGTCAGTGCAAAGTTGTTCGGAGGAACATCGAAGAAACACACGACAAGGTTCGCTTACCCCCATTTCCTCGGCAGTGGAGGAGCCATTAATTTTTTCAGTAATATCAAGCAGAATGACTCAAGGTATAAAATAGTCCTGGATAATGTAAAGCGGTGGACATATTACGTTAAATGTAGAGTATGACAACTGAAATCACAATGACAACTGAAATCTTCGCGGCCTGGTTACTAGCATCTCCTCCGCGGTGCTTTTAAAGTTACCAGAAAGTACACCGAGCCAAGCCATTCAGGGTTCCCGCTAACTGTTTTCAAAATGAAACAACATATTCAGTGCTCTGGAAAAACATTTTCCCACCGGTGACGCACTAAAACACTCGAACCGCGGCAAACGAAGCAACGAAATCAATACTGGGAGCCATGTTCCCTTATATCGCGCGGATTCACATGCCAGCATATCACTCCAAACAAATAAAATAAGATAAAATATTACACAACACAACAAAAGTCGCACTTTTCGGGTGCTTCAAGAAACGAGACATTCGATCGCCGCTAAGAGATAACTTTGCTGAGCTTTGTTGAGAATTAACGCAAACTTTTTTTTGTTCGTTCTCGCAGCTGCAGCAAAAACAAATACATTCCGAAAAGACGAGAATAGACGACAAGACATTTGTCATGTACACTGGCTAGCCGTTACGCGTGCTATAAAAAAATAAAGCTAAATTTAAGGCTCAGATTATACGTCATTTCACAAAGCGCAACGTACGCTGGCATGTCGGAACATGTATTTGCTAAATTTTGTCATTATCCGCCTGCTTTGCGGGCATTGCAGTCTTGTTCTGTGTCACGAACACGGGGAAAGTATCGGGTAAAAGAATAGGTCGTGCAGTTTTTGTAATGTACTTGAAAGAAAGCCACTCACTTCTTAAATTCGGCGAAAGAAGAAACGGAGCAGTAAAGTCATGCGTTCAATCGAAGGGCATCCATCTTGAATATAGCATGGGCCATCAAAGCAGTACCGCAGACAGCGCGTCGTGTATAATGTAGTCAAAAAACACCTTGTGTGATAGCAAGAAAGCTCTAAAATGTTACTTATTAGTTTTTATGCGTTTACGATAATTTAAAACAGTTAACGTTTAATTTTGACTCGATTTATAGGCTAGAGGTGGAGAAGAACAGAAAATTTCTGAGTTCTTCTATTCGCAGGTTTTTGTTATAGCGCATTCACAGATAATTTATTTTGTGGTACAGAACATTTTTGTATATGTTCTTTGTGTTTACAACTATTTTTTTCCGTGCATGGTGAAGGCTGACAAGCTCACGTGATTTGGATGCCTCAGAACGTTTCACTGACGCGTATTTGGCTTTAGAAAACCAGTCCCCAAATGTGGGCAGTGGTAGCGAACAGGAAGATTTGTGAAAACTGTCGCAGCCATCTTATTTTGTAACAGCCGCATCATCCTATACCTTCCTTCTCTGAAAGTTTGGTAAACGAGGGTACTGACTGAGAAAGGCGCACAATTTTATAGTCTCACAACTTCTCGCTCAGGAGCACTTGGCTTTAGAAAAAGTATGCACAAGCATGGACACTGCTAGCAAGGACGTTATGTGGAACATCACGGTAACTATAACGGCGGAAACGTGTCTGGACTTCCCCTGTAATTGCTATCATAACAAAAAGAAACTGCGCACCACAATATCAGGAATGGTACAGTGGAAGATTTCATATGCTGCTACAAAACTGTAGTGTACGTGATCTTCCCCAACTAAATTAGGGCGAATTTTTTCATCGGCTGCTAACTTCAGTTGATTAGCTGTGGGCCAAATTCGGCGAAATAGGAAGGGCGAAATTGAGGGCACTCGTTTGATACTGCCTGTGCAAACAGAGCGGCACGAAAATGGCCCTACTAAAACAGGTATTGAACAGAAGACGAATTTACAACGCTGTGTCGTACGCTTAGTTTTCGTGGTTTATGTCATGACCGTTTCAAATTTGTAGTTCGTGCGCCAATTAGGCTGCCTTAACACAAACATTTGTTCTACCACAGTCCCCAATTGGGCCAGCGAAACGTATTGAGCAACGGCATGCGAAAACAAACACTCAAGTCCCATGCCTACAGAAGTCACCGAACAATAAACAGCCCTTCTTTAATATGGCTGATTATAGGTAACAAGAACTGTTCATCTATAAAACATCTTTGCAGGTATCAAGCTGGGTGGTCACCGGCAACAATCACAGCTTCTTTAGAAACTAATTTCTCAAATATCTCCTCAACAGAGTAATGCGTGCCTTCTGGATATTCGATTAGAAGTAAACGTGAAGTAAGTACGTGCGACATAAGGGCAAACAGGAATAGGGGCAATTAATGACGCTACGAAGAGTGTACCAGTCGACAGCGATTCGCGCAAGCGGTGGCAGAGCGGTTCCGACTATTCTGCAGACAAGGCACAGGTCTGCTATTAAACTGTGATAAGAGTTAAGCAATCAAAACGGGCTTCGCAATGTAAGTCATTCCGTGCTTTCTGTTACATCGACGACGGCCATCTTCGCCTTTCTAAGGTAGTCGAAGTCATAGCGTCGCTGTCGTCTGACCATCTCATCCCAACTTGCATGGTCGACACAGTACGCAGAAAAACTAAACTTTGCCGCTGCTGCTGGGATTCTAACCGATGTCCCGGCGGCAATGTGCATTCTGTGAGTAGGGCGCACTCATCCGTGCCTCGGTGCCTGGAAATTTGTGCAAGGTTTATTTTATTGATTGCTGGATAGATTGGGGCTTTCAGAAACGTTATAGCGGAGGCCTCCGGTTTAATTTTGGATCACCTGGCGTTATACAACTTGGCCTACATCTTTAATACACGAACATGTTTGCATTTCGCCACCACCAATTTGCGTCCGCCGCGGTCATAAATCAAACCCGGCACCTCGAGCTCACAAGCAGAACACCATAGTCACTGACATATCAGGGCGGGTAATTGTGCCAAGTTTTGCGTAGCAGAAAGACGTTGAAAGCAGTGGCGTATGTACATGTATTTCGCCCACTGCAATACGTTACACTATAGCGCTGGGGAACGACGTTGGGTGCATCGCGAAAAAAAGTAGTCCTTTTTCTGGTGATGGTGGTACTTGCTGTGAGAGCTTACCACTGCCGAAATGAATGAGGTCATGGCCAGAGCAATCATGGCGGATTGCATATTTTTTTTCAACATTTCGATAGTGTTTTAGGGAGCAGAATAGGGTGCTGATAAATGCAACTCAAAAGAGTTGAGTAAGAGGAGAAGTATTTACCGTCTGATCATTCGAATGTGGGTGAGAGGTGCACCGATGGTTTCAGCATGACCCGACTGTTGTCATTTGTCAGTGACCCGCCCTAACCGTTTATTTGTTTACGCAAATAATCTACCACGAGGACAATAACAAATCAACTATCCCAGTATACTACAACTATCTGTTAGTCTAACCGAGCCTGAAGGTTCGCACAACACACTTCTGAGATCGGTCTACACTTAGACAAGCGCTGAATTTCCAGTAGCGCGAACGGAGACAATGGTCTATTGTACAAAGTAAAACTGGAAATTTTCTATCAGAGAACGACAAGAAACAAGACTAACAGCGTCACTGTGTTCGCGGTGGCGTCGAATCCTATCTCACTCCGTCACATGCTTTGCTTAAACAAAAAAAAAAAAAAATTGCCGACCTATTTCAAACCGAACTTTTTCTCAAGCGCAGAGGGGCCTGCGCAAATGGTCGAAGACGTGAAAAAAGAAATAAAGAGTGCGAGAAGCTGGAATGAATTGGCTAAATTTTTCTTTAGCTTCGAAGCTTGCTTCCTTGGTGCAACCGTACACTTCGCACTTTTAGTTATTTCTTAACCGCCGAGTTCATAATGATGGAAACAAAAACAAAGCGCATAAGAGACAATACCTCTCTGCGAAACGACTGTTACCAGGCTGCAGAGCAATGTCAAATCTTAAAGTTAAAAGAGATTTTTTCTTTATGCAAAAGAAAAAGCACTTCGTAAGCGCCCGCACGAACAATGAGAAATCCTACGAAATGCGACACGTGACCAAAAAGGAGCTCTGGGATAGGAGCCGAGGGTAGAATATATACTGCGAGAAGTGACCACTTGAGCACTACGCTCCGCCGGTTAGCGTTGAGAAGGGGCAAAGGGGCTTTTCCACCATGCGGGGAAAAGTTCTGGCCATCGTCTTCTGTCTCCTAGGCTCTGGTGAGTGCTTCAAACTCGAAAAACTATCTCTCAAGATGAACCGCATCTTCATCTTTCTCTCTAATGGCCCCGCGGGGAGGCTGATAACCGGCCCACTACTAAACTCAGCCTGCTTAATTGGCAATATTGCGCTTAACATAACTTTTAGCGTGAGTGTCTTGATCTGGTTGTATATGGCTCTTTAAAAATGTGTCATAATAGAATCCTTCACTTTTTCAAATTCATACCTTACTCGTTGCTCACCGCAGGAAGCAGTGAACTATCTTGCCAAAGTTAGACTGAAAATATATGGCTACCTCAATAGGAGTTCGCGCCACCTCTCGTACAATCAGAAGCACAAATATTGCCACTAGGAGTGTCAACTAACTGTTCTCAGTGAAATATGCAAACAACAATTGCGTTTATGAATTGTAGTACTCAGTTAATGCATAATCATGAGTTTATGTGAATGAGATCACTGCGCAGGTTACATTTTTTCGATGCGTTTAAAAATTGAATTGAAATTTAAGATACTAATGAGAAGCTTCGGACAAGAGGACTTATGAACATTTTCGCCTTCTTATTTACAGCCATTTCAGCTAGAGCTGCTGAATTAGGGCAGCAACAAGAACACGTCAGTCTCACCTTGGAACCAGCACCAGTCGCAGGGGTTACCGAAAATGTCGTCACTGGAGTTTCAGGTGGAGCATTAGGCGGCGTCACTAGCGCCACATCAAGTGTTGCGCCTGGTGTGGTTGGAGGCTCTTTGACCACCGGTGCTATAGGAACACCATGGGGAGTTGCTGGGTTCCCGTATAGTTCTTGGAGTGGCTACCCAGGTTTTGGTGGTTTTTCAAACCTTTATGGGGGCTACTACGGAGGCTACCCGGGCTACGGCAGTTATCTGTCTCGCTCATCCGGGCTTTTCGGTCCTTCCAGCCCGTGGGGATACCCGTATGGTAGTGCTTATGGATCTATAGGCTACCCTGGTGCTCTGGGAGGACTTGGAGGATATGGGGGAGCTCTTGGACTTCTAGGACGTTATCCAGGCCTTTCCGGAGTGTATGGAAACACCCTCGGTCTTTCAGGCCTGTACGGAGCATACCCAGGATTCGGACGCCTGCCGGGAGTTCTGGGAAGTTACCCAGGTCTGACGGGGCTTTCAAGTTTGTATGGCGGATACCCAGGTTATTTGGGAAGCCTTAGCGGTCTTTCTGGGCCGCTGGGACTACTCGGACGTTATCCAGGGCTTTCGGGATTGTTAGGAAGCTATCCTGGCCTGAATGGTCTCTCGGGTTGGTATGGAGGATACCCAGGTCTCACAGGCCTTTCACGAGTGCTTGCAGGTTACCCCGGTTACTCCGCCCTTTCGACACTGTACGGAAGCTATCCCGGCTCCAGCAGCTATTTTTCTCACTCGTCGGGTCTTCTTGGCCTTCCTAGTCCATGGGGATATTCCCATGCAAGCGGATTTGGTTCACTAGGCTACCCAGGATCTCTAGGAGGAGTTCTTGGTGGACTCCGAGGGCCACTCGGCCTACTTGGACGTTACCCAGGGCTTTCTGGCCTGTACCCTGGACTTAGTGGTTTGTCTGGATTGTATGGAGGATACCCTGGTCTCGCAGCCCTCTCAGGTGTGCTTGGCCGTTTCCCTGGTTACTCAGCCCTTTCGACGCTATACGGAAGCTATCCCGGTTCCAGCAGTTACTTGTCTCGCTCCTCGGGTCTTCTTGGTCTTTCTAGCCCATGGGGATATTCTCACGCAAGCGGTTTTAGTTCACTAGGCTATCCAGGATCTGTTGGAGGAGTTCTCGGAGGACTTGGAGGACCTCTAGGTCTTCTTGGACATTACCCAGGACTTTCCGGCCTTTACGGAAGCTCACTTGCTCTTTCAGGTCTCACCGGAAGTTACTCAGGACTCGGACGCTTGTCTGGACTTCTGGGAGGATACTCTGGTTTGACAGGGCTTTCTGGTTTGTATGGGGGATACCCAGGTTCCTTGGGAAGCCTCAGTAGCGTTTCCGGACCTCTAGGACTACTTGGACGTTACCCAGGGCTTTCAGGACTGTACCCTGGACTTAGTGGCTTGTCTGGATTGTATGGAGGATACCCTGGTCTCACCGGCCTCTCAGGTGTGCTTGGTCGTTTCCCTGGTTACTCAGCCCTTTCGACGCTGTACGGAAGCTATCCCGGTTCCAGCAGTTACTTGTCTCGCTCCTCGGCTCTTCTTGGTCTTTCTAGCCCATGGGGATTTTCTCACGCAAGCGCTTTGGGTTCACTAGGCTATCCAGGATCTGTTGGAGGAGTTCTCGGAGGACTTGGAGGACCTCTAGGTCTTCTTGGACATTACCCAGGACTTTCCGGCCTTTACGGAAGCTCACTTGCTCTTTCAGGTCTCTCCGGAAGTTACTCAGGACTCGGACGTTTGTCTGGACTTCTGGGAGGATACTCTGGTTTGACAGGACTTTCAGGTTTGTATGGTGGATACCCAGGTTACTTGGGAAGTCTTAGTGGCCTTTCGGGACCTCTAGGACTACTTGGACGTTACCCAGGGCTTTCAGGATTGTACCCTGGACTTAGTGGCTTGTCTGGATTGTATGGAGGATACCCTGGTCTCACCGGCCTCTCAAGTGTGCTTGGGCGTTTCCCTGGTTACTCAGCCCTTTCGACACTGTACGGAAGCTATCCCGGCTCCAGCAGTTACTTTGCACGCTCCTCGGGTCTTCTTGGCCTTTCTAGCCCATGGGGATATTCCCATGCAAGCGGATTTGGTTCGCTAGGCTACCCAGGATCTCTAGGAGGAGTTCTTGGAGGACTCGGAGGGCCACTCGGCCTACTTGGACGTTACCCAGGGCTTTCTGGCCTGTACGGAAGCTCACTTGCTCTTTCAGGTCTCTCCGGAAGTTACTCAGGACTCGGACGCTTGTCTGGACTTCTGGGAGGATACTCTGGTTTGACTGGACTTTCAGGTTTGTATGGTGGATATCCAGGTTACTTGGGAAGCCTTAGTGGCCTTTCGGGACCTCTAGGACTACTTGGACGTTACCCAGGGCTTTCAGGATTGTACCCTGGACTTAGTGGCTTGTCTGGATTGTATGGAGGATACCCTGGTCTCACCGGCCTCTCAAGTGTGTTTGGGCGTTACCCCGGTTACTCAGCCCTTTCGACACTGTACGGAAGCTATCCCGGCTCCAGCAGTTACTTGTCTCGCTCCTCGGGTCTTCTTGGCCTTTCTAGCCCATGGGGATATTCCCATGCAAGCGGATTTGGTTCACTAGGCTACCCAGGATCTCTAGGAGGAGTTCTTGGAGGACTCGGAGGGCCACTTGGCCTACTTGGACATTATCCAGGGCTTTCTGGCCTGTACGGAAGCTCACTTGCTCTTTCAGGCCTCTCCGGAAGTTACTCAGGACTCGGACGCTTGTCTGGACTTCTGGGAGGATACTCTGGTTTGACAGGTCTTTCCGGTTTGTATGGTGGATACCCAGGTTACTTGGGAAGCCTTAGTGGTCTTTCCGGACCTCTTGGACTATTGGGACGTTATCCCGGCCTCTCAGGATTGCTCGGAGGCTACTCAGGTCTAAATGGTTTACTTGGATTGAACGGAGGATATTCAGGTCTCACTGGCCTGTCAGCATTACTTGGAGGATATTCAGGTCACTCTGGCCTTTCTACATTGTACGGAGGCTACCCAGGTTACGGCAGCTATTTTGGCCGCTCATCGGGACTTCTTGGACTTACCAGCCCATGGGGAACTTCATATGGCACCACCCTTGGATCTTATGGGTACCCTAGTTATTTGGGAGGACGTTATGGAGGGCTCCTTGGACGTTATCCGGGACTGCAAGGAAGTTCTTTTGGTTTGTCAGGACTATATGGAAGTTACCCCGGTCTAGGGCGCTTGTCAGGGCTTCTTGGCTACCCTGGCTTGACAGGACTTTCGAGTTTATACAGTGGATACCCAGGCGCTCTGGGAGGTCTTAGTGGCCTTGCAGGACCACTAGGACTGCTCGGACGTTACCCTGGTCTTTCTGGTTTGCTCGGAGGCTACTCAGGTCTTAACCGACTGTCTGGATTGTATGGAGGATATTCAGGTCTCACAGGTCTTTCAGGGTTGCTTGGAGGCTATCCAGGATACTCCGGCCTTTCTACTTTGTACGGAGGCTACCCAGGTTACGGCAGCTATTTGAGCCGCTCATCGGGACTTCTTGGACTTACTAGCCCATGGGGAACTTCATATGGTAGCACCCTTGGGTCTTATGGCTACCCAAGCTATTTGGGAGGACTTTATGGTGGATTTAGAGGGCCTCTAGGAGTTCTTGGACGTTATCACGGTCTCTCGGGATTGTACGGAAGCTACCCTGGTCTGTCAGGCCTCTACGGAAGTTACCCAGGCTTCGGAAGCTTGTCTGGACTCACTACTGGTTACCCTGGCTGGAGGTATCCTTCTGCCTATGGAGGTCTGAATGGCGTATGGGGATATCCATACGGTAGTAGCCTTAGCCCATACGGCTACGGAAGTTCAGTTGGCCCATTCGGATACTCTGGTCTTTATGGACGCGGCGTTGGTGCATTCGGAAACTATGGCCCATACGGGTCTTGGGGCTACCCTGGGTTCTACGGTAACGGAGTGGGTCCTCTAGGTGCATATGGATATGGTCCATTTGGTCGATATGGTCCTTTCGGCAGCTCCCTTGGCTATCCTGGAGCATACAGTAATGGATTTGGTCCCTTTGGTCCGTTCGGTTATGGCGGACCCTTCAGCGGCTACTACGGCCCATATGGTCCGTCCGGAAAAACTTTTGGTCCCTACGTTCTACCCGGCCCCTTAGGAACAACAACTTCAACTGTCGTCCCAACTGCCCAAGGACCATCTGTCACCAGTACAGTTGTGCCTGAGGTTGTGAAACCAAGTGCAACTCTAGTCACACCTGAAGGCCTGCCCACACTACCCGTTAATGTTGCAACGGGTTCAAAGGGGTATGTACTGCAGTGCTCGCCTTCCTATGTAGCATTGAAAATGCACACTTTGTGTTTGAAGTGAAGTGATAGAAAAAAATGTCCCCTGTGAAATCACTAAGGTCATAAAATCCAAACAAAGCCTAGGTTCACAGAAAGATAGAGACTTCCACTGATAAGCAGCGTTTTGAGCAAGGAATGTCTCAGGTTGGAGCCAGTGTTTCGGCAAGGGAACTTGCTTTGAAGAAGGCAAGTCTTATTGATGGTACCCTAAAGATGGTGGCTATGACGTGTTTCCGGCTCTGCCATTACATTGCTTCCCACGAATACAGGCTGAACAATTATTGCCTTTGAGATTTCTTTTTTTTTTAGTCCGAGGAAAACGTTTCGGAGCACTGAATTTGGACAACACCTATTGTCTTAATGTTGGCTGCACCATGAGACATTTCTAGTTCGTTCACTGTTTGTTCCCGACGTGTCAGAAATATCCCTTAATTCTGCCAGGTTGTATGATGACCTGTTCAAGTTAAAAAGTGCTAAATTATCGCAAATATCTAATAGAATAATCAGAATAATCACACGTGCTACTCAGGGCTTGCTCAGGGTACTGAGTAAATGATATGGGAATATTATATGACCGCTTTTAAAGAGTATTTGTAATTCGGTTCCACAAACACCACCGGGAAGTCCTTGTTTCACTTCTGTGTCAAAATACTCAAAATTATCAAAATACCTCACTGGTCTCTAAGCTACGAAACTTAAGCATACTGCGCTTCTATTCGCCTAGCTACTATGCTTATATTCGTTTAAATTTAATCAGAATACAGACTTTATACAGTGCTCTTGCTGGCAGGAAGCGAATTTCCCTACGCGTATTGGGGTGAAGGGCGACGTGCCCGATATGCTTCTTTACAAGCGCATCTTATTTGTGCCCAATATGCACGAATTATTTTCTTGCTTGGGACTTAGTATACCTGCGGAATCTACTTTGGGGGATAGGACAAGAGTTTCAAGGTACAAGGGGTTGGTAATATCGATGTAATATTCAACCGAAAACTGCATTTAAACTTTGTTTTCTTCACAGGGTCAAGACCATCGTAGGCTGAAAGCTACCCTAGTGCAACAAAAACTGTTCGCGATGTCCCAATCACGTACGTGCATATTTTTATTCGTAACATAAGAATATTTTTGCTGTGCATGGTGAAGAATATGTCACCGCGAATGGCATAGTGAAATGCTGCACAAAGCTTTTTTTTTCTTTTTCAGATCCGAAGCTGCACTTCGCGAAATTAGTAACTACAATGGACACTTTCGAATATATACGGGCGCCACAAGAGAAGCAACGAAGGTGTAGACACTTCCTAGGTTGTTCTAAAAAAATAAACAGCTGACATCGCTCATCCTGGTCTAATGATTGCTATTACTGCGTATGTATTTCTTTGATAGCGAAGCTTTTCTATTTCTTTCAGTGCACCTCTACCAACCACCGGTTCTTTCGTGTGCCCAGCAAAAAACTTCCGCCAAAGTGGGGCGATCCTGGCGATAGTGCAGAAAGGGTCCAAGCTCATTGGCACATACCAGGGACGAAAAAGAGAGAAAAAGAGGAAGAAAGAGAGCGAGAGAGAAAAAGAAAGAAAAAAGAGAGAAAGAAAGACCGAGAGAAATACAGAGAGAGAGAAAGAGAAAGAAAGAGAGGAAGAGAGTGAAAGAGATAGCGAAAGAAAGAGGGAGAGAAAGAAAAAAATCCCCACGAAGGTCACATACACACACGACAAGCAGCGCTTACCCCCATTTTACTCGGCAGGGGAAGGGCTGGTGATTTTCTTGGTATAGTCGTAATGAGTAGACTTGGTTGGGGACGGATGGAAGATCGAGTCCATTCTATCTCACCTGTCAAAAGCAGCGAATGAAACTCAAAACAATGATCTGGCCTTGATAGCATTTGATATTCACATAACTCGTACTCCAGATAAAAAAAATGATATTTAGAATATTTAGGCGTAATAAAAAGGTGTGCACTGGAACCATTATGAACTGAAGGCTTTCCCAACGCAATCCGCAATCATTGTCAATGATGCCTGCAGAACGTCTGCGGAGCATGGTGCCATTTAGCAAATTAATTAAACCTTGTAAAATTTCTTCTTCTGCCTCTATGTCATCATCACCATAAGCGTATTTTCATGTAAACTGCCGGACGAAGGTGTCTGCCCATGATCGCCAATTAGACATACCTTCCGCTAGCTCATTCCAACTTACAACTGAACATACTCATAAGTTCATCCAACCAATCTCATCTTCTGCTGTCCTCGACTACACTGGTTATCTAACCTACGCATTACATGGCCGGCCCAGCTCCATTTTTTTCTCTTAGTGTCAACCAGAATGTCGGCTATTCCCATTTGCTCTCATATTCACAATGCTCTCTTACTGTCTCGTTAAATTACATCTCTTACCATTAACAGAGTGGCCAGGTGCAACAGCAGTGCGCGCAAGGACACTTTGTCGATGCAACTCTTCGAAACTCCGGCAAAGAGTGACGACAGCAGTGACATAAGTAGGTTTTCGTGCTAGAAGCATTTGAAATGCTTCGTCCTCGATGGCCTTGAGGATGTGCTTCACCTTGTCCTCTTCAGTCATGGTGGAATCGACGTGGGTGGAAATATCTACGACATCCTCTACGTAGCTGGTGTAAGTCTCGTCGGGCTGTTGAGCACGCTGGCGTAGACGCTGTTCAGCACAGAGCTTTTGCAAGGCTGGGTGGCCGAAGACTTCCGCGAATGCTGTCTTGAAAGCGAGCCAGGTTTGCAGTTCCCGCTCATGATTGTGGAACCAGAGGTTCGCAACCTCAGCAAGATAGAAGATGATGGTACGTAACTTCGTCGGGTCATCCCACTGGTTGTGATCACTGACGCGCTCATAGGTAGAGAGCCAATCTTCCACGTCAGTCTCACTGGCGCCACTAAAGATAGGAGGGTCCCGCTGCCGCTGGACGGCGCCGCAGATGATGGGAGCGGCGGAAGCTCCAGGCTGATTGTCGGTAGCCTCGAGCATGGTAGCAACTGAAGCAGTTGGCGACGTTCGGCTGCGCAGTTCCAGGGTGAGGTCGGGGATTGCAGCACCTTCTACCAAATGTAGCATTACGACTCACTAGACGACAATGACGTCTCGCACAATCGAGGTAGTCCACGAACTCTGATCGCGCGCACAGTGACAGACACAAGAGAGCTTCTTCATCCTCTTCTTCACTACACGTCTAATATTTTTCGTTCCATCGCTCTTAGCACCATCCTTGACTTGTTCTCGATCTTCTGTGTTAACCTCAATGTTTAGGCCCCATATGTTAGCAGTGGTAGAATGGAATGATTGTACACTTTTCAATGACAGTCGTAAGTTCCCAGTAAGGGTTTGGTAATGCCTGCCATATGCACTCCAATTCATTTTATTATTCGCTAAATTTCTTTCTCATGATCAAAGTTCCCTGTGAATAATTGACCTAGATAAACGTACTTCTCTGCACACTCTAGAGGCCGGCTGGCGATCATAAATTCTTGTTTACTTGTCAGGCTATTGAACATCACATTTGCATTGTGCATTTAATCTGCAACCCCACTTTCGCACTTTCTTGGTTAAGGTACTTAATCATTTGCTGCAGTTCATCTTCAGTCTTGCTGAAGAGGGCAATGTCACCTACAAACTGAAGGTTGCTGACCTATTCGCCGATGATCCTCACTCCTAAGCCTTCCCAGTCTAATAGTTTTAATACTTCTTCAAAGCATGCAGTGACTAACATTTGAGATCATGTCTTCTTGCCTGACCCCTTTCTTAGGTAATTTTCTGCTTTTCTCATGCAGAGCCAAAGTAGCTGTGCAACCTTTGTAGATATTTACCAGGATATTCACGTAGGTCTCCTGTACTCCTTGATTACTCAATGCCTCCATGAATCCTGGTACCTATACTGAATCATATGCATTTTCACAATCTATGAAAGCCATATAGATAGGTTTGATTGTACTCCGCAGGTTTCTCAATTACCTATTGGGCGACATGGATGTTATTCATTGCAGAATGACACTTCCTTAAGTCAGCCTTTCTCTTGGTTGATTAAATTAAGTGTTGCCCTAATTCTATTGAAACTTCTCTTGGTAAATATTTAATACAATACTGAAAGCAAGGTAATGGGCTTGTAATCATTCAAATTATTTAATGCCTCCCTTCCTATGGATTAGTTTAATGTTGGCATTCCTCCAGCCTTCTGGTACAATTCAAGTCGTGAGGCATTGCGTATAAAGTGCCCGCAAGCTTTTCAAACATAAAAACTCCCTCATGTTTGAATGAATGGACGGTTATTCCATCTTCTTCTGCCGCTTTTCCCCGGGACATGACTTGCTAGGTCCTTCTAACTTCATGGCTAGTTATATAAGGAGCCTTTGTATCCTGTTCATAACTACTTCCATTGAAGTTTGCGTGGTTTTTCTGGGTACTGTACAGATCAGTATGGAATTCTTCTGCTACATTTACTATGTAATTGAAATTGCTGATGTCGTTACCCTCTTTATCTTTCACTGCATACATTTTGCCCTATGCTATGCCAAGTTTTTTTTTCTCGCTGATTTCATGCTGTGGCTATTTTTTACTGTTTCCTGAATTTTACTGACGTTATAATTTTGAATATCGCTAAATTTCTTGTTTAGCAGCTTTGAGAGTTCAGCGAATTCTGTCTGATCGCTCGAGTTAGGCACTTTCGTGCTTTGTTGTTTCTTCATTAGGTCCTTTGTTACATGGGAGATGAGCTTACCTAATTGTTGCGTTGGTGCCTTATCTCCCACTTCAATTGCTGCTTTTGAAATCAGCTTAGTTATGGTTTCATTCATTACTTCTAAGTTATCGTCATCTTCCCGTTCTAAAGCCGCACATTAATTTGCGAACACCATGCTAAACCCGTCTGTTTGAACCTTGATACGTCTAGGTTGGACTCTTTATTCCTGACTAATTTTGCTCTTTCTTTCTTCAAATTCAGAGCAGTCCTAGACATTACAAACATATGCTCTCTGCCCTTTACCTTACCTAACACTTGTACATCCTGCGCTATGCTAGAATGGGCAGAGAGTATGAAATATATTTCTTGTATCTCCATTAAAGCTTTTCTAGGTCCACTTGCTGTTTCTGCCCTTCCTGAAGAAGGTATGTCATTCGTGCTCTATTTCTCTCCGTGAATTCTACTCTCGCCTCTACTATTCCTAGAATCGATGCCGTCGTTTCCAATTGTTTGTTCTCCAGCCTGCTTTAATTATCCCCTTTTTCAGGGCAGTCGCCCATGACTACAAAATACTGAGTTGGCATATTTCTCATTGGTAATTCAGCATCTTCATAAAACGGTTCTATTTCTTCATCATCATGACTGGAAGTTGGGGCGTAAACTTGTACTACCTTTAATTATATCCCCAACTTAGCCTTATACGACGACTGCTCCCCTCTCATTATTGCTGTAAAATTAATAAATGCTTTCCGTTATGTATTTATGAATAAAAATCCTTCCCCATATTCTCTCATATTGGAAGACCTCTATAGCAAAATGACGTGGCCGGACGTGGCCGTAGTTAGTACTGTATAAGCCTCACCAGTTCTTCTAACTTCACTAAGACCAATAACATCCTGGGATACGCCTGATAATTATTCAAAGAGGCCTGCTAAGCTAGCCTCACTTGAATGAGTTCACGTGGTAGACATTAGAAACTTGTAGTACTGTGCCATGATGATACGCAACACTCAAGCGCTTTGCGGAACGTGGCGCGCATGTCACGACAGCGCTTTTAGTACAAAGAAACGCCTACGTACGTAAACCCACTGCGCCATCTGGTAGATAAAAATAAAAGCGCCGCCGTCTACAATTAAGCCAAGCCAATTCAAAAGTAGTGGGATTTCCAGCCAGATTACGGCACAGTAGCCGCATACTAGTCAGATTGTGAAAGTGCACTCGGAAAAACGAGTCATTCTGTGATATCGTGATTCGTGATTTTCGTGTCCTGTCGTGTGGCAGGTGTTGCGATTTTCTTCAACCAGGGTGTACTCCAGTGTTCTTTGGGACCGCTACTGTCTCGCATACCTCAGTTGCACGGACATAGAGCAACTCAAGTTGCTCAAGAAAGAGCCGCAGCATAAGCTGTATTTGTCGCGAAATGGCATGTTCAAGGTCGATTCAATCTCGAGCGTGCAAACAGTGCACACTAAACACTTTCTCAAAAAGAAAGTTCATACTTTTTGATATCACTTCCCACCGTGCAGGATCCTGGAATGGGTTCTGTGCGTTTACTTCACGCAGCAAAGCCAAATCGTAGGCCATTGAAAAGTACGGCCTGGCGCTGGTCGCCTTTGATGCCGCCATTTTTCGAAACTCTCTTGTCTCGCGCTCTGCCGAACAGACGAGTACCACGAGAGCAGCACGCGAAGCTCCCCACGAACGTGGGCAAGAATCGGTTGCGTGCGTACGCAGCAGCTGCGTACGCATCACGCACCGTTTGTATTGCGTTCTGCACATGCGCACTTTGCAGAGTGTAGCGATCTTACGTACACAACGCCGTTGCGTACGCAACGTACGCAGTACTAAAACTGACTATTGTCAGGTTCAGTTTCCGTTGACGTCTGTCCGGATCCAGAGATTCTTGGCACCATCTGCCGCGTTGCATATCTTAGGTCTGACTACCGCCTCGGTCAGGTGCTTCGCAGCCGCTGGGGACTAAGGGCCATGGGTCAATTGCAAAAGTCATGAGGGAGGTATTGGCCGAATACTGCACCAGGGAGGTCAGTTCCTTTCCTGGTGAGGGAGTGTCCTTGTTGAAGATTAGCGGACCTTCTTAAATTTCTTACTTGTTTTCAAGTACGACCAAAGAGTTTTGGGACTCACTAGTATCTTCACTGGTTCTACTCGCCATTTTCGCAGTTGCAAACCGATAAGTCCATCATAATTATCATGAGTGACAGAATGTTTTGAAACTCCCGTATAAGTTGAACTGTGCCCCCTTCTCTTTAAAAGAATTAATGACGACTACGAGGGCGCGCCGTACAAACGGGATTACACAGATTGTTTCGTTTGGCTGAGTAACGCTGCAAGCAGGCTCTGAATACAACTGCGGGAACAAGAAGAAACTTGAAATGTGACACACTCTAACAATCCAACGCTTTTAATGTGACACAATCCAACGCAACTATTGAAATCTATGGTAAACTAAGCTTTCGTGAAGCAGTTAATTAAATGCTGTACAAGTGCTAATCTTCTGAAAAGCATTTTATAGCATAACAATCTCGTGCCAGCTCAGCATGGCGGCAATAAGTAGACCCCCACCACACGACAGAAGCGATCGTTGATTACATTGACTGCGGGATAAGCGCAATTTGCTATGACACATTCACACAGGGTCGATCCACAAGGCGAAAAACCGACTACGGGAAAGAAGGCATGCAGAACCACGGGAAAGCAGGCATAGAACGCTTCGCTTTAATAAAGTAACTATGCGCTTGAAGATATCAGTTTGTTGCAGTGAGGATGTTTAGGTACTGTTTGTGGTTTCTTTGAGTAATTTTGTAGAAAAGACAACCTGCCACCCGCCTATATGTAAGAGTAGTGCAGGTGAACCTAATTTAGGCCATTTGTTTATGTGAGCACTGTTTTGTGCTTGCACGATTCGGCAACAGAGCACCTACAGCACCCAGTCTTTTGCCGTTCTTGTATGCTTCAGAACAAGAGTTTCGCGTGCGCGCTCCTGCGCAGCGTTGTGAAAGTGACAGCCTTCGCTGACGACGTTACATCATACCTCATCGATGAAGATAGTCCGTCGCAGACTTCGTATCTGTTTTGTATGATGACACCTCAGGAGTGGCTCTGAATGCCTAAAAATGCCGAGATTTGTTGTTTAGAGAAACAGAGAGCCGATCCTACGCCAGAACGCGTTTTACACTGCTGCTTCTTCTTTCCTAGCACCCGGCGTGCGAGCGCCGGTGCCCAAGTGGGTCTCTTTGTCTTCCGGACCCTTCTGTCTCCATTCCTCGTACTGCCTAGTGCTTGCCCAATGATCCCAATTCTTACACTCGGACACGCTGCAAATTTACCTGTGAGTTCATGGCCAGTCTGGTCGCAGAACATGGCTCTGGCGGGCTGCATTGGCTGTTTCTGGATGGTCGCTGGACTCGGAGACGTTTATCTCGTCGCGCTTGACAAAGCACGGCAGGAAATCGTGTACGCTAACAGCGGCTGGCCGCACTGACGCGTCGTTCAAACAGTGAAATCCTCTGCTCGACCACCGCGTGCCTTAAGGTGGATACACACGCGAGGGCAAAATCCCGCCTGCTCCGCGGACAAACAGTGACGTCAGCACTTGAATCCGGCGCTGCCGAGTTAGGTCGCATTCGCACAGCCGGACCGCCGTTTACGGAATCCGCGTGCTTACTTTCGACTCCAACGTTTATTAGCAGCTGCGCGTTTGCATACTCGACGTGCCCTATATGCCATAGTGCTATGAATCCCTCAACAAGAACCAAAAGAGTAACGGTTGCCTCGTCACTTAGCGTTTTCTTGTGCACCTCACTCATGTTGAAGTCACGCAGGCTGCGCAGTCTGAGTAAATAGAAATGCGCGCGCAACCACGACTCGCCTTTCCCGCTGCATCACAACAAAATACACGCGGTCACTGCGGCACAACGAAATCACACGTGGCTCCAAGCCGATAACACGCCATCGTAGCCACGCCAATGCGTCCGATGTTGACAGATTTGACGCTGACTACGCTAAATTTAGGTCAGACGACCGCCAAACGGACGGATGGAAATACCGGCGAGCATTTTCAATCCGGACCGCGAGCGGAGGAGCCCGGAATAGGCGAGGGCGGCACGTTTTGATGACGCGCGCGTCACGTGATACGCCATCCGCTGCGAAAATTCCTCCTCCGTCCGGTCGTGTGAATCCACCTTTACGGAATATTGCCGGTGACGGATCAAGGCTGGCTGATGCGCTCGAATCTGCGTGCTCGACAAAATGCTGACTACTTCCGAGTCATCTATGTCCGAAGGCGGAGTCAAAAGCGATGCTTGGTCAAAAGCCACAACATTTTCCGGGCTCGAACCAGAGAACTGCTGCATCTGCGCCTGATTATAGGGTCTCTTGTTCGTCTGATAGGGAGCTTTGGGTGGTATGATAAGGTCTTCGATAATGACGTTCCCTGCGATGCTAGCCATCTTGGCTTCCTTTAGCGGGACCTCACTCAGCGTGGAGCGAATGGCCGCACGTTCGGCCAACCACTGCTTCGAAATCCTAACGTACGGCTCCGACAGGTCCCGAAGTATGTCGTTTGTGGAATCCGTAGACAGATCACGGTTGTGGAGTGGTAGCTGTCCATCATCGCAGCTCGACGGGCCCACGATGTTCACAGGCATAGACAGCCCTTTCTGTTGTAAACAGGAGATAAAAACTCATTCATTCATTCATTCATTCATTCATTCATTCATTCATTCAATCATTCATTCATTCATGCAACACATCGACCCGAAGCTTCACTCATTAAAACATGGACCACAGAGCGACCCAAGTTGGCGGAAAAATGATTGGACGGTCGGACGGACGGACGGACGGACGGACAGACGGACGGACGGACGGACGGACGGACGGACGGACGGACGGACGGACGGACGGACGGACGGACGGACGGACTGACTGACTGACTGACGGACGGACGGACGGACGGACAGAAAGACAGACAGATAGACACTGGAATGTTTGTTAAACATTCCAAGAATGCTAATTACAACTAAAATGAAAGCGCTAGCTTCTACACCAGAAGAATAAGAAATACAGACGCCGTTGTGCAGTTATGCTTGGTGAAGAGCTATCCGTTTATGACCAAAACTCGCTCAATCAGCCTGTTCTGTCCAATCAACCTGTCCTTGGTTCTCCCCTCAGCCTTGCGGATGGCTGTCCAGCCGTCTTGACGAACGTTCGCAGCTTTGCCATCCGCATGCCTGCTCGCCTCTCATTGGCTGATCCGAGGTGGGCGGCGTGTGGCGT